>NW_027527932.1:3991337-4043193 GCF_008692635.1 Crocuta crocuta
GAGGCTGGAGAGCTCTACTGTAAACATGTTCAATTTGAGATGCCTATTACTCATCCAAGTGGAGGTGTTAGCAGTGACATTTTCAAGGTTATAGCTCAAGAGACCAAACTAGGGTGGAAATATCAATTCTGATGTAATCAGCAAATAGGTGGTATTTCAAACCTTGAGAGCAAATGAGATGCCTGGGGACAGACTGTAGCTGGAGAAGACAAGAGTGGCCAGGAGTAAGCCCTGGGTACTGAGTCATTTAGAGACTCTGTAGGTAGTTGAAGATGAGGGGGAAGAGGGATCAACAAAGGAAATCACGGAGGAGGAAGACCAGGAGTGTCCGGGAAGGCAGGAGAGGCGAGCATTTTAAGTAATGGGTAATGGAATCAAGTGCAACTGACCTCCACCCTGACACCTGCCCTTCTGATTCAGCAGGATGGAGGTTGTCGAGAACCTTGGCTCTGGAAGTTTTAGTGGTAGAGACAGAAGTAGGATCTGAGTAGACTGAAGAGTAAATGAAGACTAAGCAAGTAGACTCAACTGGTCTGAGAAGTATCGGAAGCAAAAGGAAGTCTTCAATTGGTGGCATTGCCTTTAATGTCTTTGAATAACTCACGACATCCAAGGGAGCTTTTGCGAGCACTGAACGGAGACTGTGTTAGTCAGGTTCTCCAGGAAACGCAGAACCAGGAGTGTACAGAGATGTGCAGAACAGCATACGTGATGAGGGACTGGCCGAACAATTGTGGAGGCTAAGCCCCAAGGTGCGCTGTCTGCAACCCGCCCAGCAGAGTGGGTGGTGGGGTCCCACTCCAAGCCTGCAAGCCTGAGAACCAGCGGGGCCTTGGGCGTAAGTCCCAGCCTGAGTCTGAAGGCCTGAGACCCAGGAGCACTGAGGTCTGAAGGCAGGAGAAGATAGATGGCCCAACTCAGAGAAGGCACATTCTCCCTTACTTCACCTTTTTTGTTCTACTCAGGCCTTCAGCAGATGGAGGATGCCCACCCACCATGGTGAGGATGATCTTTCACTCAGTCCACGGATTTGAAACACCCACACAGATGCGTCCACAGGCCATGAGGCTCAGCTCCCCAGGCATCCCTTAGTCCGGTCAACACACCGGATTAATCATCACAGAGACCAAGACATATTTGTGGATAATAATATTTATTTGTTCAATGTACACTTGTTAAGAACTTCATTAGGTGCAAATCGCTGATGACTTGAAAGCACAAAGATGAGCAAATGTAGTTTCTGTCACCTAGCCTTTACCAGCCTCTTTAGGCAGGGAGGACAAGCACTTTGCAGCACAATATGACACGCTGGCCTAGAAGTGGCTACGTGAACCCAGACAAAGAGCAACAGCACTGCCTGGGGAGGGAAGCGAGACTCCCAGTGAACAATTACAAAGCGCTTCCTACATGCCAGGCCCTCCTCTAAAAACACTGCAGCTCTTGGCTCATTTATTCCTGGCAACTGTGCAAATTGGCCTTGCTACTCTCCCCATTTTACAGATGAAGAAACTGAGGCTCATAGGTTTAAGTTAACTTCCCAAGATCAGATGCCCAGTAGACAGTCAAGCCAAGATTCAAAGCCACACAGTGCCACCTCAGACTGTATTTTCACCATTATACCTGTGGTTCTCAAAGTGTGGCCTCCAGACCAGTAGCATCAGCAGCATCTGAGAATGTGTTAGAAACGCAGAACGTTTTAGGCTCCACCCTGCACCTTTTGAACCAGAAATTGTGGGAAAGAGCCCCGCCATGTTTGTTTTAACGAACCCTACGGGTGATTCTGAGGCACACTAAGGCTTGAGAACCACTGCACTCTTTATAGTTCCTCAAATAAAGACAAACAAGTTGGCAAAAAGTGGTGAAGTGTTCAGGGGGCGGGAGCAGCGGACGAGAAGACAGAACAGAAGAACATGCCATGTGGGGGACCGGCAGGTAGTTCCGTGACCCGAACACACTCTTGTTCCTTGCGCATCTTCTGAGCCCACCCCTCACTCCAGCCACTGCTGAGACAGCCACTTCTGTGCAGGTTTTACCTCTCGTGGCAAGGGTCTAATTTGCTACCCGTGCCTCCCACTTCCTGCTTTGGGGTTTCTCTGACACCTAGACGTGGGACACCCATGGGGATCACCTCGACACACACAAGCTTTGTCTGGAACTGCGGAGGCACGGGACCGCTCTTTGCCCGTGAAGGGGGAAGGAAGGGTGGAGGTAGACGAATAAGTGTCCCGTCTCATTTTCTGGGCAAATGTATGCCATAAGCTCCCCCCAAAGTCCCGGGAGGATCAGGCACCATCTGCGCACAGTGGGGGTCCGATCAATAGAAGAGCCCTGCCTGAGCTTCCTTTCTGATCCTTCGCCCCAGCCCCTCACTCCTACCCTCTGGGAACGTGTTCCCACGTCAGCCTTTGTCAGCCAGACGAACAAAGCCCAGGTGAGGACAGGTCCAAACGGAGAGGAGGGTGTGAGAAAGACCAGGGTAGCTTCATGAGCTGAAGCGAGTCCAGCGTGGGCACGACATAAAGCAGGTGGGGAGGGATCTGAGATCGCCTATGGCTTTGTGCGCCACTTAAGAAGTTTGTGTTTAGCCTCGGAGCCAAGGAGCCTCTGAGGGTTTGAAGCAGAGGGTGGCATGGTCTAATTTGCATTTTTGAAAGTGGACTCTGGCTGCACAGGCGACAGGTGACCTCGGATGGAGACAAGGGCAGCAGGCAGTGGGCAGGAGAGATATTGCTGGTCTGGATTGAAATGGAGGGAGGTGGACAGAATCTAGAGATATTTAGGACAAAACAGGAACTGGTGATTGATTAGACACTGGGAATGGAGGAGAAGGGGTTCGAGAATGAGCCCAGATTTCAGAGTTGACAGCTGCCAGGGTGGTGGGAGATGGGGGATGGAGAGGGGGGTGTAGAAAAACATAGTGAAGGGGCGCCTGGGTGGCTTAGTCGGTTAAGCGTCCGACTTTCGCTTGGGTCATGATCTCGCCGTTCGTGGGTTCGAGCCCCGCGTCGGGCTATGTGCTGACTGCCAGCTCGGAGCCTGGAGCCTGTTTCAGTCTGTGACTCCCTCTCTCTCTGACCCTCCCCTGCTCACGCTGTCTCTCTCTCTCTCCTAGAAATAAATAAAAATATTAAAAAAAAAAAAAAAGAAAAGAAAAAAAGAAAAACATAGTGAATTCAGCTTAGATGTGATGAGTTGAGGAATCCGTGTGACATTCTAGCCTGGCGTCCAAAAGGTAATGGGATACCTAGAGTTGAACTTCATGAGTAAGGTCAGGGCTGGACGCAGATTTGGGAATCTTCAGTATATGTAAATGCCTGAAATCATGAGAGAAAGTACCACTGTCTAGCAAGAAAAGTTACAGTGAGAATAAAGAATAACCTCGAGCACAACCCCCAAAGGAAACCATCATTTAAGGGAGGTATAGGAAGGAGGCGGGCAACAAAGGAGCCTGGGAAACGCGAGCAGAGAGAATGGGATTAACACCAGCGGAGTTCAGTGTCTTATCCTAAGCCAAGGGGAAGAATGTTCCTGCCAGAGAATGTAGTCAACACGATCAGCAGCTGCTGGGACTTCAAGTCAGATAAAAAAGTGAAAACACTGGATTCAGTAACCCAGTGATGGCGACCGGTGACATCACTGAAAGCCCTTCGGGGGGGCTGGTGCCTGGAAGCCGCCCTGCGGGGGGTGCGTGATGAGTAGGAAGTGAGTCCTCTGAGAAGTCTGGCTGCGATGGAGGAGAACAAGGAGGCAGTGGGGACGAAGAGAGTACGGAGAAGTGGTTGAGTTCTATGCTGGGGAAGAGCTGAAAACTTCGAAGTGCTATTAGAAAGAGCCAAAGGGGGAGGCGCCTGGGGGGCTCAGTCGGTTAAGCGGCCCGACTCCGGCTCAGGTCATGATCTCCCAGTTTGTGGGTTCGAGCCCCGCGTCGGGCTCTGTGCTGACAGCTCAGAGCCTGGAGCTGCTTCGGATTCTGTGTCTCCCTCTCTCGCTGCCCCTCCTCTGCTGGCGCCCTGTCCCTCTGTCTCAAAAATAAATAAACGTTAAATAAATAAATAAGAGGGAAAGGAGGGAAAATCCCCTGGGATTTTCAAGCTCTGTGTGAAACAGAGGCGAAAATTCTCTGCTGCTGGGGAGGGATGTGGGGGACGAGTCCCCCAAGAATGTGAATCAGGAGGCAGAAATTAGGGCTTGTGGGGACCGGGTTGATGTGAGAAGGAATCAGAATAGAATTAATCATCAGAACATGCAGGTCTCAACAGGGTTTTCCATCTTAGCAGAATGCTTCTCTTATGCCCATGACGCTAATGGTGGAAACATCGTGAGAAGCCATAAGATTAGTGTGTCTTTTCCCCAGATCACAAGAGCAAGGGACTCCTAGTGCCCGTGGCTGCCCGTAGCAAGTCATTTCATCCGGTTCCTCACCTGAGGACAAAGTGAGATCCCATCCCAGCTCCTGCCCTGCCGGGTGTATTGTGCTTTTCCACACAGCACAATAGTAGTGCTCTGGCTGCTGTTGCCTCTGCACAACGGGCTGGGGTCCCCGGGGGGCTGAGCCCACCCCTAGACCTCAGTCCACACCTCCAGAATAAGGCAGTGTGCGACTCTTCCCCGGGACGTCCATGGGAGGCGGACCTTCGTGCCGAGAGGGCTGTGGACAGCTTGTTTTGCGAGCTGAGAGAGCCCCTTACACAGAAAAGACGTGCAGGTGCTGGGCTAGAGCCGAGGTGCGGGGGGGCCCACCGGGGTATCGTGAGCTGTGCCAGCCCTCCATCCCGCCATGTTCTGATCGGAAACTCTGAGAAGTGCGAGAATTCTAAGTCAGCCTTGATTTTCTAGGTCATTGTGAATGCATCTTCACCATGGCAGAAGGATAAAGCGTTTTTTCTTTTCTAAAAAAATTGGTTTATTTATTTATTTGGAAAGAGTGGGAGAGAGAGCGCGCGTGCATGAGTGGGGCAGGGGCGGAGAGAGTCGGAGGTAGAGAGAGAGGAATCCCAAGCGGGCTCTGAACCACCAGTGTAGAGCCCGGTGAAAAGCTTGAACTTGGAACCGCAAGATCATGACCTGAAGCAAAGTCAGGTGATTAACCCACGGAGCCACCCAGGCGCCCCGAAAGTGTTTTCCCTTGATGTAACTTTTAACTATTTGGGACTAAGGTCATATTTGTTCTCTTGCCTCAAGCCCCACAAAGGTCGGGCAAACCCCAGATCCACACAGGGCCCCCCGACCGTCCATCCCAGCGGGGTTGACTTGGGTTAACTGACTCCCTTAGTGCATCGGCATTGCTTCTGCGGCGGCAGCAACCTGAAGAATCCAAGTTCTTCCCCCCTCGCCAGATCCAGACAGTCCCCTCTGAGAAGGTGGCTTCTTTCTTTGTGAACTGGGCCCCGTGGGAAGTTGTCCCACCATGTCCGATGCCTGGCACACCGACTGATCTTTAGTTTGAGGGCTAGAGTCGTTTCCCAGCTATCACCGGAGTGAGGCCTGGAAAATCTAATTCTTTCTCTCCTCTGGAAGGTCGAGGCGGGCTTTGAATTCCGGCAAGTGGGGGTAGCTCTTCCTCCCTTCCCTCCTGCAACAGCACCTTCCATTTCCCTCCCCAGCCGAGCCTGGCCTCCAGCTGAGGATTTGCCCCCGAATAGGAGAAGCAAATTCGGCCCTGTTCTCATTGCCATTCTTTTTTTATTTTTTTTTTAATGTTTTGTTTATTTCTGAGAGGGAGAAACAGCATGAGCAGGGGAGGGTCAGAGAGAGAGGGAGTCACAGAATCTGGAACAGGCTCCAGGCTCTGAGCTGTCAGCACGGAGCCCGACGCGGGGCTTGAACCCACGAACCGTGAGATCATGACCTGAGCCGAAGTCGGACACCCACCCGACTGAGCCCCCCAGGCGCCCCTCCCTTGCCATTCTCTCTCCCTCTCTCTCGGACTCACACAACTCAAGAGGACCAGTCTCCCATTTGCCCTACTCCCCACCTTTCCTCCCTCCTACTTCCCCTCATTGATTTTCCCATCCAGCTGTGACAGCTGATTTGCCTGATAAGGATTTTGGCCTCAGATGACCTACTTCACCATTTTTGTGATATATCCCCAAACTGCTCCACTTGCAGCTTTGCAAACCAGCTTAAACTCAGTACAGCCTTAGAAGATAGGAAACAGTGTCTGTAGGGTCATGTGTTTAGGAGATGACACACGTGCACAGTGATATGAACTGCTCGGTGCCTCCATTCACTTTACCTATCGTCGCCCCAAACTGTTCCTCCTGATGCCAACTTTGATCTTACGTGGTTTTTCCGTGTGAAATAAATTCAACTTGCTTTTTGGAGTTGGGGGCATGAAGTAGATTACAAAAATGTATGTCACATTTCACGACTGCAAAAAGATGTACCGATGTAAGACAGCAGATCATTTCAATTCAGGGACTGAGGAAAACTGTCGCATGGGAAAATCGGTTCTTCACTATGTCTCCCGCAAGAAACTTGCTAACAACATCTCTAATGAGAGTAATCACAAATGTTTCGTTATGCTTCTTTGAGAAATCACTCCTCAACTCCCTAGCCAGGGGTGGGGGAGAACTGCTTCAGAAGCTAACTTGATAGCCAAGCTATCCTAATTTAGCCTTCTTCTTCAAATATGGGAACTCGAGCTGCTCCAGTAACATGTATTAATGTCACACTTTCCACCCTTCGGTTTTACTCACATTTAACCAAAGGTAAACATTCATGTCTTTCCCAGCTGCTGTAATATGATAAAGAACATTTTTTGGACTTAGGGTAGTATTAAAACTTACTGAGGTTGGGGCGCCTGGGTGGCTTAGTCGGTTAAGCGTCCGACTTTCGCTTGGGTCATGATCTCGCGGTTCGTGGGTTCGAGCCCCGCGTCGGGCTCTGTGCTGACTGCCAGCTCAGAGCCTGGAGCCTGTTTCAGTCTGTGACTCCCTCTCTCTCTGACCCTCCCCTGATCATGCTTTCTCTCTCTCTCTCTCCTAGAAATAAATAAAACATTAAAAAAAAATTTAAAAAAAAACTTAGTGAGGTTGACAATTTCTGTTTGGGTCACGTCACCTTCCACTAACATAGGTCTTAGCTTCATTGTTAAACTCCAAGACTGCTAAAAAAATTTGTTCTAAAATTACATTATATGATATATATGTGTGTGTGAGTGTGTGTGTGTGTGTACACACATATATATGTACATGCGAGAGGTGATCACATAGTGTTAAATTAAATACCCAAATATATAATTCAAACTCTCCTCTCTACATAATATTCCATAGTTAACAGAGATGCAGGACACCAAGGAGATCATGTCATTAGAATTGGCGGGATTTATTTGTGTGTTGTGAACAAAGACTTATGTGAAAGTGGTTTCTATGCCACATAGGCACATAATGGACAATTTATGAGGGAAAGATGCCCTTTTTGCGTTTTATGAATTGTGGAAGAAACCCCAAGGACCTGCCACGCCTCAGCTTAGTAGCTTGACCCTATGGGATTTCACCTGCCTTATTTCAAAAAGAAGATGGTTCCATTGTCTCTTCTTCCCTTTCACTTTTTTATGCTTCTAAATAATAAGAATCTCTTATTACTCTTCTTTTGTGTTCCCATTATACAAATTGAAAACGCTTATTTCATTGTACTATCTTTTTTTTTTTTTTAACATTTCTATCTTCTATCTGTCAGCAGTCTAAAATGCTAAAAATGTTTTCACATAATGGGGGCGCCTGGGTGGCTTAGTCGGTTGAGCGTCCGACTTTCGCTTGGGTCATGATCTCGCGGTTCGTGGGTTCGAGCCCCGCGTCGGGCCCTGTGCTGACTACCAGCTCAGAGCCTGGAGCCAATTTCAGAGTCTGTGTCTCCCTCTCTCTCTGACCCTCCCGTGCTCATGCTGTCTCTCTCCCTCCTAGAAATAAATAAAAAATATTTTTAAAAAAAATGTTTTCACATAATGAGGAACAATGGGAATTATATTTTTTCAGTTTTATTGATATATTAATTGACATATAATATTGTATTTGTTCAAGGTGGATAACATAATGACTTGATATATGTATATATTATGATACAATTACCACAATAAGTCGTGTTAACATCCATCACTTCATATAGTTACACATTTTTTTCTGATGAGAATTCTTAAGACTCTTCTAGAAATTTTTAATTTACAAAACTGTTGACTGTAGTCATCATGCTATACATTACATCCTCAGAACTTATATATGTTATAACTGGAAGTTTGTACTTTTTGATCACCTTCACGCATTTCCTCGAACTCTTCCCCCTGCGTCTAGCAACTACTAGTCTATTCTCTATTTCTGTGAGTTTGGTTTTTTAGACTACACATAGACTCCGCATCATACAGCATTCGTCTTTCTCTATCTGATGTGTTTCGCTTAGCATAATACCTTCAAGGTCCATCCATGTTGTCACAAATGGCAGGATTTCCTTTTTTATGGCTGAACAATATTCCAGTGTGTGTGTGTATAAAGATCTTTATTCTTCCATCATCGGACACTTAGGTTGTTTCCATGTCTTGCCTGCTGTAAATAATGCTGTAATGAACGTGGCGGTGCAGATATCTCTTCAAGATCGTCATTTCTTTTCCTTCAGACACGTGCCCAGAATGGAACTGCCGGATCATATGTTACTTCTATTTTTATTTTTTGAGAGACCTCCATACTTTTTTCATAGCAGCTGCACCAGTTCATATTCCCGCCAGCAGTGTACACGGGTCCCTTTCTCCCCGTCCTCACCAACACTTGTTACCAGTTTTCTCTGATGACAGCCATTCTAAGAGGGGTGAGGTGATTCTCACTGTGGTTTTGATTTTCATTTCCCTGGTGATTACTGATGTCAAGGAACTTTTCACGTACCTGTTAGTAATTTGTATGTCTTCTTTGGAAAAAATGTCTCATTAATTCCTCTGCCCATATTCAATAACAATGGGAATTCTTTTTTAACTTTTTTTTAATGTCTTTATTTTGAGAGAGAGACAGAGAGTGAGAAGGGGAGAGGCAGAGAGAGAGGGAGACACAGAATCTGAAGCAGCTCCAGGCTCTGAGCTGTCAGCACAGAGCCCAATGGGGAGCTCGAGCCCATGAGCAGCAAGATCATGACCCGAGCCGAAGTCGGACGCCTAACTGACTGAGCCACCCAGGTGCCCCAACAATGGGAATTCTTAAACACTGCTCATGGGAGTATAAATTATTAAAACAACCTCCAAAAAATAGACAAAATCTAGTGAAGTTGAAAAGTTCACATCTTAATAAGTATAATAATAATAATTCCATTACCGTATATGTGCCCTAGAGAAAACTCTTGTGTATTTACATGGAGACATGCATAAGAATTTTCAAAGTGATCTTATCTCTAATAGAAAAATATAAAGAACCCAAATAGTCGCGAAGAAGAAAATGGATTTTTTAAATTGCTATGTATTCATATATTAGGATATTACATAAAAGGAGAAATCAGTGAATTACAGCTACATGTATCAATCAACATGGATGAATCTCAAAAATATAAGTTTGAACCAAACAGGGGCACCTGGGTGGCTCAGTTGGTTAAGCATCCAACTCTTGATTTATAAAGGGTCAGGTCATGATCTCACAGTCTGTGAGTTCAAGCCATTCGCTGGGCTTTGTGCTAACAGCACTGAGCTTGCTTGGGATTCTCTTTCTCTCTCTCCCTGCCTCTCCCCACTTGCTCTCTCTATCTCTCAAAATAAATAAGCAAACTTTAAAAAAAAAGTTTTAAAGCAAGCTATAGAAAAAAATGCAGTATAATGTTATTTTTGTTAAGTTTTTCAGTATGCAAAACAATACTAATAATGAGGATGAGAACCAGTAATTTCAGGATAGTGATATCCTATTGCACATGAAGGATGTGACCAAGGAAGGGTACACAGGGCACTGCAATACTGGTAACGTTTTCTTTTTAAGCCAGGTTGTAAGTACACAAGTGTTTGTTATATTCTATATAGTAATAGTAATGCCACTATATATATAATAATAGTAATGCTACTATTTATTGAGCAGCTACTCTGTGCAGGTTACATAGCATCTATTAGGTCATATATTCAAAACCATACAAGATAGGTCGGCTCCTTTAAAGGGGAAGGAAATGCTCAGAAAGACGATTAATTTGCCCCTAACCACATACCATGTAACAGCGAAGGTGGGGCTTAAACACAAACCCATCTCAAACCTAATAATTAAAGGTGGTTAATTCAGGGAGAGTACTGGAGAGACAGAGAGTATAATAAACTTTACTTTTCATTGATACCCTTCTAAAGAGCTAAAGCTAAACAAATCAGCTAATAAAGCTTAATAGGGGCGCCTGGGTGGCTCCATCGGTTACGGGTCCGACTTCAGCTCAGGTCATGATCTCGTGGTTCGTGGGTTCGAGCCCTGCGTCGGGCTCTGTGCTGACAGCTCAGAGCCTGAAGCTGCTTCAGATTCTGTGTCTCCCTCTCTCTGAGCCTCCTGTGCTCACGCTGTCTCTCTCTCTCTCTCAGAAATAAATTAAAAAGAAAAAAAAAGGGTAATGACAAGCCTCCAAAAACTCAAGCTAACCCCTAAGTAACATACCCAACCCGTTAAAACAAAATTCAAGCAATTTTTTAAAGAAGACAACAAAATCCAGGAACTCACCCACTGGAGATGACGACGACAGTCAAAATCATTCCAGATATGCCAAGTGCAGGAACATGGGACCTATAAGCAGAATACAGATCAGTCAGTAAGAACAGTTCCCACAAACGGCAGTGATAACGCAATGAGCATGGAGGACATATTTGGGTACTGACGCTGCCTGCCTGGGCTATGCAGGCCTAATCACCCACATCATTTCATGGAGTCTTATCTCAGTATGGCCTCTTCCCAAGAATGTTCATATGAGAAATATAAATGTCCTCTCGGACTTCAGCAATGGCTTCCAGAGCCTACAGCCTCCCTGAGATGTGTCTTTAATATACTCAGTCAGTCACCACTCAGGTGCCCCCCGGACACTTGTGCTGCCAGTCATGACTCAAGGGTCAGTACAAATAAACATACCTGGCCCTTCGCCGTGTTGTCTGTAACAACAGAGGGTGCTTTCGGGTTAGGCCATTGTGCTGACCTGACCTTATCACAATGAGTCTTCCAAAATTCCCCTCTCTCTGATCTGGTCAGCTGCTGCCACCCACAGACTCCGTTAGCTTTACATTCGGCTGGGTCCTCAGACCACCAGCTGCTCTTTGTCAGAGGCTCCAATCAGCAGTGTTCTCAGTCCTAGGTACCTCTAGTTCAAGGACATCCTGGGGTTCGTGGGCCCCAAGAGTGGGGCTGCTGGAACGGCCTGTGGCACCTGCCTCTATCCCTGCTTGCTGCTCAGATCCCCCGCTAAATTTAGCATATTTTCACATTGCCTTATATATTGGGTTCAACAAAATGTCTAAATGAGGCAATATTGTCTCCAACTGAAGTAATCAAATAAGGAATTGGATTCCCATTTTGGTAGTGGGGCCAGAGGGTAGATAACTTTTATCTTTACTGTCTCAGGAGTCAGGCTGTGAGCCTCAAAACACATTGCTCCCAAGAATTTGGCGGTGTTCTGTATTTCATCAGAATTAACAAGCCACTTCTGTGCTCTCATGTGAGTTAGCATGTGCTCTACAGTCACTGCCGCCTGTTCTCTGTGGGGCCGATGGCGCACAAACTCTGAGACGGAACTGAATTCAGCCAACAGTTACGCGAACTGGGAGCACACACTTTCTCAGCAGACTCCCTAAGTGAGAGCCTCGTCTCGGCCAGCGCCTGGATTGCAGCCCCTGACAGGTGACGGGTCCTGAGGCGGAGGTCCAGGTAAGCCATGCCAGATTATTGAATCAAAGAAACGAAATGCTACATTTCTGTTATTTTAAACTACTAACAGGTAGCGATTTGTGAACCAGAAACAAGTAACGATTATAGGGCTTATCTTCAGGGCCTCATCAACACAATGAAACTAAGCCCTTTGGATGGAGAGAGATCTGCTTCACGTCCCAGCCTACCCATTGGTGGCAAATAACGTGAGAATTCGCATATTCTTACAGAAGTACCATAAATGTGCAGTGAGACCCCAGTCAGGTAAAGGCAACTGATCTTGATCTTATTCAAAAAAGATTTTTAAAAGACATTAGCAATGCTCAAGGCGCCACCAGTTTTTGTTCTTTAATCTACAATATCTGAAACAGCCAGGGCTGTAATCACCAAATTCAGAGGCTTCCACTGACCTCTTCAATGGCCACAATGAACTGTGGTAGAGAATTGCATCCTCAATATCCTGCTGTCATTATGTCCTTAATCATGGCTTTACGATTCTTTACTTCTATATTATAGTTCTCTATTGTTTGCTGTGTAACATGGACGGAACTAGAAACCAGTCAGTGCCTTCTTCCCACGACTTCTTCCCACTGTCATCTCTGGACAAGCAACTCTTGTCAGTTGGGAAAACCCTTTTGCAGCTTACAAGCATTTACAGTACAAGCATGTAAAACATCAGTACAAGCTATGCACTCAGCAACGAGATCAACAGCGGCAGAGTGCTTAACAGTGATTTCAACGGTGCAATCCAGATGATTACAGTTACTTCTCTTCCACATTTCACTCCTTCTTCAAATCTGGCCAATTGAATATGTAGCTCTCACAGCTCAATAGAACCTGATGAGAGGTCAGCTACCACCATGGCATACCCAGGCCACAGTCAAAAAGTGCAGAAGTTCAGCCCATCAACCCCATCTTCAGATACTTGCCAAGTAGATCTCAGATTCGGGTGTGGTTTTATGAGCAAGTGAACAACACATAGATGGAGGGCTTTGTCACTGGTTTCGATGAGTACATGAACCTTGTATTAGATGATGCAGAAGAGGTTCATTCTAAAACGAAGTCAAAAAAACAACTAGGTTGGATCATGCTAAAAGGAAATAATATTGCCCTGCTCCAAATTGTCTCCAGCTAGAAACGATCAATGAAGTGAGAAGTTCTTGAGAAGGTCACGTAGTTTGGTCTTTTAAGAAGTCCTTTGTCGGGAGTATGGCTCTAAAAATATTTCTTCATATTGTTTTGATTACTTTTATGTTATTACTAGATGACAATAAATGTTGTGGGATTTTTTATTAAAAAAAAAAAAAAAGAACCTGATAAGATAATCGTGTGAGCAATGGTATCCAAAAGAGCCATAAAAGGCTGTACACCCTCCCCAGCTCCCCAAGAAAGCTTGTACCCCAGCCCTTCCAAACTATGCCATTGTACCCACGATAGATTCTAGAAATAAAAAAAATAAAATAAAATAAAATAAAGAGGCACTTTCTGTTTCAACTGGGTGGACAGCTACCACTCTGATACCACCTCCCCCAGTTGCTATGTGGGCCAAATTTCTCTAGCACTCACTGCGTCACCCTCTTCTCTAGGAAACCTCTGTGAATCCACCTCCAAGTGGCCTTATTGCTGGGTTCCTTTGAAGGGATATCGTTTTTATTCCCCTTCCTGGTTTTGTTTCAGAGTCCAGAGAGATTGCTTATTTGCGAGGTGAGAAAGTATCTATCCTGGGCAATCATCACCGTCTCCTGCATGGGGACTGCCGGTACCGACATCAAAATTCATAAAGTCCCCTGCATCGAAGGTCAGAATTTAAGAACTCCTCAGTCATTTTCTAAGTGTGGGACTCTTCACTGGAGTTGTGATTTGTCCATTGTACAAGCCAGTCTGGAGAACCCACAGCTCATATGCTTTGAACAGCTTATTCCATTATTTACTGGGACTTTATCAGCCTCGGAAAAGCCTCCGTGAGTTGGCAATGATGTAGTCATTGAAACAGAAATCCAAAGGCTTCCTATAGAGCATGGTTCTGTCCCAATGGAATAGCTTGCACAACGGCTCGAGGCACTGGGTCACTGTGATGCACTAGCTGCCAGGCCCCCTCCAGCCACAGAACCGCGGCTGCTTTCTCGTCAAATAGATGCGGCTGCCAACTCTCTAAGAGTCCCTGCTAGACAATGTTTCTTTTAGATTCTGCTCCAAAAGTCAACAGTTTCTTCTCCAGTTCACCTCTATCTACTCACACTTTTCATATGTAGCTAAAAGAAACTCATTGATCCTTCTTACTCTACCTGAAAATCCCCTTAGCCATTTTGTGTAAAAAGTATGACTCTTCCATTTACCGGCTGTGTGAAATTGGGAAAAAATTGCCTTCAGTTTAAATTTCCACATCTTGGTAATGGGGATATCGATGCCGTTCTTGCAGAGTTGCTGTGTGGGGTATAGAGCATAAAGCTCTAGCCACAAGTTGATTAGATATATTTGTAATTTTCCATAATATCAACCTTCTGCCAGGCTTTTGGTTATGGGTAACCAAAAAGATGGGTCATCTTTTCTCCCACCTTCAATGGCACTTTCTTCTCTGTCCTTCCATGCCTCATTAATAATCTCCTGAGTCCCTTCCAACTTCAAAGGGACTTCCCACCCCAAAGCCAAAGTCTACCCACCCCAAAGCCAAAGTTTAACCCATATGCTTTTTTGTACATTTTTTAAATGTTTTATTTATTTCTGAGAGAGAGAGAGAGAGAGGGAGAGGGAAGGAGCAGGGGAGGGTCAGAGAGAGAGAGGGAGACACAGAATCTGAAACAGGCTCCAGGCTCTGAGCTGTCAGCACAGAGCCCGACGTGGGGCTCGAACCCACGAACCGCGAGATCATGACCCGAGCCGAAGTCAGACGCTTACCGACTGAGCCCCCCAGGCGCCCTCTAACCCGTATGTTTTTAATCTCTGTGACAGATCTCTCATGAGGTTGTAATCAGGGGGACGATGAGACTGAATCATTCCGAGGCTTCCCTCAGACACTGGGATGGGTCCATCTTCCTCTCCATGTAGTGTCGTGTGGCCTCTCCCACAGGGTAGTCAGACTTTTTATGTGGCCAGTCAAGGCTCCCAAAAATGTAAACCAGAGGTATCTAGACCTTCTTAAGGTTTACTCCCACTTAGGCAAGTGTCGCTTATACTTCCTTTTGTTGGTTAAGCCATCACAGGGCAGGCAACATCCTAAGGAAAGATAAGGAAGATCTGGCCACAGGGATCTGGGAGAATCATCTGACCTCTCTGCTCAGCTCTGGGCTCTTGCTAGAACAGTTCATTGCATTAAGAATAGATTTTTACGGCTGTATGATGTGGACACATTTTCACTGACTCATTTCCTGCGATGACAATCTTAGCTATCAGGAAGAAAGACCTTTAATTTGTTCTTGGTGGTGGTGGGAGGTTTGAAACAGAGATAAAAAAAACAGAAAATAAGACAACACACCTCTCGTTGCTGATAAAAAAACAAAAGTGTCAAAAGAAACAGAAAGCTAAAGCTAAGAACACTTTCAGCTTGTTGTTGGAAGGAGACAGGCAGCACTGAATTTTTATTGGGTCTATTTCTGACATGTATTTCATTCACCTGGATGTATCACTTTATCACATTAATGCAACACCAACTTCCAGAAGCATCTTCTAAGCAAGTGAACTCTGCCAGTAGGGTTTCTATCTTAATGGAACAATCAGGTTGATCAGTGGTTCTTGCCGTATCTAAACACTCCTCAAGAAACAGAAGAAAATGTTTGATTATACCTCATTAAAAAAATGACATAAAATTGTATACTTGTGAATATTATCAGACTTGGACAGAAATCATGGATTAATTTATTTATTCAAAATTTTGTGTTGACAAGACTCTGCTAAGGGACAAATACTGCTTACGGTTTTGAAATAAAACATAATAAAAAGCAGTATAGAAGAAGTGCCTTTTAAAAAGGGGAGCTAGGGGGCCACCTGGGTGGCTCAGTTGTTTAAGTGTTTGACTTCAACTCATGATCTCGCAGTTTGTGGGTTCGAGCCTGCATCGGGCTCTGTGCTGACGGCTCAGAAACTGAAGCCTCCTTCAGATCTGTGTCTCCCTTTCTGCCTCTCCCGTACTCACTCTGTCCCTCTCTCTCTCTCAAAACTAAATAAGCTTCAAAAAAAATTTTAAAAAGGGGAGCTGGTAAGAGGGGTGACACTGTTAAAATTACATGAGCACCCACTATCTCTGATGCAGGGTGGTGACTCCCTCAGGACCAGCACCAGCTTGAGGGTTCTCTGCTCCATGCTGGTTAGATGAAACTCACATTGTCAGGAGTACAGAAACTACCTATGCAGTTGGTTTGAAAATGCCAAATCTTCATTGTGAATTTTCTAGAACTCTGCTTGTCCTCATATAGTGTTACCATTAGATTCACCTTTTAGGGAAACCATTAGTGGGCCATTGGAAACATATCAGCCTTTAGTATTAGGCCATAACCAAGACTGTTCATCCATATCACTCGCTGACACATCGTTCTGGTATAGTTTGATATGGAAGTCTAGAGGATGATGTGATGCCACGGAAGAAAATCCCGGTGTAGAAGGCATCACTGCATTTATTCGACAAAGTGTCCAGGCTACCAGAATAGAGAAAACAATCTCCATCCTTAGAAGAATATGTTACCTCTTGTTGAGCACCTCCGTCTACCTGTCATCATGCTGAGCTTTTGCCTAAGTTCACTCTGCCCTGACACATCAATCTTGTAATAATGCCATCAATGTTCCCACGCTACTGGTGGAGAAAGTCAAGCTAAAGGAAGTTAAATATTTCATCTGGTATCACACGATTTTGCCCCAGGAATGCCTGACATCACAGCCTCTACTTGTTCTACTGCATGAAATAGTCTCAAGTAGAGAAGACGGCCAGTCAGTGACCACAAAGGAGCACCATGAAGTCAGACCAAGTAGCCATGAAAGGTTTGAACACCACGAAGTCAGCCCAAGGAGCCATGAAAGGTTCAGGGAAACACCGTTGCTGGGATTCAATCTTAGAAGGTCATAGATAAATTCATTGAAATTTAGATTAGTTTGGGGCACCTGGTTGAGCATCCGACTTTTGATTTGGGCTCAGGTCATGAACCCAGAGCCATGGGATCGAGCCCCGAGTCAGGCTCCATGGTGAGTATGGAACCTGCTTGAGATTCTCTCTCTCTTCTTCTGCCCCTCTCCTCAACTTGCATTCTCTCTCTCTAAAAAATTTTTTTAATTTAAATTAGTTTGTTTCTTCTAAGTATAAGCTCTTGGTAGATAGTTCAAACAAAGAAAGATATAAGACAAAAAGCAAGCTCTCTTCTCTCTCCTCCCTCATACCCAGCAAGTCTAGCACCGTAGTTAAGAATTAGCCATTGTTAAGTATATTTCTGGAAATTTTATCTATAAAATCCTTTCAAAACTTGCTTTAAATTTAAATTATGTATTAAAATTCTATGTAAATCTTGTATTTCAATTATGTGTTAGATTTTAAAATTCATGGTACAGATCATTCAAATCATATGTGACATGAGTTTTTTAGTTTAAGAAAATACACCAACATCTTTCTGCATAAGCATTTATGGCTGTATAGTGTTTGGCTGTAAAGAATTCCATAGTTTGTTTTTTAGATGAATAGATTTGTTCCCATTTTTTAATAATTTGCTATCATAAATAACACTACGAGGAGCATCCCCACATACCCACATTATCTTGTGCACTTAAGCACAGAAGGAGAAATTCCTAGAAGAAGAATTCAAAGTAGTACTGAAAAAATGAAGACTGTGGGCTTGGAGTGGGAGGAGGCCGTGAGGCTGAGGGTCTGGTTAGGAGGCACAGAGAAAGCAGGAAGCAAAAGAAAGACAAAAGCATCAAGAGCAGAAGTAGGGCATCTGGGTGGCTCAGTTGGTTAAGTGTCTGACTTTGGCTCTCGTCATGATCTCGTGGTTCATGAGTTCGAGCCCGCATCAGGCTCACCGCTGTCAGCGCAGAGCCTGCTTTGGATCCTCTGTCCCCTCTCTCTTGGCCCCTTCCCCTGCTTGCTCGCTCTCGGTCTCAAAAAGTAAATAAAACATTTTCTAAAAAAAAGAGCAGAGGTAGATCACAAACATGGATGTGACCCAGAGAAGATGGTGGAGAAAGCCTGAAACAAACTTTTCGCACATCTTTCCCCTAACCACCATCCACCACATACTACACACATGCGCGCGCACACACACACACACAGCAGCTCTAGTATAACTGACCTCCATTCTAATGAATGCTGTGAATTTTAACCCTTCCGTGTCTCATGTGGAAGCAGGTCAGAGCGATGGGGCTCATACAAGCAATCCCTGGAAGACTTTTAAAACACAACAGAAGTCCCAGGAAGTCAGACAGAACACAGCCTGGGACAGTGGCCTGGAGAGCAGCTGCCCCTGATGACCTAGATTTACACCAGGGGACAGACTCATTGCTAAAATTAGCCCCGTAAAGTCATCATCATTTTTCTTATACCAACTACCTTTATAGGAGTCCTGGGGATGGTGAGGGAATTGAAAAGGGGGCAGATAGAAAAAAGCTTCATTTCCTGAACCCCCCAAACTGCATTGTGTCTTCCAATATGATCAAGGGTATCCTGCATACCGATATTGAGATGAGAAAGCCTAAGTCAAAATATTCAAGAAAAACAAACAAAAAATTCAACCGGGGCAATGAAAAATGTAACCGAACCTCAATAGCTCCCTCTGCTGTCATTTTGGGTAATTTCTAAAATGTTTTTGTTTTACCTTTGTTTAATTTTGTAATTATTCAGTTTGGAACCACGTTAAGCTGAGGGGCATAAAAGCCAGTGGATAAAATCCTTACCACTTTACCTACAATTGAAAGCATCCCTCCTGTGTCATGAATAATGACCATTTTATGATCAAACCTTTCCTTCATGGAAGAGGTGTTAGTGTCATTTAAAGAAGTGACTACGTTTCTGAAGTGAACGGTGATATATTTGCTTCAATAACAAGGAAACACGAACCTCTAAAAGTAAGACTAATTTTTAAAAATAAAATTTTTTAAAAATGTTTTTATTTCTGAGAGAGAGAGAGAGAGACAGCACGAGCAGGAGAGGGTCAGCGAGAGAGGGAGATACAGAATCAGAAGCAGCTCCAGGCTCTGAGCTGTCAGCACAGAGCCCGACGCGGGGCTCGAACCCACGAACCGCGAGACCATGACCTGAGCTGAAGCCAGACACTTCACCGACTGAGCCACCCAGGTGCCCCTAAAAATAAAAATTTTCAAATTTCACTGGTGTCGGCAATGTTGGGTTGCGTAGAAGCTGAAAAGCCAATGGCTTTGAAGAGGATCTACAGTTGGGTGGAAAGAAGGAAAGAAATGCTAGCCAAATTTTGGAAAAATGACCACGTTCTTCCCCATGAGGACAGCCGGGACAGCTGGACAGAGAGGAGCGAATGAGGAGGAAAAGCTGCTACATGGAGGATGCCATGCAGCGTGCGTTTCATTGTCTAACAAATCTGGGTGAGGATATTTCTCGTGTGACAAGGGAGACAACAGACAGGCGCATTTAACTGCTTGGTCCGTCAACAACCAAGTGAAAGACTGGGGCCCAGATTTAGAAGAGTTTGAAGTGGAAACTAGAAATTCTGGGCTTGAAGTCCTGTTCTCTCACTCACCGGGATCTTAGAAAAGTCAGAGCCTCCCAGCCTGTTTCTTCACCTATAAACGGTGATGAAATCATCTCCGAGGTCCCCTCCAGCAGTCTAAACGCTCTCCGTGTAAATCACCCTGGATTCCCAGTGCGTTCTCTGAGCCACAGAAAATCTGATTTAATGAGGATTGAAATTTTGGGAAATGTTGGGAAAAAGCAAGGAAGGAAAGAAGGGATGGAGGCAGACATCAAAGGAGCATAAAGAGAATACTAATGGTAAGTCGGGGAGAGGTACCTGGGGGGCTCAGTCAGTTAAGCAACCAACTCTTGGTTTTGGCTCAGGTCCTGATCTCATGGTTCAGGAGTTCGAGCCCCGCGTCAGGCCCTGTGTTGACAGCATGGAGCTTGCTTGGGATTCTCTCTCTCTCTCTCTCTCTCTCTGTCTCTCTCTCTCCCCCAATTAAATAAACTTAAAAAGAAAAAGAAGGTAAATGAGGGTGTTATGAGGCAGTCAACTTGCTCCTTGATAGGGAAAATTATGTCACATGGGTTTTTTTCAAGCAGTGATCGGCAGCACCAACTATTGCCTACCCCAGGCCTCACGTGTCCCTAGGCTGACTTCTGGTTCCCAGGTAACGAAGGCCGCCATCGCAGCATTGGTGACACCAGTTGCGTTCATCACAGTGAAAGAACCGGCTTGGAAGAGTCAATGTCCTTGAACCAGCAGCAGGCAGTGCTTAGGGCAGGAAGGAAGACACAGTCCCTTAGCCCTGCGCATGGCACACTTTACAAAGATCTTGCACAAATAATCTTAGATAAGTTTCATAAAGAACATAGAAGGCGAGAGAGCAGTGACCAGAGGAACCACTTCAGGTACGGCGGTCGGGACATGCTCTCTGAAAGTCATTTCAGCGGAGAAGAGGGCAAATATCCAGTATAGGCAGGGGCAGAACTTGGAGGTAGGAAGGAATCCTACGTTTGTGGGGGGACAAGAAAGCCGGTGTGGCCGGAGTAGAGAGAGAAGGTGGGGACCCCAGAGAGAGTCCAGGCCGGGTAACAACGGGAATGAAAATACAACTGAGGAAAGCAGAGAAGAGGAATCGGTGATTACTTGGCAATTTCTCCTGCTCCGATTCCCACTAGCTGTGCTCGGAGCGTGCTGAGTTTCATGTGTGGCTCTGAATAAGCAGCAGAAGGGGGGGTGCCGTGAGGGGTGCTGACTGAACGCGAGGGGGCGGCGGGCGCGAGGGCTGGGAAGGAAGGAAGACGAGGCAAGAACAAGCATTTCCTTTCCTTTCGGGTGTAAGTATTCTCATAAAAACTCTTCACAGATACATAGCAGAACTAATTTTGTGGCACAAATCAAAACTGATTTTTAGTGTTAAGCCATTCATGTTCTTGTTTTTATAGGCAAGGAAGTATCGGATAAGTTAAAAGAGAAAAGTTCAATGATGACTAAAAACTATGAATCAATACATCCCTTGTGATGAGTATGTTGAGATGTGTACTTGACCTTATGGATCAAGAAGGAGAGAGACTGGTGACTGTCTGGTGAGGGAGGTCCGGGAGTGTGATGGCGGGAAGTTGCCAAGGTAGGACTCCTCCAGAGGTGATTCGTCAGACCTTGTTAAGGACACCCATTTACACAGAGGAATATGAACACCTCTAGACCATCAGCAAAGTGTGTCCCAGTAAAGCAGTTCCCCAAAGGAGTCTGCAATGCAAAATGTATATTTGTAATCCTACTAAGATTTTTCCTCTCTCATTCTTTCGTAAGCACACAGTCCCGTTTTCCAGAGGATTATGTAGTGATACTGCAAAGGTTGAACACAAAAAAGATGAAAACCCAGCTGCTATTAGATGAAACATTAAGTTGCTTTAAAATGTTTGTTTTAACCTCCGGTATGGGAAATACAGATAGAACCTATATGAACAAAACTCTTTGGGCTCCTCAATAATATGTGTGTAATGGGGTACTGAGACTACGGAGTACTGCTGCCCAGGCTTTCATAAATTTGAAATTATTATTATAAATTATGAATATCGTGTATCACAAATATGACACTTCTTGGTGATAGCTGTATTACTGATATATTAGGAGTGCCCATTAAGTACTGGGAAGTAGAGCCAGGTATCAAAACCATTCAAAAAAACCACTCTAAGGTAGTAAATAGTCTGTGTGTCTATAGTGGGCCTGTGGAATGTTCCTGAGTGGGATAGAAAAGAAAATCTACAATAATGAATTGTCTGAAGTTTTCCTTGAAAATAGTGTAAGTTGGGGCACCTGGGTGGCTCAAGTCTTGATCTCTCGTGAGTTCAAGCCCCACATCGAACTCTGTGCTGTCAGTGTGGAGCCTGCTTTGGTACATGCTTTCTCTCCCTCTCAAAAATAAACATTAAAAAAAAAAAACACACAAAAAACGGCAATTTCTTAGAAAGAAAGAAAGAAAGAAAGAAAGAAAGAAAGAAAGAAAGAAAGAAAGAAAGAAAGAAAGAAAGAAAAAGAAAGAAAGAAAGAAAGAAAGAAAATAGTGTAAGTTAAGGCTTCATTGTGAATGGAATAGGGTTTCCTCACCAAGCTAAGACAAAAATGTCTTTTTAAAACTTGAACCTTCATGAGAAAGCTGTTCAAAGGGTCTTCTGTAAAATCTTTTTAAAATCCGGTTGAAGGAGCACCTGGGTGGCTCAGTCGGTTAGGTGTCCGACTTCAGCTCAGGTCATGATCTCACAGTTCGTGAGTGAGCCCCGCATCGGGCTCTGTGCTGACAGCTCAGAGCCTGGAGCTGCTTCAGATTCTGTGTCTCCCTCCATCCCTGCCCCTCCTCTGGTCTGCTTCTCTCTCTCTCAAAAAATGAGTAAACTTAAAAAAATTAAAATCCAGTTGAAAGTAAATACTGATGCAAATGAGTAGTTTATTTCTACTTCTATATGCTATTGGAAAGCATTCCACTGGTTTTTCATTTGTTTTTAATGTGTTTCAAATATTGCCTGGAAAGCAGTAAAAATTAAAAAGCAAAACCAAAATAAGCCTATCTGGAAAGCCTAGGCTACATAATGCCAAAATAACTATTTAATGGCTGACTTCCTCTTCCTTAGGCATTGTTTTTTCCCTTATTAAAAGAGAGAAATGGGGAAAAGCCCATCAGTTTATACAAACTCTCAGAAATTAAACATGTGCCTTTCCAAAAGAGAAATGGCTTACTCAAGGCAACTCCCAAGACTCAACAAGGTTTCAGTGGCTGTAAAGGTAGACACCAGTAACTGTTACTGGGTTTATTTCTTCTCTTCCACATTTCACACAGAAAACATTCCTCACAGCTTAGATATTTGAAATACATATGTAAGTGCTAGCACATTATATTTTCTAAGTGGTATGAATACTTTTCTCTATTACATTTATTTGTGAAGATATCATAACAGCTTATCATTACACATGTACACATGCAACCACATGCAGAAAATGGTTAACCTGTTTAATGCAGAGGGAAACAAGTTTGGGGACTTAAAAAAGGGTAATTTAGATTAAAATCTTAAAAATGAACAGTGTTAAATAATGGAACGGATTCATAAAAAGTGATACAAACTTCAAACATTTTAATTTAAAACAGATGTATACTTTAATTCACCCATTATTTTATATACGTCCAAGACTTCTTGTTGACTCAAGTTCCCTGATGCGTTTCGTCTATGAACCACACCTTACCTCTAATGCATCGCCTAAGATTTCCCACCGGAGTGAGAAGTGAAAATCTGTTTGCAAACTATGTGCAAAGTTCCACATTTTTATGACTTTCCTGACAAGTTTTTACAGTTTTCTGATCTATACCTAGTGAGATAACCCACCTCTATTAGGTAGTTCCAAACTGTCAGCTTAGTTTTCATTGAAACAACTCTCTCAGTCACATTTTTTTTTTTATCAGTTTACATATTGAAATTGCATACAAGAAACAGGTACAACTAGAATGAACAAGTTTGGAAGGAAGCAGAGATGACCCTTGGGAAGCACACAAAGATGGACAAATGGGAAAACAGCCATGGGATGCAAGTACCAAGGGTGCTCCAAGCACCGGGTGCCTTACAGAAGAATGCAACGGTCAGTTCATACAGCACGTCCCAGCAGAAGTAATAAGCTTCACATGTTAGTCGGAGATGATAGTCTTAATATTAGCATGCAACAATATTTTTATTTGTAAACCTTTTACCTTATACCGCAAAATATAATCTCTTTCAAATAGGTATTAGAAGAGTTAAAACTGCCATCTTATTTCGTGGATGTCAAATACCTCTTGCTTCCAAATTGCACAATACCATGGATGAAATATGCAAGTGACACATCCACATTAGCGTTCGCGTTCTGACCTGTGCATCGCCTGAGATTTCCCACCGGAGTGAGAGCTGAAAATCCATTTGCAAACTATGTGCAAAGTTCCACATTTTTAATGAAGCTCTTACTATTTACTAATGGTAAAGGCAATTTGTACATCGGCCCCCATGAAATGGAGGCTGCCCCAGCGGCCAAGCCGTCGCAAAACTAAACCTAGGTCAGCCTGCACTTACCTGAAACGCTGTCAAGGAAACCTATCACACACCAGTCACAAGCTCCCAAGTCAGCCTCTTAGCTGGCTCACCTCACCCTGGAAAGGAGGAGCGGCTGACCAATCATGACCTCTTTCTGGGTTGCCTCTCCTGGCATTCCGTAAAACTGGCACTTGCACAAAATCTTTCGGGAAGAGCGGAGAGCAGAGTGGAGACTCCTTGGGGGCCACTGTGCTCCCGAATCCAAGGATTGTTCCCTTCCAGAAAGGACCTCAAACTCACTGCTAAATTTAGTAATTTGTCATTTGATACTAACATACTTAAATGGTATCAATATCAAGGAGCATTTGTAACCAAGCAAAACATTTCTTCTTGGGATCTAATTTTCATCTTTGGCTTCATTTTTCTTCTATTGTTTATAGGTGTTCTCAGGTTACCCCCTCTATTTTTGCTTTCCTTTTGGGCTCATTTGCCTTTGGTTCTGCCTCTGCTTGGCCTTAGCCAAGTTAGACGAACTAACTCTATGTTGTTACACTTTACTTATTTAGAAAAAGCGTAACTGACAGTCACTGAAAAGTACGAACACCAAGAGTTGGCTAGACAAAGAGAAATGACAGTTTAAGCTTTATTCGGGAAGCAACTCTTCTCGGGATCTCAGTGATATAACACTACGGATTGAAAAGTAATCAGCTTTCTACAACCTCTAAAGTACTTGTAAGTGGTGAAGATTACCCTGAGAAACCTTCAGTGACAATCAGTAAATTTTAAATTCTCCCTAACAAATAAAAGAGGATAGAACTGTTAACATTTGAAGCCTTGCCACAGACCCAGGGATTGTGCTAAAGACTTTATGAATGTTACTTCATTTAATCCTCCCGAAATAGGATCTATATTCGGTCTTTATTTTTAATTTCTTAATTGATGAGGAAAATCGAGGCTTGGATCTAGCTTAGTGGACCCAGGATTCAAGGACAGGTCTGTAGGCCTCCAAAGTCCATGCTCTTGGCCAGAATATGATGCGGCAGCCTCAGAAGTATCTCAAGGGGTGACTGGGTGGCTCAGTCCGTTAAGCGACCGACTTTGGCTCAGGCCATCATCTCACAGTTCGTGGGTTCAAGACCCACATCGGCTCTGGGCTCATGGCTCAGAGCCTGGAGCCTGCTTTGGATTCTGTGTCTCCCTCTCTCTCTGCCCCTCCCCAGCTCACGCTCTCTCAGAAATAAATAAACGTTAAAAAAAAAAAAAAAGTATCTCCAAAGAATCCCATCAAAAAACAGATGCCAAGCTATTTAAATCACCCTTTTTTAAAGGAAAGAACCACTGTAACCCTAACTGGTTAGCTCCTAACTCAGGGCTTTCAGCCCAGCCAAATCTGAATGACCATCCATTCTTGTCTATACATGAAAGACTGAGTTACTGTGTCACCATCTAAATCTCCTTTATTAATACATCTTCAATCCCCTTGTTAAAATCATCATCTTACATATACATTTAGAACTGAGAGTAGGTAGGAGTCTCCATTAGAATTCCTCCAATACACAACTGTTCTATTGAAAAAAAGAGGAAGGGGAAAGTAGAAAAAGCGTTCTAAAAAGATACAAAAAAGAAAATATATTGATACAGGCTGCTGGGATGAGACTAGATAGTGACAAACATATTCTCATGCTCCTCTTCAGAAATACATGGATAAAGGGGAGCACAACTGCCCGCTCGTAGGCAGACTGCGATTCTTTCCAAGGAGCACAGGACAGCATGGAGAAGTGACTTTGCAATGGATAAACCCAACACGACCTCGGCCAGCATCAACGAGCCTATGTGTGGGTTCTCCCTCTCTGATATGATGTGATGGAAATGGCCATTTCCCTTTGGGGTCTTCCTCCCCAAAACTCATAACCTCAGTCTAATCCTAAAATGACAAAATAAATCCCAGAGGGGCATGCTACAAAATCTGACCCGTACTCAATACTGTCAAGATCATCAGAAATAAGTCTGAGAAACCACCAGAGCCAAGAGGAAGCTAAGGACACATGGCAACCAAAAGTAATGGCATCCTGGACTAAAAAATGGACAGGAGACAACATTTTAAAAATATGAAAAAAGTATGGTAATGTATCATCAATACCTGCCTACGAATTGCAACAAATGTTATTATACTAACGTAGGATGTTAATAGTAGCAGAAGCTGGTTGTCAGGTGTATGGGAACTCTGTATTGTCTTCCAAAGCTTCCTGTAAAATTATTCTAAAAATATAAAGCATATTTTAAAAATCCATAAGGATGACAGGATAATGAATGAAAAAAACCTTGGATTTCTTTGGGACACATAATTCTCTTTGTCTCTTTTTATCAATACAATGGACAATGAGGATTTTGTACCAAAGAACTTCAAAAATCACTGAAGGAAAGTAGTAGTCAACGAATAAAACCTAACTGAGGTATTCACTACTTATATTCTGTAAATAAAATTATTTTATTAAAAATGATGTTGGTTTCCAAACTTATTTTCTAAAGACCGAACATTCACCATTGCTAGAAGGTCATAGCCTAGAAAGTTCTTTAAATCATAAATCACAAAACTTCAGAATGGCAAAGAACCTTAGACGCATTCTATACCAATCTCCAGGTAAGTGCACCAAAACACGGAAATGATTTGCTCAATGTCAATCTACCAGTTAGAAGTAACTCAGAGTCCGGTCTTTCAACTTCTAATCCTAAAACGCTCCCGTATCTGATAATTGCGTTCTGATTCCAGAGGTGTCAGATATACCCAATGTTTTAAAGTGACACTAAGTATCTGCATCCCTACATGTGTTCTATGTAGCAGGGAGGGTGCCTGGACAGGCAAGCGGGGTGGCGGGAAGGGATGAAGAACTCAACAGTGTTACGAACTCCACTTAGGTCCTCCTTGCATGAAGTTTTACAAAGACAGTTTTCCGTTTACATTTAGTCCCAAAGTTGCACAGGTAACTCGGATTCTGAACTTAGTGCAGTATACACCACTTGCGCTTAAACTGCCACTACCACGTGGACTTCCCACTACTGCACCAAGAGAATGAGAATACACCTCAAGATAATGCAAGTGCCAAGGACTGTAATTAGAAAGCTAAGGACCTGGAGTTGGTCAGTTACCTTCTGACTGCAAGAACATTTTGGTTCCACGGTGCCTGGGTGGCTCAGGTGGGTAAGAGTCCTGGCTCTTGGTTTCTGCTCAGGTCATGACCTCACATTTCATGAGTCTGAGTCCCACATAGGGCTCTGCGCTGACAGTGTGGAGTCACCTGGGATTCTCCTGCTCTCCCTCTCTCTCTACCCTTCACTGTTCGTGCTGTCTCTCAAATAAACAAAACAAAACAAAAAAAAACCCAACAACAAATGGGTGGCCTCAAATATAAAAATGCGGATGCAATGCAAACACTCCCTTTAGGAAATGACTGGTAAAAGGAGGTTCCGAATGATGCCACAGTGCGGGACACCTGGGTAAGATTCCGTAAACCTGTGCCCTGTTCACAGGCCGCACAAAACTCAACTCAGTTTCCCCCATCAGGACAAGTACCTCAGATAATCTAAGAGCTCAGCCAATAACCAATGCACCATCCAGATTCATCACAGACCCTATCTACATAAGCTCTATCGATCCCAAAGGATAACACACAGACTGTTTGAGAAGCGTCCTTGGTACCAAGAATGGGGGTGAGGGTTATTAGACAGCTGGTACCACCACTTGCTCCTATTACATGAAAACAAATAAGCCTCTTTCTCTTTTGCTGTAAGTTTAGTACTAAGCGCATGTAATTCAATAAGCTCACTGGAGCAGATAAAGATTAGGATAAACTGTTAACCTCCCTCTCTCTAATTCCCCCCACTTAATTTAAATGGCCAACTAAAATGAGTGATACATCTATTTGTATTCGAGAGATATGTCAATCAGGAAACCCATAACAGGACAGACAAGAATGCTGTTTTCTGGCAGGCAATACATATTTTTGAAGATAAAATGGAAAAAAACACAGATATGAGTGAACAATTTTTATTGAAACCCTCAAAGATTAAAGAGGACCAAATGGTGAGTTTGGGTACCATAACAGAAAATCTCACCTAACTGTACCATCATTCACAGGAATGAACAAACCCAAACACGACAAAATTCAAATTCTCATGTAATTGCTACAAGTGAATGTAAATGAACTAATCATTTTATCATAACCTTTCTTTAATCATACGAAAAAGAAGGGAATTTACATGGCATAACAAAAGATATGCAAAACTTAATGAAAACACAATTCTCTTAATTTCTCAAACTTATTTTTATAGGATGCAGAATGCACTTGAAATGATTAAATGACTTAAGCTGATTCTTTTTTATTGCAAACTGTTTTAACATCAGCTTAACCCCCATGCATGGTATTCAAAAAGAACACAGCTTCTGAATGAGAAAGATCACTCGAGTTAAAACGAGGAATTAAGTATTGAAATTAAGAAAAGGCTGGGGTTTCTTCTGAAAGGAATCTTCAAGTACCAATATGTATAGAGAAAGAATACTAATTTTGGTTACATTTTCCCCCTTACTGTTAAATATACAAACTATAATACCTTTCAAAATAAAATACCCACATAAGATAACTTTAATAAGAAACATTCAAACCAGATCTTGGAAAAATATTAAGCAAGAAATTTACTGGGCCAATAAGGTGTTAATCTGTGATTATTCAAACACCCGGCGAGGGGTCTCCTGCGGCCGGGCCCGGCCTCTCTCCCTTTTGGTCCCTATACAGTTAAGAAGTATTCAGTTAGTTGTGCTATTGAGACAATCTGTGATCATTTCACTTAGAGAAAAAACGTTTTGCCATACATTGACAGACCAAGGAGGAAGAGAAGGTAGGTGCTCTGAAGAAAACTTAAAGAAGAAAAAAATCACCAATTTGAAAAGATAAAAGTGCTGTTTTCTTATGTGTGGTTTTTTCCCCAAAGGAATACTGCACCCATTTCACTTAATATTAAAATCCAGGTTAAAGGCACTGGGATGTACTCCTCACCATGAATAGACTACTCGATTACATCTGACATCTGAGTCTACTTTTGCAGTCAGCCTGCTTGCTGAGTGAGTGACACTTCTTACATAGAAACCTAATGTAAATTAAACAAGTTTGAATCCACTTATAATGTAACTAGTTTTATAAAAATATTCAGAGTTGCTAATAAAGCACCAAGAAAAAGAGAACCTCAGAGAGAGGACTCAGACCCTTTCTACAAGGTCACCCCTTTACAGCTCTGTCTAATAAATAGGACCTCCAGAGTGACAACAGTCATCTTTGACACGTCCTACCTGTATAATCTTAGGGATATAGAACATTGCTGTGGTGACTATCCCCAAATGCCAATCTTCACTATAAATAGTTAAGAGACAAGTTACAAGATTTCATGGCTTACTCTTAAACAGGTAAAATAGGTGCAATTTTCCTTTAAGAAAGTCTTCTATTCTGTAACATACCACTAACGTTTTGATGTTCCCTTCAGTAAACACTGACAGAACTACACCGGGACTACCAAAGAGCCGTGAAGTAGTTACGATTATCTGCAAATACTGTGTTTTTCTCGCTCGAACACAGTATTTGTACATTTAAGAAAACATTGTACAAAAAATTATATAAATGAAAGCCTCAAAAAAAGATCTGTCACTAAATTTTTGAATTGAAGTGACCAAAGACCACTGTAAATGAAAACATTTCTAAACATGATGTAAACATAAATGGAGTAATGCAAAACATCAAGGTATTCAAATCTACTATATTGCTATTTTCACCCTTAATGTATCTTTCTACAGTTTTCTCCTTTTGGAACAGTAATATAAGGGGCAGTACATTATCTTCATTACCTTATGCCATCAAATCAGTTAATACAGATGCTTGACACGTTGAATTATACAAAATCAATTTGTTTCAAGTTACAAAATTAATGTTGATATGTAATTAATGAAAAAAATAAGATGTTAAAAAGATAACTATAAGAATACCCAGATATATGCTGTATTCCCATTTATATAGATCTGATCAATAAAACATCAACACATTCACTTAGATACTGATTTAATCCATGGATCAAGGCCATATTTTCAAAGTATTTTAAGGATGCCAGGACACTGCAAAAGCTGGAGAAAAGAGTTGAGGAACAGTATATGCTTGCTAAACAAGAACTATTGTTTATTTAGCTAGTGAATACCTAGAGTAATAAATTTTTACTTCATGATCGCAATCAGGCTCGCAAACACCCAGAAATAGGAATTAAGGGTTTTAAATGTAGTTATAAAGGTCATAAAAAGTCTGATTAGACTGAGGTACATTACTCAAAATTTTGAGATTCATTAAGTGGTAGCAAACAAAATAATTCCTCAGACAAATGCACATTTTTCAGTATACATATTACTGGGGGGAGGAGGGGAGAAGAATGTGCATTAACTGGTGAAGTCCACCAAGCTGCATATCAATATTCTGTTACACCAAACAGTTTGAAGACAAGGGAAATGTTCTAATATAATTTCAGATTATGTTTCATTTGGCTAAAATAGAGCTTAAGGTTGCTTTGCCATATTAAAAGTTTACTACAATAATTTTTCACATAAACATTTAGACTTCAACTCCAGGACTAAATATGGCATGATTATTTTGCTTTTAATCTGTCAAATAGCTAAAAATTGACAATTTAAAAACTACAACAAAGAAAAAGTTGAAGCAGTGTGACTCTTACATCATTGAACCACTTCTAATGGTTAACTGTTAGTATTTAACAAATTCAAAGAGTTAATGAACCCTTGCATTCATTCAGTCTTCTGTGCCTTAGCCAGGGTGCATAATTACAAAAGACAGCAGATACTGGTAAAAGCTTCAGGACACAAAGTGCTTGACGAAGTTACAGTTCTCAAGTGTGTTTGGTGAGAGTGTAAGGGCAGATGCGCTGATGAAAACCATTACAAGAAGAGTCAATTCTGTGTTAGAGTTCAAAGATGTCACCTTAAGCAGAAAAAAAGCTTTAATAATGTCTTCTTTGACTTATTAGGCATTTCCAGAGTCTACATCATTAGTGTTGTGATTCTAACAGGACATCTTCATATGGTTATTGTTTGTTTCTATTTCTCTCCTGAAAGAAAAGCACAGAGAAGTTTAATAAAATACTATCATTATTTAAAGGTTGAAACTATTTGCACTATAATAAAAAGTTATTCAAATACTAATTCAAGGAATTAAAAAAGATTTACTACTACCTATGAACACTATTGAGGGATGATTACCACAAAACATTTTAAAACAAAGAATTTCAAACACAAAGACCTTTATCAAGAGAGTATGGCCTTCTCCACAGCCCTATTTTCCCATGAGATTTTGTTTAAGGTGAGAATATGAATGTCTTTCTAGTCTTTTCAATGAGCTTTTAATGGTGAGTATCAAATAGACTAAACAGCCTCTGTGGCAATTTGAAAACTATTGGTTAAGTAGGGTTAGAAGGTAAAGAGCTGCATTAAAATGTACTAAAATTGCATTAAATTAAGAATTTAGTGTTAATTAAAAAATACTCTGAATCATGAACTTCCTCCATATCATATTCTCATATTCATCAGATTATAACTTTTTCATATCAAAAAATCTTAATAGTTTATTAGATTATTAACTATTATTATTAATTCCTTTCAGAAGGTGGAAATCCCCTGAACAATAGTTAAACTGAGTGGTTTTCATGTTTATTACCCCAATATATACCTATTACATGAATGCATCATGTAGTTTGCACCATCTTGTAACACCGTTCACAACCTTTAACATCAGAACAATCTCTAAGACTTTTGGAAACACAGACTACTGAGCTTCAAATATGTGAAGCTACACCTAGGAGCCTGCAGTTCTAACATGTTCACAGGTTATCCAGACACTGCTGGTCCAGAGAACACACTCTGAAAAAGACCTGTGTTTAAACATATAAGACTCTCCCTTTTTGCTTTTACTACTCCCATTTTATTTCCATTTTATTTATTTAGAGTAATAAATATGCTCTATAATAATATGAGTATGCTTAGCAAATGGACTATATAATAAACATGAATATACTTCACAAATGATCATTAGTTTCCAATCCTGTGACAGCATCAGAAAACTGTATGTTAAATTCCAAAGAGAACTTTATAAGTTCTTTGTTACTAAATTCCTTTGATTTTAATATTACTTCTAAAACTTGAATAACAGTATTTCATACAAAAAGCTAATAAAAAAAAGTCCTCCCTACATGATAACTACAAATAAAATCATTTCATACACACATTTTCAGTGGAATACCCTAAAGTTAAATAAAACTTGTGGCACCTGGGTGGCTCAGTTGGTTAAGCATCCAACCATGATCTCGCGGTTCATGGGTTCGAGCCCGCCATCAGGCTCTGTGCTGACAGCTCAGAACCTGGACCCTGCTTCAGAGCTAGCTAATTAATCACATTTGTAAAGGATAAACAAAAACAAAAATCCAACAAAATGAAGAAAGAAAAAAAGACAAAAAAAAAAAAAAAAAGAGAGANAAGAGAGAAAAAATGGTACCAGGATGTTGTAGTCTAATTTTATGCAGGTCCTAAAGCTTTTGAAAAAAAAGCCTAATCATAAAGTTCAGTTCTAAACTAAAGAAATAGATTTGTCTGAAAAATTCTGAAGCCTACTTTAATTAGCCAGATATAAAAGCTACAGAAATTCATCAACTCCGTAAGAACCTTGAAAACTACAGAAAAAAAAAATGGCACTATTTAAGGATAAGTTGGACAAAGAGAAGTTTAACTCAAGGAAGATGATCAGCTATATTAAGAAGGATCATGTGTTATTTTAATAGAAGTCAGAGATACTATTGCAGTTTGAACTATAATCAACTATGTACTTTTTTAAGTGAATCAAATTTAAAATATATAAATTACATACATATTACAATAAATGTATATATGTAATGCATAAGTTCTAACTCAATGGACAGGAAAAGAGGAAAATAAAAAACACATATCAATACAAAAGGACAGAAGGGTAGGGGACAGACTGAATGATCTAGATTTAATTAGAAAGTACAAATTAAGACAGCAGAAATACATTTATATCAAGCATCAAAAAAATGTATGTTCATCAATGAAACCATAAATAACAGTACTGATTTTCAAAAATCCAGTTATACATGATTTCCAAGAAAACAACCTAAAGCATGAGGGCACAAAGTTAAAAGTGACGAAAAGACATAGGACAACACAAACCAAATAAAGACTGACACAGCCGTATTAACACCAGACAAAACCACTGCTGGGAGATAACATGGTCAACACATACTAAATAACGGACATTTTAAAAATAAGCTGCAATAACATTAAACTAAAAAACAACTTTACATACATTAAAAGTTGTCAGAATTCTAAAGAAAATTTGACAGGTTTCTCATTACAGCAGGAGAAATTTAACACATTTCTCTAAGTAACTGGGTAAAGCAGATATCTTAGTAAAAATACAGAGTGAATGTACATACATACTACAAAAAAAAAAAAAAATCGAACCAATTATAGGGTACACACTGAACAACCACAAAAGGTGACTACATTCCAGACCAGGAAACAAATCTCAATAAAAACCACGGTCCATGACAGGCACCATCACATTTTCTGACATCAGTTTTAAAAGCAAAACAGATAACAACTTGAAAAACCTTACCCACATTTGGAAATTCTAAAACACATTTCTAAAAAATCTCCCAAAAAATCGTGATGGAAATTCAAAAATTTTTACATCAGTACAATAATGAAAATGCTTAGTCTAAGTCCCACCAAATACTTAGAAATTTATACTTGTAGAACTTTTGAAAAGGGGGAAAATGTCTGAAAAGTAATGAGCTCATCATCCAACTCAATCTGTTAGGAAATGAGTAATAAACCCCCAAAAGGAATAAAAAAGGACAGCAGCAGAAAATAATGAAACAGAAAACAAGAATAAAGAGAACCAAAGAGAATAAAAATTGGTGTTTGGCGGGGGAAATCTATTGAGGTCTGGGAGAAAAAAAAACCTAACAATAGAAAAATCTCTTGATGGGGCGCCTGGGTGGCTTAGTCGGTTAAGCGTCCGACTTTCGCTTAGGTCATGATCTCGCGGTTCATGGGTTCGAGCCCCGCGTCGGGCTCTGTGCTGACTGCCAGCTCGGAGCCTGGAGCCTGTTTCAGTCTGTGCCTCCCTCTCTCTCTGACCCTCCCCTGCTCACGCTGTCTCTCTCCTAGAAATAAATAAAACACTTAAAAAAAAGAAAAAAGAAAAAAGAAAAATCTCTTGAAAGACTAATTTGACAAAGAAGATACATTAATATCAAAGGACTGATACAATAAAAAAATAACAATACCACTAATGCCAATATGCAAAAAAAGCTTAAGACAAAACAACTTCCTTAAAATATGATTTACACACAATTTACCAAACTAAACTCAAGAATAAATAGAAAACCCGAAAAGAATTATAATAAAGAACTTTAATCAACAATTAAAAATCTACCCCAAACAAAAACCCACCAGGCTCACATGGGTATGGGTGTGTGTGTGGGTGTGTGTGTGGGTGTGTGTGTGTGTGTGTGTGTGTAATCTCCACACCCAACGTGGGACCTGAACTCACAACCCCAAGATCAAGAGCCACGTGCTCTTCTGACTAAGCCAGCCAGGTGCCCCACGCTCTCACGTTTTAGATGTGAATTTAATTAACTGTCCCAGAATTGATAATTCTAAACTTACACCAACTATTCCAGAGACTAGAAGGCAGCGGACGATCTGCTGACGTATTCTGAAGTTAGCAATACTCTGACACTAACAGTGTCAGGAAAAGCATGAAACAACTAACAGTCGGGTCTCACGGGTTCCAGGGGGATCTCCTAGGGGCTGTTTTGCTGGTACCAGACTGAAGAGGCGCCAAGGTGAGAACGGGACAGACAGAAAGGCTAGCCCAGTAATAATCCAGTACAGTAAGCTCTTTGGCAGGACTGACAGATGCCGAGCGAGTGAAGAGCTTGGATTCCAGGCACGTTTGGAAAGCAGAGCCAGCAAGTGTTACTTACTGACAGGCTGAGGAGACAAGGAGCGAGAAGGAGAAGTTTCACAAATGAGTCCGGCATTACTGGAAGGGGAGAGGGTGCGGGGCAGACAAAGCAGCCGCGTTCTAGTAAATTTTAGATGCTTATTAGACAACGGAGAGAAGATGTCAAACAGGCAACTGGAGACAGGAGTCTGCAGAGAAGAGGAAAGGGCCAGGACGGGTGTACAAATTTGGAAGCCCTTAGAATGGTAACTGTCCACCAACAAAACTTGGGTCTTCCTGAATACGGTCAATGCCTCCTTGGTTTCAAGACAACAAAACAAAACCAAAAAAACCCACGCTTATATTAAATAGACCTAGAACTGCACCTGACACTGTTAATATTAAACAGATATTTAAACACAAAGAGACATCTGTGGGCATGCTCCCAGCGACAGGCCGCTAGAAATAGGAGACTAAGCAATGGCGAGCCGTCAGCGAGAACTACGGTGGCGTTCTGAGGTCCACAGCACACAGCTGCCATCATAAGGTGCACGTGCTGGTGTGCTGCTGCAAGTAACACAGGGAGAAAGGGAACGAGAATCATTCAAAAGAAGCCATGGTCCCGTACACCTAAAGGACTAGGTCTTTGGTTCAGAAGAAGGCATTTTAAACACACACACTTTTTAAGACACGATTCCAAAGTGACTCATAGAAATTTTATCTTTATATAAAAGCTGTAGAGGAACTCTTCCTCCTCTCCTTTTCCATTAACAGAGCTAGGCCTCAGACGGGCAGGTTCGGAGATTAGAGGGCGTTAGAGTCTGGTATAGGGGCTTCTTCCCCACCTTGAGCTGAGCACTGGAGACTAACATGAGCCTAAGGTCAAGATCCCGAAGCTGGCATGTGGAGATGAGCTCCAGGAGGAAGTTTACTTGCCAACCCATGTCTTTTTGACAGAGTTTAACAGATGAGCTAAGACTTTTCTACCTAAGAAAACGCTGGAAAACAAAAGTTTTCTAAGACAGGCCAACAGCTTGCCCTTAACATTAGAGATAAATGACTTACTTCCTTTTAATCACTGGTAGGTTTATCACTATTAGCAATAGTTCAGTAACCAGACCTGAGATTAGAAAGGCCACAAGGAAGGGTAAAGTAAATGTGTATCTAAGAAGCCACACCATCCCTCCACCACCCCCCACCCCCAAAAAAAGAGAGAAAGAGAAAGCACTAGGAACACGAGTAGAATAACACAGAACTACAGAAGGAGCTAGTGAATAACTGGAAGGAAAAAAAAGAAAAAACAGGCAGGCAGGCACTTGAGATCCAAATGCAAAAAGACAAACATCTCTGTCTAGCTTAAAAATCTAACTTTCAAACAGTATTTCAGTAGATGAATTAAACGGGAAAATGGTCACTGCCTCATTTAGAAAGTAGAATATTAAGTCCAAGAAATACCTCAAACTACCAATTAGGGAAAAAAAGAGCTGGACATAACAAAGAAAAAACAATTAGCGAACTGTAGGATACATCTAAGACAAAAAGAATATTCTAGAAAAAAAAGAATACAAAAGCTAAATAAATTTAAAAAAAAAATTGTGAAATTTATTCCTGAGAAAGAAAGAGAGAGAGACAGGGTGAACAGGGGAGGGTTAGAGACAGAGGGAGACACAGAATCCGAAACAGGCTCCAGGCTGAGCTGTCAGCACAGAGCCCGACACGGGGCTCAAACCCCTGAACCGTGAGATCATGACCTGAGCCGAAGTCGGACGCTTAACCGACTGAGCCACCCAGCCACCCCAAAATTTCACAAATTCTTTAATACTCTTTCCTGCATGAGGTGGGGCTTGCTTTTCCTTCTTTAAAGTGTGGGGCTGCAAATGTCCATCAACAGATGAACGGATAAAGAAGATGTGTCTCTCTCTCTCCCTCTCTCTCTCTCTCACATACACACACACACACACACAATGGAATATTAGTCAGCTATCAAAAAGAATGAAATCTTACCATTTGCAATGACGTGGATGGAGCTAGACTGTATTATGCTAAGCGAGGTAAGTCAGGGAAAGACAAATATATAATTTCACTCACATGTGGAATTAGAAAAATAAAATATATGGGAAGGAGAGGGGAAAGAGAAGAGCAGCAAACACGAGACTCTTATCTATAAAGAACAACTAAGCCCTGATGAAGGGGGGGGGGGAGAGGGCTAGAAAGGGGATGTGTATTAAGGGGGGAACTTGTGAGAAGCACTGCATGCTGTATGTAAGTGATGAATCACTGAATTCTACTCCTGAAACCAATACTGCACTGCATGTTAACTAAAATCTAAATTAAAAAAATGAAATAAAGTCTGGGGCTAGACATACTGACTTGCTTCTAAGAACAGAGTATGCGAACGGAGAAAAGGGACATTTACATCAGAGAAACCTAGCAGATACAACCTTAACCAAGCAATCAAAATTGATATTATGAGTAGTAAGTTAACACATGATAAGATGAGAAGGACATATCTCTTACGTACTACTCTTCTCATAAACTCAGTCTAATCACGGGAAAGCACTAGATAAACCAACACTGAAAGACACGTTATAAAGCACCTGACTAGTACTATCTTAAAAAATGTTAAAGCCATGAGAGACATAGAAACTGTCATAATTTAGAGAAGACTGCGGAGACATAAAAACTAAATACAAAACTGGTTTTCCAGTTCTTGAACAGAAAAAGACATTAATGAGAAAAGTGGGGAAATCTGGAAAAGAGCCTGTAGTTAACAGTACTATACCAATGTTAATTTCGTAGTCTGAATAAACATACTATGAGTATGTAACATGTCAATATTAGGAGAAACTACATACAGAGAAACATCCTGTATTATCTTTCAACATTTCTGTAAATCTAAAAATTACTTCCAAATAAAGGTTTAAAAAATCATAGTAGAAAGTTAGAAAAATACAAGTCCCAAATATATTAAGTATTGTATTGCTACAGAAATATGAAATACATAGATGTTCTACAGAGTACATTGCTAACTTTAATGGTTGCCCAGCTTCTCTTTGTATTGTTTATGAGAATAAGTTAAATTCTGCCCCGAAGTTAAAACCAGTGAATTATCAGACTTAAATTAAAAAGAGGAGGGACACGTTTCGAAAAAAGACAAGGTTTTAGATGTACAATGACTGTAATTAAAATATATCATAGATTCAAATCTTCAGAAGGAACATTAATTATTTACCAGAATTAAAATCTACACCGACTGGCTTACACAACTGAAAAACTTTACACTAGAGCATAGAACAAGGGCAATAACAGATGGATAAAACTCCCAGCTGTTCAAAAGCCTGTGCCATTTGTCCAGATCCATTAAAGTGTTTTAATACTGAGATAAGCTTCTAACCTGCACTGTCCCAAAAACATGATCGATCATTCTGCAGTAAGAAGGCAAAAGGCAAAAGATATAAGGAAAGAGACCAATTCTGCACTGTGAAATAAATTCTAAATTTTAAGAAAAATTTAGAAGATAACAATTATGCTTTGGAGGCTCTGTTTTGGGAAGCCAAATCTTCGATTTTTTGTAAAGTTTCCATGTAAGTGAAACTTAACATTCTTGATCCCCTGCATGACTACACTAGAATAAGAAACTGCTTTAAAAGAGTCCAGTGCCCAAGTCTGCATTTAGAAAATAAAGAAGTATTTCAGGTTTTAAAAAAGAATAGATGCAGTCTAATAATTTATAATCAATTTATCTGTACCAACCAAAGATCAAGTAATCTCAAAGTGTACTGTAAAATGGAAGAGTTAGGAGTAAGTTCAAATAGTGAAAAATGGTGGACAACAGTCATAACATATATTAGTTTAGGTACATATGAGAATAAGAACATGATTCTAACAAGTCTTATAACATCACTCATGACACTAAATTTTTTGTTTATGTGTACTCTTATTTTGATTTTAGAATTTTCACTTAATTCCACATTTAAGCCATACTATATTAAAATTAAACTCCCACACAAAAAAGAAGCATAAAGATAAAAAAAATTAAAATGATCTCTACTTATAGACAATGGGACTATTAGGCAGAAAATCCTAAGAATATTCTATTAGAGGGGCGCCTGGGTGGCTCAGTCGGTTAAGCGTCCGACTTTCGCTCAGGTCATGATCTCGCGGTTCGTGNAAGATACAAAATATTTCTATAAACCAGCAACAAACAACTGAAAAGTAAAACAAAGTATGAACTACATTAAAAAATAAAAAATACCAAAATTAAACTAAACTTAAAAAAATAGAATATATTCATCAGGAGACATGCAGGGCCTCAATACTCAAAAATATAAAACTTCACTGAGAGAAATTAATTATGTTTGTCTGTCTGAGCAGATTGAATTCCACAATGAAGGGCTATTTGTCTTTAGTGTTTTGAGAANAACCCCACGGTGCTGCAGGCTGAGCAGACAAGCTGCACAAGCTGCGCCAGCACAGCCCTCCCACAAAATGGCTGGTCTGGGGGCCCAGGAGCAGAGGCCCCCAAAGCCACATGAAGGGATCCATCCACATGCAGTTCTATTTTGGAATCAGAGTTTGGTCTGTTTACAATAAAATAAAAAAAATAAAATGAGTACATTCCAGGCTTTAAACTCAAAAGTGGAATTGTTAACTAGTAGCTTTTTTATACCTTAGTTATTTTATTATATAGTCTATTACCTTTTTTCCATTCTTCTGTTTATTTCAAATGCAAGAGAGAACACACCAATATTAAATGTGTAATGTCATAGAGTTGAAATACCTTTCTATAAATTCAGTTTTCTGTCAAGAGACAGTGAAGTCAGTTTCACTCAGAAATTAGAGTTCAATATAGTAAATTTCTAAATTAAGAAACTGCACATTAAAATTTTAAAATAAATCATTAAGTGTACAAGAAAGACAATTCAACAATTTAAGTTATGTCCCAAAACTTAAACAAGATAATTCCTATCACCTAAGTACATATGTTCATGCAGTAATCATGTATTTGCTGCTGAAGAAAAATAATTGAGATACTCATCAAATTTAATGATGACTGTTCATACTGTAATAGTTATGCAACAAGTCCCTCTGAAAGATCTAGAAATAACCCAGTAAACTATAGATAGTTCATTTACTAAACTTCTAAAATTCTGTAACAGCACTGAAAAAAAAATACAACCACTATTAACTCTCCTATGGGGCAATAACATTCATCTGGGAAAAAAACAAAAACAAATCAGAACTATAAAACAATAATCAGAGCACATCATTTCCCCAACTCTGGCTTACAAAGAATAATTACCAAAATATTCAAAACAGAGTATTACTATCCTCAAAACTGTATCATCTTGACTATACAAAAATATCAATGTTTTATCAGAATTACTCATTTGAGTATGTAATATAAATGTGTATAGTATCAGCGTGCCTGGCTGGCACCTGTGACATGTGACTCTTAATCTCAGGGTGTGAATTCAAACCCCACATCGGGCGTGGAGCCTAATAAACAAAAAAGTTTATGGTATCCAGTGTGACACATCTGGTGTCAAAAACTATTTTCCAAAGAAATAATATTCTTCAAAATTTACAGTAAAGATCAGAGGAAAAACAAGATTTTATGTACTGGATTTGTTTCTGTTAATCATAACTCAACTCAGTATAAAAGAAGCCCATCCACAAAGAAGTTTACCAAATGGTAGTTGAGCACAGACTTGGACTAACTCTTGATCTTTAAGAACTATCATTTGCATAATCGGAAAAACATTAAACTAAATGCTCTACTTAAGAAAAAGAAGAATAGAATTGTCAGAGAAATGCTTACTGTTGTCACTGGTAGAGTTATTGTTGAAGTGACTTCTATATTAACAAAAAACTTGGGTCACTTTGAGACAGACCTATCATCTCATCTTAGAATCCAAATTATTCCCATTATGAAAAATATTATTGGAGGTACTAAAATTTACTCTTTCAAAATAACTAACAAAAGCGTTGGTGGTATAGTGGTGAGCATATTTGCCTTCCAAAATAACTAACAAAATAGTATACGTGAGGAAAATACATATAAGATTCTAGAGATTAAAATGGCTTAATAAGGATTTTATTATAATTTTATTATAATTATGTCTTGTTTTCGCATAAACTGCAGGTTTTCATCTCTTTCTGAGACAACAGGTAAATACCTTATTTAGGAATTCATCTCAAGGTTACAGGCAATTGAAAACTCTAATTTCTATGTGGAAATAAAACTAAACATTTCACTTGAGATTAGGTTTCCTGATCAATAAAGGTTTATAAGAATGAAAAAATATCTATTAGGATCTAAATGACTCACATAAACAATATTTCAATAAAAGGATTATCAAAGTAGTCAAAAATAGATTCTACTGCTGTGATGATTACTCAAATTTATCTATACAAATATACTCAGAACATTATTAGTTTTTGTTCTCTTTCTTATTTTCCACTTAAACTAGCTTTATCATCAGAATATATTAAAAATAGCAAGTTAAAGTAAAAAGTAAGCTCCTGTACCCACCTCTAGTCCCTTCTAGTTTGAGTTCCTCCTAACAGGTTGCCAGGATAACTTTACGTAGCATACTAACACATAAACTTAATTTTTCAATGCAGGCGCTTATCAATTTCCACTGTATATGATAAGTAATTTATCACAGGGGACGTGTTACATTCTCCTTCTCTTCCCCTCCTTCCACTAGAAGCCACACTATCTTTAGTTTTAGTGACTGTCTTTATGACTTTAAATAATATGCTTAAGGTACAACTGCTTGACATATCATCTTTAAACAATCCTGTTACCTTCAGAGGAGAAAAAGGGTGCACTCATTTACCCTTCCTCAAAGCTTTCTCTCCTTCCATTCCATCTCTTAACATTTTGTTCTAACTATAATAAATCGTTTATATACTACTGTCCATTACTACAAATGGAAAAACTAATTGGCAGCATTTATTATGTAACTTGATCAAGTACACAGTCCCTAGATAGAAAAGTACAGCAATTTAAACCAATAAATAAAAATGCAATGACATTCAAACTTTCCCAAAGGAAAGAGACTCTTCAAAGCATTTACTCCTTCAACGAATATTTAATCAGCTACTATGTGCCAGTCATTAGGTGTTAGGGATTAAGCAGAGAACAAAGCGAGCCCTGCTCTCACAGAACTTTTGTTCAGTGAACATAATTAGTTAGAAATTTTATTTTCTTTTAGTTAGAATTTTATTTTCTTTAGCTTCCTTCACTTCTCCAAGGTCAGTGGTTCCCCACTGAGGGCTCATTTCATCTGTCAGGCTTCAAAGACCATGGTGGAGATGCTTATAGTCCTAAGAAGACCTGTCTGATGGATAGAGTCCCCGCGGTGAGATATTTGTTCTAGTATAACCAGTTACCAGATGTGATCTTTCTTGAACACTTTTTCATTCTGCTGAAAAAACTTCTTCAGGTTACCTTCTCATGAAGGATACGCAGCTACTCTTGTACACCTGAAATCTTTATTTTGCATTTCGCCTTCACTGATATAATGGGACACTCACCTTAAAAATGTAATTCTACATACCCCATTCCCCTCCACTCTGAAATAAGACTTTCCATGGGAGTATCCAGAGTTGTAGATGGAAAAATTCTGATGATAGTCTGATTCTCCTTCCCTTCTAGTAGGTAGGTAATTTGTCTTTTGCTCAGGGAGTTCAAGATTTTCTCTTTATCCTATCTTTAACTCTTTTTAATTTGAAATAATCCTGCTACTCACTCAGCCTGAGCCCATTCCTTCTGAAAACATGCAACCTTTGGCTCTGGGCATGTTCTCTAATCATTCTTCCCTTTGATGGTTTTTTCCTATACTCTTTTCAACACTCTAGAAAGACAGTAGACATGGCCTCTTTCCATCACTTGTTTTTACCTTTTATATTTTTTACCTCTATTACGCCACATATGGAAATTTCTTTGATTTGAAACTCCAAATCACCTAGATCTAAAACATGAGCATTTTATTATCTGCTTGCTCACTGTATTTTTTTTTTTTTATTTTGACATTCATGTTTCTCATTTCCAAGAACATTTTCTGGCTTTTTTCTTTTTACATATGAATCCTAACAACAAATCAAATTTTATTTTATATTTTAAATTATCTTCTGTTCCCTAAATTCTTTTAGTGAGTTTGCCCTGCTTGGTCTGTCATTAAGCTTGACTTTAACCAAACCTACCAAAAGCGTGTGTTAAAACAGAAGAATGAAGAACTAGGCAAATACTATGATAATTAGCAGAGATTTCTCTTCCAGTTTTAAGTTTCACCACTATCCCTTACTTTAAAAGAGAGGGCATGACTTTCTAAGCATCACATAACCTGACAGGATGTCTAGGAGGCTTGTCCATCGGGTGCTTTGCTGGCAAGATAACCTGGGGAATTCCTCTGTGGTCAAAATAACCAGAAAACAAACAAACAAACAAAAAGTCAATTAAAGACCCAGTGATGAGAAGATGGACTTAGCTTCTTAAAGTCCTTGTCTTTTATCACAAGTAGGCCTAAGAACTTAAAGAAAACCATGAACACACTAGAAAGAGAAATGAAAGTTACAGTAACCACAGACCCAAATATAAAATTTAAAACTAAAAACTCCCTGAAAAAGCGTTAAGAAAAAAATCTTCCCAAACCAGGGGAAGGCAAAGATTTGAGGTCAGATTAGTAGAAGCCTTCTAAAATTGGTTCTTAAAATTTTAAATTATTTTGGCCATTCTAGGTCCTCTACCAGTAGCCCAGATCTTTTACTAGAAAAAAGGACACTGAGGATCAACTCGTGATGGTAGCGTGGGTACATACCCTTATCCTTAGGAAATGTACGTTATCCTTTTGGGGGGATAAACAGCCATGATATATGGAACTTACTCTCAAATTGTTCAAAAAAGCAAACAGGGAAGAATGCTAATAGGTGAATCTGTATAAAAGGCATGGGAGTGTTTCTCCTATTGTTCTTATTCTTCTAAATAAATTAAAAATTATTTCCAAATAAAAAGAAGGAAAAAGAGTCACACATACTGCTCAATCATTCCACTCTATCAGTATGGCACCAATATATTTTGGCTCTTTTCTTGATGATGAACATTTAGGTTATTCCCAGTTTTACTATCATCTACATTCTTGTGTGTCTTCCAATGTATTTAGGAAGTTTCTCTCAGGTGTGTATGTAGCTCCAGTTCACACAGGAGAACGGCGGAATTATAAAGTATATGAAATGTTCAGCTTTATAAAAAAATACAAAATCATTTCCCCACATGGCTGGTTTATCAATTTAATGGCCCTATCTCCAGCTGGAGAAGAGATTTTGTTGATCTACAGTCTCTCCGATGCCTGATACTATCAAATTTCTCAATTTAATTTCACCAAATAAATGGATATAAAGATTTTCTCATTATACTCCTGATTTGTATTTCCCTAATAATAAGACTATCTTTTCATATGCTTATTAGCCATATTTGTTTCAATCCATCTTTTGCCCATTTTTTAACTGGGTTCATCTTTTTTCTTAAACTGATTCACAGGAGTTCTTTCTATATTCCACATTCTTGATACTAACTACTCTTTGGTCATTTATGTCCATATTTCTCCTAGGGCCTCTACCCTCTTTAAAGCATCTTGTGATGAACAGAATTTTTTTTAAGTAGACGCCATGCTCAACGTGAGGCTTGAACTCATGACCCTGACATCCAGAGCCACATGCTCTGACTGGTGAACCCCTTGATGAACGGATTTTAAACTGGTCAAATTTTATCAACCTTTTCTTTTATAATTAGTTCTATTCTGTGTCTCAAGAAACCCTACTTTACACAAAGACTGAAAATTTTGCATCTGGGAAAATGTGACCTCCACATATCAGAAGCTTTGAATAGTTTCAGCAAAATACAAGACAGATGGGGTCATATTAAAAGAGAACACTAAACAATGACTTGCAAATCCTTTTCTTTAAAAAAGAAACAAGACATAACAAGTAAAAAAAAAATTCTAACAAAACACCACTAATTTGTCCTTTTTGATGGAGCCAAGGAGGACCTACAACAGAGAGGGAACACATCCTTTATCACTGGGTTGCCGAGAGTAAATTTAAAAGCAGTTATGCTGGACAGCTACAGTGCAAGCACAAGCTTATGTAAGAGAAAATCTACAAATGATAATCTACACAATCTTCCTCGACAAGGGTAACAGCAGTAGGAAGAAAACTGGGCAAGGATATGTGATATCCCAAATGCGATACAGTTAATAAACAGGGAAAACAGTTTCCCAACATGGTTGTTTCAAACTCAAAGGAAAGTTAAATTTCACCCACTAGCATATTCATTATACTGGCTCTCCCTTTTTACTCTTCACAGGCTGATGAATCTACTTGACTGGTAAAGTTAACAATCAACAGGAGTCTCTCACCTCCACATTTGCAGCAGGAAGAGAATGTGAAACCAACACTAAACATTAAAAGGAAGAAAGGAAAAAACAACAGCACTGTTTTGGAGCAAATACACGACGTGGATAATCCTCTTCCAGGTTGAATGATGACAGAAAAAAGTCAAAATGAGTCTTAAAGTACTATTGAACAAAAACAGGATACTAACAAGATTATAATGAATCAAACTAAAATGTTTCTGCACAGTGAAGGAAGTCATCAACAAACTAAAAGGCAGTCTACTGAATGGGAAAAGAGATTTGCAAATGACCTATCCAATAAGGAGGTAAGGACCTGAATGGACATCTTTCCAGAGAAGACAGATGGCTAACAGACAAAGAAAACATGATCAATATCACTAGTCAGTAGGGAAATGCAAATCAAATCCACAATGAACACTCACCTCATACCTGTCAGAATGGCCAGTATCAAAACAAGAAATAACAAGTACTGGCAAGTGTGCAGAGAAAAGGAAACCATCGTGCAGTGTTTGTGTGAATGAGAATTGGGGTAGCCACTGTGGAAAACAGTATGGAGGTACCTCAAAAACTTAAAAACAGAAATACCATACAATCCAGTAATTCCACTTCTGGCTATTTACCCAAAGAAAACAAAACCACTAATTTAAAAATATACATGGAGCCTTAGGTTTACTGCTGCATTATTTTTAATAGCAAAATATGAAAGCACCGCAAATATCCATCAATGGATGAATGGATGAAGAAAGATGTGACGTGTATATATATTCATGCACAATGAAACATTACTTAGCCATAAAAAAAAAAAATCTTGCCATATGTGATAACATGGATGAACCTAGAAGGTATTACGTTAAGTGAAATAAGTCAGAGAAAGACAAAAACCATGTGATTTCACTTATATGTGGAATTTAAAAATCAACAAAACAGAGTGGGGGTTGGGGGGTGGGGACGGGTACCAGAGCTGAAGAGGCTTAGAAGACAAACTTTCAGTTATAAAATAAGTACAAACGTTCAGAATAGTGACTATTGTAATAACTGTGTATGGTGACAGACAGTAACTGTGGGCATTCTGTAATGGATATAAGTATTGAATCACTAAGCTGTACACCTGAAAATAACACTGTATGTCAACTATACTTCAATTAAAAAAAAAAGAACTGCACTGAGTTCAAATCACGGTTGCCAGAAGTTAGACAAGGGGGGGAAGAGTGTTAATAGAAAGGAACAGTGCACGACAGTTTTCCCAGGATGATGAAATTATTCTGTATCCTGACCATGGTGGTAGTTATACAAATCTACAAATGTGTCAAAATTCATAGAACTATACTCCCTCAAAAAGTGAATTATACTGTGTAATTTTTAAAAAACTTTTATCTTTTTTAATGTTCACTTATTTTGAGAAAGAGAGAGCATAAGCAGGAGAGGGGGAGAGAGGAGACAGAGAATCTCAAGCAGGCTCCATACTATCAGCACAGAGTACGACGCAGAACTCAAACTCACAAACACTGAGATCATGACCTAAGGGAAATCAAGAGTCAGATGCTGAACTGATTCAGCCACCCAAGTGCCCCTAAAAAACTGTTAAAAAAGATATGTACACAAAGTTATAGGAATTTTATTTACATTCTCCAAAAAATTAGAAAGAACTCAGAAGTGCTCAAAGGATGGATGGATAAATGAACTGTGGTAAATCCACATAACGGAATGGTACTTAGTAATTATAAGGAACGAAGAATTGATATATAAAACAACACTGATACATTGCAAAGATATCATGGTAAGTAAAAGAAGCCAGTCTTAAAAGATTACACACTATGTAATATTATTTATGTGACATTACGAAAAGAAGCCTTATGAAGACAGAGAATGAAATAATCAAAGGAGACGGAAAGCACTGGACTACAAAAAGGCAACAAAAGGGAATTTACAATTTTATCATAAGCAAATTAAAAAAAAATAAACAAGTTAAAAAGTATATGGAAGGGATGCCTGGGTGGCTCAGTCCAGCAAGTGTCCAACTCTTGGTCTCAGCTCAGGTCATGATCTCACAGTTCATGGGACAGTGTGAAGCCTGCTTGGGATTCTCTCTTTCCCTCTCATTCTCTGCTCCTCCCCCCGCAAATTAACTTCAAAAAAAAAAAAAAAAAAAAAGGATTAAATAAGTTACATGAGATTGAAAAACAAACAAAAAAAAAGATTCAAAATAAACATGGCAAAGGTGGGTTACACATTATCAAAAGACTAGCAGTAAACCATGAAACAATTTGAATGTAAAATTTTTAAGTTTAAAACTTAAGTTTAAATCACTGTGGTATATATATGATTACAAAAACAATATGTAACTGTCATAAATAATTCCTGAGACAATTATAAAAAAATAGTAACACTAGGACTAAATTTTAAGAGTAGGTAGGGAAGAAAGGTAGAGGCCATAAAAGGGTGACCATTCTTAGTGGTGGGAGAGAAAAACAAATTGGCAAATATTTCCTTGCCATGCATCTTTTCTCCCTGAGCAATCTCATCCCACTTTCATGGAATCAACTATTTAAAACAGAAAGCTCCCCAAGTTTATGACTCCCATATCTGACTGCTTCATCACAGATTTCACAGTCCTTACTTCTCAACGACTTCCTAACACCAGCACCTCCTCAAAGGAAACCCGCACCCTATCTTCATACCCCAAACCAGTTCTACTGATCCACTATTTGTAACAGCAGTTACAGTATGATCATTTACTCACCTGCTGAGCTCAAAAATTCAGAAGCTACTTTTGATCCTCCTTCTTCTTTCATTCTCCCACATTTAACTGGAATCACTAGCACCAGAATCACCTAAAGCACCTATTAAAAATGTACACTACCAGGTCCCTTATGAAATATAGTTGTCCCTTGAACAACATGGGTTTAAGCTGTGTGGGTTCACATATGTGGATTTTTCTGTTAAATACAATACCATAAATGTGTTTTATCTTCCTAATGATTTTCTAATACCATTTTTTTCTCTCGCTTACTTTATTATAAGACTACAGTACATAATTCATGTAACGTACAAAATACGTTAATCAACTGTTTATGTGTCAGCAAGGCTTCCTGTAAACAGGCAGCTATCAGTGGTTAAGTTTTGGGTGAGTCAAAAGTTATATACAAATTTCCAACCATCTGGGGGTGGGGACCTACACATTTTGTTCACGGGTCATCCATATACCAGCTTTTCCTCCAGTGGGTCTTAAGAACCTAAATTTCCAAGAAGCACCCCAACAATTTAAGTGGTTTAAGGTTTGCAAACTGTTCTGGAATTATTATTTCAATATTATTCACCAGTGAGGAATTTTTGCTGAAACCGTTCCTGTCTGCAAAGACCAAGCCACAGATATTTACGTTCACACACGGAAACAAACTATTGGCATTTTCTACATAAGAGCTTTCCATAGTAACCAACATAATTTATTAGAAGAGCTTCTAACTTGGAGCACTTGGATGGCTATGTCAGTTGAGCATCCAACTCTTGATTTCGGCCCAGGTCGTGATCCCAGGGTTGTGAAACTAAGCCCCGCATCAGGCTCCATGCTTAACACTCTCTCCCCCTGTAGGCCCCTCTCCCCTGCTTGCACGCTCTCTCAATCAGTATCAAAATCAATTAAAAAAAAAAAAAAGCTTCTAACTTCATCCCCGCTGCACTTGAGAAGAAATCTGAATGTACTGTCTGTGGAAAACTCTGCTACCTGTCTACTACTCCATTCTCTCTTTTCTCCTAAAAACAAAACCCCAATTTTCTTCTGTGGTTTGGTACAGATAATATTCCCCAGCTGTCTTGCTCTGTGTGCCATGATCAAATTCTGGCCTAAATGATCCAAGCAAAAACAGTGCATAACTTCAGGAAAATCTCACAAGTTTCAGAGAGGGTCGATAACAGAATAAGAAATCAAATTCTTCAATCAAAATCTCAAAGTCCATGCCTTCCCAACTCTAAACTGCCTTCTAAAGTCACATCCTTACTATGTACAAGTGATTAAGTGTACAAATTATGAAAATGTTTCAGGAAGGAAGTGCCTGGATGGCTCAGCCGGCTAAGGGTCCAACTCCTGATTTTGGCTCAGGCCATTACTGATCTCATGGCTGGTGAATCTGGGCCCCAAATCGGGCTCTGCGCTGCCAGTGTGGAGCCTGCTTGATTTTATTCTCATTCTCTCTCTCCCGGTCCCCGCTCTGTCTCAAAATAAACAAACATTTTAAAGAATGGTTCGGGAAGGAGTTACAGGGGAGAAAAATCTGTGTTGTCACAAATACAAAATAAATTATATTCAAACATTTATTTAAAAGCTGCTTCAAAATCCTAACCACATTTCTGCGTAAAACTAATGTTTAAACTTAGTGATTAGAGTCTCTCACCAGTTCCTAAGTCTGCTTAGTCACAAATGCAGAACTTACTAGGCTTTGATGAACACAACTCAATGACCTGTATCATCACCTGCGTATGAAGAGCAGGCAAATTCAGAGTGACGGGGACACTTGGGAAGAGAAAAGGATTCCAGCGTGCCACTGAGGCCCTCAAGGGAGTCTGCAGTTATTTTTAAACTGAGCGGTTGGTGTCCTTCTGACTAACATTCCTAAACTCAAAATGTAACATTAAAAGGCATTAAGGATACCCATCCATTCGTACCACCCCAAGAAAAACACCCTACACACAAAACCACTGTAGTCTTACCCTACGCATGGCTTCCTCCTCTTCTTGACGCTTCTCATAATGTGCAAAGTCATCAAAGATTGAGGTGGTATGCTTGAAAGTAGCAATTATTTTAAGCACTTGCTTAGCTTTTTCTAGGGGTACCTCTTGAGTGTCCCTTGAATTGGTAACTGGTTTGTTGTCATTATTTTCTAAGCGAATATGCCGTAACTGGTTATTGGGAACATCTTTGACAAAGATCCACTTAACTTCAAATTTGCCCTTCCACTTATCCTGAGACCAGACACCAGCATATGCATTATAGTCCACAACAGACTTCATTTCAGCCACTCCACAAAAATGTCCACTGCCATTCACACTGAAGAGTAAATAGAGTGGGCCTTTCCCATTCAGGGACCGGTAAGCTGCATCCAAACGCTTATTACCATGCTCAGTACTACACCAGATAGAGTACTTAATGGAACGGTGTATGTCATCCTCAGAATAGCTTTTTATTATAAACACACGTCCATTCTTCAGGTTCCAGTCAAAGTCTTTGGGATTATAATTGTTTATGGCCTTTAGCTTTTCCAGCACTGGATGCACTTCTACACTAGAAGGTGAAGCACTGACAGGAACGACACCTAAACCAAAGTTTTCACCGCCCACTCCATTGTTCTGGTTGAATCCAGCTCCCCTATTCCGAGGAGCCACCCAGCGATTCTGCAGCTGCTGCTGTGGGGGCTGCACTTGGTGAGGCTGGGCCTGTGGCTGAGGTCCTTGTTGCTGCTGTGGTTGTGGTGGCTGAGGCTGCTGCTGAGGCAGTTGGCTTTGCACCAATGTTGGTGGTTGAATTAATGGCTGAGGCTGCTGGATTATAGTTTGAGGAGGCAGAACTGGTTGGGTTGGTGGAGCCTTTACCACGGACCCCTTTTCATCCCAAGTTCCAATATTCATGTTGTGTTTTATAGGAGGTGGTGGCACAGCAGAACCCCCAATTCCTACATTGCCCTTGGGTTTAAGTTTCGGCTGAGGTTTGGCAGGCTTTCTGGCAATGGCAGCCCAGGAGGTTGGTTTAGGTGCTGCACTGCTAACTGGGGGCACACTATTGGCTGCAATGCTAGTCATACCACTGCTGCTCAAGGCTGTACCTACAGTTTTTGTCACTGCAGCTGTCAGGTCACCACCAATTTTCAGTCCAGTCATGCCTTGCTCAATACTGCTAATGCCAGGCACCTTACTCAAAGTATCATTGCCAAATCCAGCCTGTCCATCCGTAATAGCTCTCCCAAGAGAACTAGGTGGATAGCCATAACTGCTACTATAAGCAGAACTTTGTGTTGATTGTCCCTGAGATCCACTTGTCCCCCATGTAGAGAAATCAGCATTACCAGGAAAAAAGTTAAATCCATGTTGACCAAGAAATGGAGGGGTATTTCCTAATGCCCCAGGTTGACTAAACACACCATCCGGTATATAATGATGTTCTCCATTACTCATTTGTCCATAGGTTGTCAGATACGGCATAGGTTGGTCTCCAGCCGTGGACCATGCTGCTTCCCCAAGAGAATATGGAAATCCAATGGATGGAGCATAGTAACTAGGCATGTATGGATCTGACATTGGTGGATAGCTGTTACTCTGGAAAACAAAAGATCATAATCAGGAGTGAAATATCCTCTGAAGACCGGC
>NW_027527932.1:4043278-4064523 GCF_008692635.1 Crocuta crocuta
GGGGGGGGGAGGGGGGGAAGCTCTCAAAAATTAAAACCAAATAGCTTTAAATAAATGAAAAACAGATGCACCTGTTCCAGATAAAATTAAAATTTCATATCCAATTTTATCAAGACAAAAATATGCTGATATTTTTATTTTAAAATATTTGTTATAAAATTGCAGGGTTTGGGGGGTAGGATGGGGATTATTTCTAAGAGTCAGATCCTCTGGCATAACTTAAAAATATCATTTCTACAAAAATCTGATTTATAAACTCTGCAGACACAAACTGATCATTTACAGCCAACCTTATTTTAAACAGGTGTTGTATCCAAAAACTTACATGCAAAGATTAAACAAATCTGGAAGCTATGCCAAATAATACAGGAATTTTAGTATACCTATCTGTATGATGGAATCCAATTCAGCAGTTACATTTTGTACTTTCATTAAGAAAAAACAAAAGAAGGGTCGCCTGGGTGGTTCAGTCAGTTAAGCGTTTGACTTTGGCTCAGGTCATGATCTCACGGTTCATGAGTTTGAGCCCCACGTCGGGCTCAGTGCGGACAGCTCAGAGCCTGGAGCCTGGAGCCTGCTTCTGACTGTGTGTCCCCCATCTCTGTGCTCCTCCCCCACTTGTGCTCTGTCTCCCAAAAATAAACATTAAAATTAAAAAAAAAAAAAAAAGAAACGCTCACACAAGATTATACCTATGGCATGATCCAAATTTGCTTTTTTGTTTTCTCTTGCTCATTTTGGAAAAAAAAAAAAAAAAAAATCAAAGGGGCACCTGGGTGGCTCAGTAGGTTAAGCATCCGACTTCAGCTCATTTCATGATCTCACGGTTCGTGGGCTCAAGCCCCACATCAGGCTCTGTGCTGGCAGGTAGCTCAGAGCCTGGAGCCTGCTTCGGATTCTGTGTCTCCCTCTCTCTCTGACCCTCCCCTGCTCACACTGTCTCTCTGTCTCTCAGAAATAAACTTTAAAAATTAAAAATTTTAAGAAAAAAAATCAAAATCCTTACTATGGTTTCTTAATGGTGGGATTATAGGTGCCTCTTTTTATACTCTAATTTCCTAATTTTACCCAATAAATTATCACCTTCCTAATCAGGATTTTAATTTAGAAATAGTGAGTTCCTGTAATTTTTTCCAGAACTACTGCAATTAAATCAATGTTTACTTCTGAATAGTAACAAATCATTCATTTAGAGATTTGCCAAAAAAGAAAGCACCAAATTCTATTTAAAGAAAATAACCTCAAATTTGTTACTAGCCAATGTAAAAAAACAAAAACACTTTAAGGATTTATTTTGAAATTGGTTTAAGCCAAAAACATGTCTGATAATAGGCTTTCACTCTTTGGTTTAGGTATGATATTTTAAAGCAATGAACAGACCTTTGAATGTATAGAATTAAACAAAATGCAAGAATCAAGCTGTATCTAGTCAGGACAACTAGAAGTCGCCTTGTGAGGGTAAATACCATTCTGAAGGCTGAGTGTTCACTTAATTTATATAGACATTCTTTTTTTTTTTTGAGACAGAGAGAGACAGAGCACGAGTGGGGGAGGGGCAGAGAGTGAGAGAGGGAGACACAGAATCTGAAACAGGCTCCAGGCTGAGCGGTCAGCCCAGAACCCGATACGGGGCTCAAACCCACAAACCGTGAGATCATGACCTGAGCCAAAGTCAGACACTTAACCGACTGAGGCACCCCAGCGCCCCTATATAGGCATTCTTATTGGAAGTTCCCAGGAGCAAAATATTTAACTTTTTTGTTACTCTCTTCAAGAAAGTATTTCTACCACTTAAGAAAGAATATCGATATAAATGCATGACAGTAAAACCATAGATACTACGTGGTATTCATGTGAAACTTTTTTAAAGGCCTATCACTGACAACTGACATATTTTATTATTATGAAGTTACTTGTGACACACCTTGCAGCTATTAAAACTGTCCAATGTCTATGAGAAAGTTAACTATTTGTTTTCTGCAATGATTGCAATAAAACTGATAAAAATAAGAGAGGGGCGCCTGGGTGGTTCAGTCGGTTAAGCTTCTGACTCTGGATTTCTGCTCAGGCCATGGTCTCACAGTTCATGAGTTCAAGCCCCGCACTGGGCTCTGCACCAGTGCAGAACCTGCTTGGGATTCTCTCTCTTTCTCTCCCTCTCTCTCTCCTTCCCCTGCTCATTCTCATTCTTTCTCTCTCTCAAAATAAACAAGCATCAAAAAAATAAGACAAATAAAGGTAGGACTGAAATTACTAATTATGACAGATTTACTGAGTATTTCCATCAATGCTTGGTCTTACAAACAAAAAAATAACTCTGTTACTTAGTACTATTTAAAGAAAAAAATGGTGTTTTAAATATACTTGATATAAGTATATTTTACTATATTCAAAAGTGGAAATGAACGGGTTACTGTTTACTAATCTGGTTAAATATATTCTTCAACTATAGTAGCGAATTACTAACTGTATTTGAAAGTATATTCGAAGCATATACATATATTCATGAAGGAAATGAAGACCATCTCTGGAACGACACCCGTGCTGGCATCATCACACAGGCCACCACTGGAAACCCTGACTGCTATGTTCACGAGAAGAGCAATTCTGAGGAAAGCTCAAAATCACCAACAATGGTTTTCAAAGAACAACTTCTTGAGAAACTTAGTAGTGATTATTAACTTACCAGCCATGAAGATCACACACTCTCGTGTGTGTGTAATCTGATCACTAAATTATTTGTTAAAAATAACAGTAGTCATAGGGCTTCACAGTGACAGGGACGTCCCTGTGATATAAAACTCCAAAAGCCTTAATAAAAATGAAGAGGGCAGCCAATATAACATACATAATAGATTAAGACCTTTCTCAAATTATCTTTTTTCAGTTTAAGGTTACTGAAATTATCCTTTTCTTTACTACTTTATTATTTACTTCACCTAAGCACTTATGGAATGTCTGCTTCTGAAAAACACTGAAAAACATTCTAAAAGAAAATCTACAGTTAAAAAAACATAAAACACTGGGAAATGAATAAAGTCCACATTACGGAAGACTACGAGAACTGTGCTCAAGAGGGAGGTAATCAGTTTCAAAGTTTTAATTTAGAATGTTGGCACTAAAATGTGGACTCCGTAAGTGCTTACCTGGAGTGGAAAATCAGACTAGGTGGAAAGTTTTTAAAGTTTAACTCTTCATAATCAAGATTTTTTGCAAAATTACACTTCTAACTTACGTTGAATATTCTTATTTCACCATCACAGATGAAGAATTTTGCACAGTTACATACCAAGTTCCTAATTTATCTGTAACCAAAATAATTCAGAGGTTAGCACACTAAAGGCCAAAAAGTAATAAATAGGCCAAATGGTCTCTAGTTGCTGTCATTCAGGTATCTTCTTTTTTTTTTTTTAAACAACCCTTTAAAAAGTTGCTAGTTTAGGGTTTTTTTCCCCAAGGAATACAGAGTAGATTTGATCCCTGGGCTATAATTTGTCCAACCTGTTTTAACTGATTGTCTAATCAGTATTAATTCTTAAAAAAAGAAAGCCAATTTTCTTTGGAAAATGGGGAAACACATTTTGCCAACTCTGTTTCCCGTGGGGCTCGAACAGACCCAAACATTTTTGGGAGCGTGGGGTTTTATAGAGATCTTTTCCATTATTTTTTTTAATCATAATTTTCACTACTTCACCTCTAAGTTACTGACTTTGTTAAAACCTAAGTTTAAATTACTTTAAAATGTGCTCCATTAGTCACGACCGCCATCAGATAGACAGCTCTGGTGAATAAGCAGATACACGGCTGTCCCCTATCTGATGACAGAGCTATCCGGGGTTACTGCTACCACCTGCATTTCTTCAGTATACTGGGGAAGTGGCCTGCTTTCTGCAGTTTATCAAACAACACTAACCATCTACTCTTCCAATTCTTTCAGCAGTTTTAGCTCCATGAAAGTACTTAACCAGATTCTAAAGGCAAGTCTTCACTTGGGGTTCTACTAAGAACAAAACTATAGGAAACTTTCAGAGTTTAAAAGTAAGATACGGTCAAGACATTTTGAATTAGTAGAGCTTTGATAGTAATATTTAAAAATATGTTCCACTAAATTTAAGATGAATTTTTAATTGCTAGTTAAGTGGAATATCAATTCGAGGAATGTACCTTGGTAGTGAAGAGGAACAAAAGTTCCCCTTACTGATGATGGAAAATAACAACTCAAAACTTACTTTCACCTTTTACTTCAAACCTGGTTAAAACGAGACATAATCAACAGCAGTTTATGTTCAAATAATCACTTTAACAGTTTACTCATAATTTGGAAGTTGGTTAGTTATAGTGAAATTTTATTATATATTTTTTAATAAAGATATGCAACCTTAAACCACATGATGTGAAATGTTTGATGTTTCCCTCACAATCAAAAAACTATCTCGAAGGGGAAAAATAACAGTATGTCAATATAAGTGATGGCACAATCACTGGATATAATGAAACATACTTGTAAGAAGAGATCCACAGACCCTTTACCCACAGCATAAACTTAGAAACACAATCTGCAGACGCCCTTTAACCTAAGGTCGAAATGAAGCCATGAGGCAGGTATCTGAACTCTAATCACAGCCCAGGTATTTATCAGCTATGTGAAAACAGCCAAGTTACTTAACTCTGAATTGTTTTCACATCTGTTAAAAGGAAATAAAGATACAGTGCCTAAAACACCTTAAGTATTCAATCAACAACAGTTATATTTGTTACTACAACTTAACTTTACCCCTTTAAAACGTAAATAAATCACCAAGCACATGATATCACTTCAGACCTAGTCCATATCTTAAGAATTTAAAAAACTGCTGTTGTGATGTGGTAGCCAAGGATACGCACTACTATCACTACTGTATGACTATTCTATGTCAGTGATCTCTCAGATCACAGAATTTCTGTAACCCTGACGCTTTGTTGATGAAATGGGGGTAATACCTGCTGGTCTTATTAACTGTAAAGATTTTTAAAATCTACCCTGTTAACTACAAAGGGTTATATGGAAATGAAGTATGGGAGCTAAGCCTTTTACCTTCAGGTTTTTTTTTTTATTTGAAAAATAAAATATAGAAAAGATTAAAAGATCTTCCTTAAAATTTTAAAATCATTTCTAATTATTATTCCATAGCCTTACGAAATAAATCAATTGGTTTTCTAGTATTTCAAAGAAAATTTGAACAAGAAGTTCCTGATTACTGCTGAGTTGAGACATTTTAATACAACTCAATTATAGTCTTTCACTTACAGCAACCAAAGATCTACTTTAACTTTCAAGAAAGTAGATGCTATAAATATCTCTCAAGATCAATTAAAATGGAAAAGGCACAATTCACCAATAAAAGCACTTCTATAAAGAGAAAAAAACAAAAACTGTTTTCCATTAAGAACCTGAGGTACTTCAAACTCCAGAAATCACTTCTGAATTAAAAAGTTAAGTGAAAGGGCACCTGGTGGCTCGGCTGGTTAAGTGTCTGACTTTTGATTTCCGCTCAGGTCATGACCTCACGGGTCATGCTTCGGACTCTCTCTCCCTCTGTCTGCCCCCACCTCCCACTCACTTGCTCTCAAAATAAAAACATTATAAAAAAATTTAGTATACTTTTAATGCTTACGTGTATTTTCTCCTAATCCTTTAAAGAATATTATTGTGCTTTTCAAAAAGTATACTCTACACATATCTAATCATAAGGATGTCATAAAAAATGTTAATACTAATATACTAACCTAAATATTTCATCAACTGTAATTCTTTGTTCCTTAATTCTAGCAGATAACCCCATCCATTCATTCAATACTTAATAAATGCCTACTATGTGCTAGATACAATGCCAGTCACCGGAGACAAAAAGGCGAACAGGTCTCTGAGCTGGAACACTCCCCAGGCCCAGTGCGGAGCACACACATACCCTACAACTCGACAGGTACTATAGTGGAAGTACAAACAAAGCACAACTTTCTGGGGGAATGAGAAAAGAATTCATGAAGGGATAAATATGAATCTGTGTTACGTCTGTGTATAAATCAAATATACAAATACAAAAACAGATCATGAAGGAAGATATTCAGAACATATTTATTTTTCCAGAAAATAAAGTGTCCTAATTCCGCAAGCACGTTAGATGGAGAAAGCTGACCAAAGAGGAGACAGGGAGGGAACGGGAGCAACTCGAAGGCCACTCCCGTGAGAAGCGTACCCACTGCTGGGACGCTGCGGCTGCTCCGTAACACAGCGGTGCCCGTCAGCCTGGACTTGAAGAGCACCGCGGAGTGCAACACAGAATTACTGTCAGCAAATCATTCCAACGGGCAGGGATCATGAAAACTTTCAGGGTAGTGATGGCAGGGACACAAAATAACAAAATTCAAAATATTTCATACTTTCTTACTCTCTATGCCACTTCTCTGTTAAACATGGTTAGGAATTTATTTCCCCACACACACAAGCAGACAATCTCAAACCTCATTTCTCCAATTTATTCCTCATATTTGTTTGCATAAATTCCATGGCATCTTTAACAATACCAGTTAAACCTGAATTTTCCAATCAACTTAATCATCAGATTATTCTGAGGAATTTTAGAATACTAACTTTAAGAGCTAAAGGACAAACATTAACTTTCCAAATTACTGTAAAAATTAGCCCTTAAGAAATTGAGCACTAGAAACCCAACAGTCTAACACAGAAGGCCAGAAACTGTGTTAAAGTATCCCTAGGTTTGATATGAAATAGAGCGAAGTATACAAAACAATTTAAATCATTAGCCAAAAACATTAACCGCTTTTCCAAACGAAAGATTCATTTTTGTTATTTATAATATTATAGTCAGATGAAGGGATTTAATTTTAAAGACGTATTACACATCTCACTGCAAAAATTTTTAATTAAACAATTATTCAGCTAGATCAGTACGAGGAAATATAAATGCTTGCGTAACTTTAATCTGTAAATAATAACTTGAGAGATATTTCACCAATAATTCTAGTTTCCATTAACCTGCTTTAAAAGGTCAATTTTGAAAACTTTACTTTGGGGCGCCTGGGTGGCTCAGTCAGTTGAGCATCCGACTTCAGCTCAGGTCATGATCTCACGGTTCGTGGGTTCGAGCCCCGCGTCGGGCTCTGTGTTGACAGCTAGCTCAGAGCCGGAAGCCTGCTTCAGATTCTGTATCTCCCTCTCTCTGACCCTCCCTTCCTCACACACACACTCTCTCTCTCTCAGAAATAAATGAAAAATTAAAAAAATAAAATAAAAAATAAAAACTTTTCTTTTCCCTAGGTATTATTATGAGTAACTCTTGTACTCCTAAGATTAAACTCTTGTAACAACTAAGATTTCAGATAATTTTCAATTTTTATCTCTAATAAACCCAGTTTTCAACATTCCCATCCCATGTTAGCACTCTTTAAAAGGTAAATGTGTGCCCTGATTACAGATAACTATTTTTAGTATTACAGAAACAGAATTGCTAAAACCTGTTCATTAGTACTGACTAGAAGAGGAAGGATAATACACCCTTACTGGCATCAAATTTTAAAACTTCTCTTTAAACAGCATATGAATATACACTCAAATTATATTAACAGTTTAATATAAAGCATATAAAATCTTCTACTTAAACACCACATTAAAACATATCTTTTATAGATATTTTTGTCCCAACATAAGGAAACTTATGCGTTATGAGACAAATTAAAAATTGGGTTCACTAAATAAATGCCTTTAATTCTTAAAATAATAACAACAATGGTTTTCTGAAACTCTGAAAGTTTTTTTTACAAGCGCAATTTTATGCAGAATTCCAATACATGAAACAGACAAAAAGAGGGGCACAGCTCTGGCTGCTGCACAGGAGGGATCAAGGGTACCCTCCCCCTTGGCTTTCCCTAGGTAGGCCCGAAGCACCTCTGTGGAATGCCAAAAATACCAATCCTCTAAGCCCCGGTGACAAATATATGATACAATATCTGTTACCAAGTAAAACAAGAGGATTCTTACTGGTTGCAATTCTCAAACATTTAAATTCCATTAAAATTCCTTGAAAACAGAGAATGAACAAATTAAGTCAGAGGATCTTCATAACTATATCCTTGCCTCAGAAAATCATTTTATTATAATCGAGTATGAAATCAAGTAGCAAAAAAATTCAAATATTTAAAATTCAAAACAATATCCCAAACTTATCTGATCACGAAGACCTTTCTGAGAAAAATATCTACTATATTTCATAGTATCAGAATTTCTCAAAATAAGTTGCAAACTCAAAAAAGCTGGAAACACTGCCATAAGAGATGTTAACCGAGATTACTGTACGGGCCCAAATATAATAGAATATTGTACATTTCTTTTAAAACTCGCACTACAATTCAAAACAGTGATCTTCCTCTATTTTCCAGTGATACATTCTTTCACCACCTTCAGGTGGAAAGTAAATGTTATTGAGATCCGAAAGTTAGATTATTTAAGTATGAAATGAATTTTTTCGTTCTTTTATGAGCAGCCAACTTTCATAGATTTTATCACCATTTTTATTCTTTCTCATTTATTCATTCCTTCCCAACATAAGCTAGGAACGTAGATCAACAGACAGGAGGGGGTGGTTAACAAGAAATGACCAAGAGGTAGATCAGGTTGAACATAACCATGGCTCTCCACAGTCCCGAAAATAATCCTACATATACCACAAACTGGTAACTACTTCTTTTCAAATTTTCCCTGCAACTGTAAAGGTCTGCAATAATATTTGGTTCTTTGTTCTTTTACAATGTAACTAAAACCTAGAGGTTAACATTTCAAGGTACATTTTTCATCTACTGTTTTTTAAGCAAAACAACAAAAGCAGTTTTCATTCCGGGATATTCTCTCCCAAGAACTAGTTAACAATGAAAGTTTATTTTTTAAATTTATTGCTAGTGATGACAGGTTTTTCCTAATAAAACAAAAGGATGAAGAAATGGTATTAAGAGACGAAAGAATACTCTTGTTTTTCAATGCTGGATCTAAATTATATCTGTATACAAATTCACAAGATTATTTGTGAAATATCCAAACATAAAAGAACCTCAGGAGTCACCAGTTATTTGATTTTACAAAATTCTCCAAGCCTATAATATAAAAGGAGAGCATGTTTATAAAGTCTTCTATTCCCCACGCTACCTGGTTGTATTAAAACTTTAAATTACCAATAAAACTCAAAATGGAAAAGAAAACAGTTTATTTAATCAAAAATTTCAGGCATAAACTAGTCCTTTCCCACAAATGTGTAGCTAATTAAATCTTGTAATTTGCTTTGGCTATGAAGATATGGCGGCAACATTAAAAGGTTAAATTCTCTCAGCGTTCAAAAAGAAATCTAACCATACCACATACAAAAAATGTCCATCTTCAAACCTTTATATTTCACACCCTAGTTTCAGCCATGTAGAATTTCCCAAGAATTCTCCTGTACCATAAAGCTGCAACTGCTATTCACTATTATGCAGGCACACTAGATTAATACATGTCATGGTTAACCTCATTCAATTAAGACATCTATTTGAAAAAATCAATTAATACTAACATAAGATTAATTTCCTAAATATGGGACTGTCAGACTTACCTGATTTGTCTGGCTACTTAAGTATGGCTCAAAATCATCATCATTTACAGCATCTTTTTGATGAATCGAACCGTTTTGTACTGAAACTAAAAAATATGTTTATATTAGATGTGTGGTAATTATCTTTATGAAACTGACAGAATAACCTAAAATTTTCAGTATTTTTCAACCAACTCAGAAAAACTTATCCCGAGTTGTTCTTTTCATTAAAAATCCTCTTAGAGAACTTAAACTTTAGATACAAATATTTATGTGTCACCAAAAACTTACAAAGCTTGTATATACCCAAGATTACAGACTATATACACTTCCCATTACCAAAGACATAATGTAAACATCCCAATTTCAACACAGTACTAAGCAATTATATTGTTGGAAGGGTTCCCTAATATTACACTTGATTCTAAAATAACTTCAAATAGTGTTGTAGATAACAGAATCCTGAATGTTCTCTACCTTGTTTAATCTTTACATTACTTAGTCCAATAAAGGCAAATAATGAAATAACTTCCCTTGGTAACTAAAGTCAGAGTAAATGGCTTAAAGAAAGTGGCTAAAATTCACTGAAGCAGTTATCACAATGACTAAATTATAAATAATCTAAAAAAGGGGGGGCCTTAATTCCAAACCAAGATATTATAAAGACTTTCACTTGGAAGCACAAATAAAGTGAAGACACTAAAGATAACCATGGTTTTTCTTCCAACAATAGGAAAACCAGAAAACAGTTTATAATGCCTTACTGGTTCAGAGATCATTTCCAAAAATGCTCTACAAAATTGTTATTCTCTGAATGCTGTCTCAGAGTGCTTTTGAGCACAGACTAGAAGGTCCTGGGTTCGAATCCAATATCTAACACTGAGAAACTGAGTGATATCTAGTTAGTGACTCAGCCTCTCAAACTCTATTTCTGTATTCAAGGAGGTTATTAGTAGTACCTACCTCATTCATCTGAGGATTCAGTAACAGTATTCAATAATCTTGGATATTATTTTGCATAAAATATTGTAAGATCCAAGTAAGAGTAAAAGTTACTTTAGAACCACATAAACAGAAGTTTTACCAGGCTAAAATTTGATTTGATAACAGTGTCTAAATATACTATTCTACTTCTGAAACACATGTGAGATGAAAAAAGCTGAAAGTTTCTAACGGATGTTGACTAATCCCTTAGAAACAACAACGACAACAAAAAACCACTGAAGAATATGAAAATTCACTGCTTAAAAAGAAGTGTCACACAGTATTATAAATTAAGGCTGGGGATAAAGATTTAAGTTGTGTGTTTCTCTACAGCATCATTACATTTTGATTTACTCTAAGTTTCCCAAAGAGTTTAGACAACCAAAAACGTAATATTACAAGCTGACAGTGGCACGGAGGCAAAGATAGGCGAAGCGCCTTAGCTGTTTGCCACCCACTGAGCAGCGATGATCACTCAAAGAAATGATACTACTCTGTGAAGCCTTCAAAGTAGACCTCTTATGATGCGACATTGCCCTCAAATATCAAAAGAGCAACATGAAGGTCACCTTGATCTTGGCTCCACTGGGGTGGTTTAACTAGATTTTGTATTTGGTAAGAACTGCATTAGAGCCAGTGTTGAACTAAATGTGCTCCCTAAAATTTAAATATGTAATAGCCACCAGAAACAAAAATAAAGAGGTGGGTACCTTAGATTATTTCTGGTGGACTAACCATTTCAGCCCACAAGATTCTAACACAGCTGTTCTCCTTTACCACCCTCTCATCAAAGGTAGTTATGCATGGTCTGGTCTCTCTCGAAAATAAATCTTCACTACACCATTGGACTATACACTAATACAAATTATCATCTAACACAGCTACCCATTTCAAAATTACAACTATCTATTTCTTATAATCACTGGATTCTCAGAAACTTAGTCCATACTGCTAATACAGTAAAAAAGAAAAAAGAAAAAAGTACCTACTTAAAATCCATCTAAATGTATATCATAGCGCTACTCTTACTCATTTCCTCTGTTCTATTCTTTCTCTTCTAATTCTAAGATGCTGAGACTAAGAACAAAATATTCTCATGTACTAAGTAAATATACAGTCTACAGTCTGTGCACAAGTGATGCATGAATAGGTCTAAAAAGTCCTAAAAGATTATTCAAGGAGTATGTCAATCTAAGGAAGAAAATATTTAATCAAAAGTACTTCACAATACTGACAAGCGATTTGCATTAAATTAGAATGTGAATAAGCTAGCCCTTGAGTTTCAAAAGCATACCTTTCCTTAAGAAATTCAGCTGTCTTAAAGACTTCAGTTGTTGAACATTACTTAATGACAAACTAATGTCTCGGAGACTGAAAGCCATTAAACAGTAAAGAAATCCAAGCCAGTTCCATAGTCTGTACAAGTTCTTCAGGGAAAAAAGAACGGGTGACTTACATGATTCTTCGCCTGTTTCCTCTGCTCTATGAAGCAGAGTCAAATCAAGATAGAACATGGGCCTTAGGAGCCAGGTGATTCTTTGCTCTGGTCCTGACTACATCAAGTTAGGAAAGTCAACAGATCTGTGCATCATGTTTTCCCACCTACAAAAACAGCGACAATACCATATACCCTCTATCTCCTGATACGAATGTTTTGAGGATTAATAATAAAATGAAGCCTAAAATGACAACAAAGTGCTTTGCAATCATTTCCAGAGGGAGTGTGGGGAGAGGACACAAAATACTGCATTTCTACTACTTTTCTGAAACGCTAAATAATAGCCAAATTCAACCTAATTCTTTTAAACTGCAGTTGTACCAAACANTAAGGCACAGGAGAAAGCTGGTAGCGAGACTACGAGGCGTGTGGGGTCTGACACTTTTATCCGTGGTGCCTGCCGGAAAAGGAGAGGTTCCCTTTTATTCAAGCAAGCAAAACTCGACTTATTAATAAATAAAAGTGATTTCAAATAGGTTTTAAATTATGGACCAACATAAATAAATAAAGGACCAAGACTTATTAAGCTTTAAATTTCAACTAAGCTTCAGTACTACCCTCGCCAAAGATAATAAGAGTTCTAATATTTAACGTAAGGAAAATTTATTAACTAAAAAGAACTCAAACTTACAAAAAAAGTAAACCCAGAATTACTACTTATACTATGAAAGCATTTTTGCTTTACAAAGAGATTGATACAGAAGTCCTTTCAAATTTTAGCTGTTAGTGCACTTAATCCTTAAGGTTATGCAGGAAAACAAAAAACAAAAAAACCTTAAAAAATCAAAAAACACTAAAGACAGGTGTTAGGCTAACACTGTCAAATGAAAGTAATTCAGAAAAGAAATACAGCGTCTCTGAAATGATATTAAGTCAACTGAAAAAGATTATGCTTTCAGACCTGATAACTCCTCAGCAACACGTATTTTTCATGTCTGAGAAGTTCTGAATTCTAGTCATCATATTCTTAGACCGCTGAGGCTGTAGTTCAAGAAAAACAACCGTGCTTTCTGCTTCACAAAAGTAAACAGATAACCGTACAACACTTCACCAGCTTGGAAACCAAGTCAGCTAAGGCAAAGGAGTTTTTCCTCAAACACACACACCCAGCTGCTTGTATCAGGTCACTGAGGTGCGCCCCTCCCTGCGGGAGCATAAAGCACAAGCGGCATATGTGTGTATCTGTGCACTCGCAGCATCTCCCACGCTAAAGCATCTTAAATGATTACCAATACTTTTAGGCCAGGAGAGGTTTGCCCTCCTGCCACGTCTTAGAACGAGTCTCCCTACACCTTAAAAATAGACGAGGTGAAAGTAAATCCAGCAAATAAAACGGCTACCAGAGCAGTAGACTCCTGTAATAGTAATTCCTCATAACATACAACAGGATTTACGGCTAGAATTATCACTTTCGTTTTATACATAGAGGGGAAATTCTGACCAAAAGGTGCAATGTGTTCACGCTCACTTGGCAAGTCAGAAGCCACAGGAAGTATTAGAACACAGGTCTGCTAGCGATTCCAGTCCATCGTTCTATCCACGGATAAAACTATGAACGGAACAACTAAGGGTGAAAGAAAACAATTTCTTAGAATAAAGAGCTATCCAAATAAATACTTTGTGTGTGTCTAAATACACCGAAAAGAGGTTACACTGACAGGTCAAAAATTTTATATAACCAAAAAATATTTATAATCAATATGCAATACTATCATAAGTAATTTATAACTATAATATCAAAGATACCACCTAAGCGAAAGGACTATCTCACAAATTAATTCAGTAATGGCTCACAACACTTAGATGCTTTATTTTGTTTTGTCAAACAAAGAGGTACTTGGTTGAACTTGCATACTTACCTTAAAGCAGGTAACACAAAACACTTAGCATTTCAAATAGCCTTGCAAAGTGCCACCTCCCCACAGATCTAGGATAAAATAATTTATGCTAGGCAATAATGACCACAGATTTCATATATCTCCAAGTCTATATACTTCCTCATGAGCAGACTAGCAGAAAGAAAAAAATTAATGGGTCATTCTTTTCAAATTTACAAATATTTAAAAACATTTAAAGTAAACAATATCGAATTGAAGTTTACGCTTACGACAGAATATAAGTCTAAAATTAAAACTTTAACTCTAAAAATTAAAAACTGAAATTTCCAAATGTGGACACACTCCCCAAAATACATCTTTAATCAACGCAATAGACTCGTGGTATCTGATACAGTTCCATTTAAGTGCCTAAGTGCACTACAAAGAAAATTAACTGAGCTGAGCACTCAAAACCTCTTCTTTTCGAATTTGCAAAGGCAAATAAAAACGCTAAGAATATAAAGAACACCAATAAAGACTGTGAACTTCTATCTAAAAAGCTACTGCACATCTTATTTTCTAGGTAACACCTTACTACTGCAATAAAAACACAGGAAGCACAATTCTATGGAGGTTGATTTCAAGCCCTGCTACAAAATGTTATAAATATATAATTCACTGTAATGTTAATTGGCACCGTCCCAAGAAAGCAGTTATTGTTCCATACTCACTAATGTCACGTGATCCGTGTCATGATGTTTCAGTTGACTGTGTTTTCCATATTAACAGGCACAAAATACACTTATTTTTTTAATACTTTACTTTCAACAGTACTTTTTTTCTTTTTAAGAATAAATCCTATAACCGTCGCAGAAACCTCCCAAATGACCTCCTTATCCAGCCCCTTCTACAGCAGCCCGAGGGACACCTTGCCGGCAGGCCGCAGGGCTAGATGTCAGGCGGGCTGGGCTTGAGGCCTCGGTGTCACCCCTGCCCGGGCCCCGGGGGAGCCGGCGGTGCACGGGGCCCTCTTCACTACGGAGCCGCGGGCTGACCCGGGCTGCGCTCCCCAGTGTCACCCGGGACACAGCAGCGGGACACAAAATGTCCACTTATCTGCACGCACTGCTAGGCATTTCTGTGGCAGAAGTTACATAATGCAGATAAATTGCAAAATTAAAGAAATGTCACCGCGTTCCTTAACTGAAACACAACGGGGGGCCATTGTGTCCCGCGCCACTCCGGTTCCTCCTGCACAAGTGGCTTCGGAGCGAGTTACCGCGGGCGTCTGGGTGCAGAGCATTCCGCTGCTGCAGCCGCGAGGAGGAGTTCCCTGGACGGACCTTCGAACCCCACCCCCACCCCCGAAACCGGCGCCCGAAGGCCCTCTCAAAGTTTGCAGGCGACCTCGGACCGACGTTAAGAAATAAGACAAAAATACTCAAACTCACCTTTATTTCCTTGCCCTTTAGGTCTCTGCGCAGCAAGACCAGAAGGTGTGATCGTGAGAAGAAAAGAAAGAGACGGAAAGTGTGTTAATCAGAGACGTTATCAAAGACGAGTTATTTTCAACAATCCGCGTAGGAGGGGAANTCGATGAAGTCGCCTCGGGAAAGGCACGCTTTTCCGCCCGTTTCCGAAGAAACCGGGGACGGTACTTTGTTTGCAAGTTGGCAAAACATAAGTCGCCGATTCGCAACATTCGGCAACGCTCGTCGAAGTAACACAGAGATTTCGTTCCTGACGGGTCTGAGGGGGACTCCCAAACAACTGAGGTGACCAAATCCTTCCTTTACTTACAAGGCATCAAATGCGTGACCTCGAGAAGGCCGGACGTCGTGGACTCCGGAGCTCACGTGGTGGACGACGCTCGGCTCCCGCCGCCGCGCGGACTGCCTGCCGCGAGGGGGCGCTCGCGGCCCCCAAGGCTCTGCGGACGGCCGTGGCCTTGGAAGCCAGCGCAGCCGCCTTGGAGTCTCACTGCGCTGGAAATAGTTGCATGACCTTGGGAAAGTTACTGAAACTTCCTAAGACCTAGTTAGCCTCCTGATAAATGGAGTAAGGTCACGTATGCAAAGCGTGAGCTGTCACCAGGCGTGGCCGGCTTCGGGTTCCGTTGCCAAATCATCACCAGGACGGTGGTTGCAGCTCACGTGCATCGAGCGTTCATTGCCTGTCAGACACTAATGATACGCAAAACCTCACAGCATCCTTGCGTTTTAGTTCTGGTACCAAAAGGCCAGCACACAGCCTGGTGGAAACACGCGAAATAGCACAGCCAGTCATTGGGGCCCAGGATTTAAACTCGGGCAGCTTGGCTCCAGAACTTGCACTCCAGCCACCATAAAATACTGCCCGATGACGTGATGTTCGAGGAGCTCCCTTTTCCCTTCCGTTTCTGCTCCTCAGCAGCCTCCTTCCTCGTCCTTCCTGAGGTCTGAACGTGCAGAATGGGGTGGTAGCTAGTAAGCAGTATTGTTTGAAGTACTTCAATCATCCCTTCCAGAAGTGTGCAGATGAAAGTTTAGAAAATGCTGCCCTAGAGCTTAGATTCTACACAAACTGACTTTTTTACGGGGCCACTGGTACATCGGCTCTTGGTAAACAAGACACTGTTCAGAGCTTGGAAAGGAGTGGGTTGGTTAGGTTCCAGCCCCCATTTACTCACCAGCCCTCCTGCTGCCTTATCCGCCAGACTTCTGTGTAACTCTAAGCAATGGCCCTGCATTTCTGCATGACTTTTCCTATCATTTCAAATTAACCTCAGCTGCAGGTGACATCAAGTCCAAAATAACAAGAACTTATGCTAGAGGTCTGTTTTTCTCTTACATTTGTACATATATATATATACACATACACATATATATACATATACACATATATATACATATACACACACATACATGTATACTTATATATATACAATGTGGACATTGTCAGTCCATGGCTTGGGCTGTTGTCAGGGTGTTAGGCATCCACACCATCTTCATGATAACACTGGGATCCAAGATGGCTGCTCAGCTTCCCGGCATCATAATCATCCTACCAACAGAAAGCAAGGTGACGAAAGGCATGTCTCTTTCCTTCAAGGACATTTTGAGAAACTGCATTTCCTACTTCTGCCTACCTCCTACTCTCTAGAACACAGTCTTATGAAAATGCCCAGTTGAAGGAAACTTGGAAAACATTCTGGGTGGCCATGTGTCAGGGAGTTTACTATCAAGGAAGAGGGGATGCTAGTTCATGAGAGATAACTAGTTAATACCAAACTGTGTGTGCATAATTACCCAGATTCACTTCCTTATCTAGTACTAGAGTGTTGCTTTGAGGGTTACAAATAAATTTCATCTGAGTAGACGTTTGCAAGTACAGAATGCAAGAATAATGAGAATCAATTGTATTTAAAGTGACAAGTATAGGGGCGCCTGGGTGGCTCAGTCGGTTAAGTGGCCAACTCTTGATTTCAGCTCAGGTCATGATCTCACAGTTCATGAGTTTGAAGCCTATGTTGGGCTCTGCACTGATAGCACAGGGCTTGTTTGGGCTTCTCTTTCTTCCTCTCTCTGTGCCCCTCCCCTCTCATTCTCTCTCTCTCTCTCTCTCTCTCAAATAAATAAACTTTAAAGATATAGAGAGATATATTGAAATATAGTGACTGACACAGTGTAAATAATAATTAAGAGTTCATTTCTCTTGTAGGTACATACTATGATATTGACTTATTAAAATTTTACATGACTACTATGGTTCTCTGAGATATATTAGAAAGCAATTTGTAGATTAAATGTGTCATATGTAGTTGATTAAAAGTGTTGGTTGAGTCATAGAATGTCAGATATAACCTTCTAGCCTATGGGAAAACCAGATGTCACTTAAATGTTTTAAAATTAGAACATTTTCCCAAAAAAACAATCCAATTAAAAGATGGCCAGAGGCCCTGAATAGACCTTTTTCCAAAGGAGATAAACACATGTCCAACAGATGCACGAAAAGATGCTCAACATCACTCATCAGGGAAATGCAAACCAAAACCACAGTGAGATATCACCCTATACCTGTCAGAATGGCTGAAATCGAAAAGAGAAGAAATAACTGTCAACAAAGATGTAGAGAAAAAGGAACCTTCATGCACTGTTGATGAGAGTATAAATTGGCGTAGCCACTGTGGAAAACAATGTGGTGTTTCCTCAAAAGATTAAGAACAGAACTACAGTATGATCCACTACTGGGTTTTTGCCCAAAGAAAATGAAAACACTAATTCAAAAAGATATACACACACCTATATTTATTTTAACATTAATTACAATAGCCAAGATATGGAAGTTACCCAAGTATCCATCAATAGATAAGTGGATAAAGAAGATGTGATTCAGACAGACAGACACACACACATACACACAAATGGGAATATTACACAACGATTAAAAAGGATAGATCATGCCATTTGCAACAACATGGATGGATCTAGAGGGTATAATGCTAAGTGAAATAAGTCAGACTGAGAAAGACATATGATTTCACTCATGTGGAATCTGAAAAACAAAACAAATGAATAAACAAAAAGCAGAATCAGATCTATAAATATAGAGAACAAACTGGTGTTTGCCAGAAGGGAAGAGGGTGGAGCAATGGGAAAAATTGGGTGAAGGGGAGTGAGAGATACAGGCTCCCAGTCATGGAATGAGTAAGTCCTGGGAATAAGAGGCACAGCGTAAGGAGTATAGTCAGTGCTATTGTAGTAGTGTTGTATGCTGACAGATGGTAGTTCTGCTTGTGGTGAGCATAGTAAAATGTATAAACTTGTTAAATCACTATGTTGTATACCTGAAACTAATGTAACATTGCACATTGACTATACTGAAATTAAAAATTAAAAAAATAAAATTACAACATTTTTGTCAACACTAAATCCACCATAAGCTCAAAGACTGACTACGTGTTATTAAAAGGGATTTGTACTTCCCTGAAATTCACATAGGTATCAAATAAAAGATTTTAAAAGGAAAAGGATTCATTTTTAATGTGAAAATGTCGAATAATTCCAGTTTTATTTTGTTTTATAGGTTTTTTCTTTTAATTGGAAACTTCAAATGGAAAATGTTCATATTTCTGATAAACCTAAAAAACAATAAAATTAGATTTGGGTGGTAAAAGTATAAAAAGGCAATACTTGTAAATGTCATTCAAAAATCAGAAACATCACTGGATTTTTAAAACAATGAATATGTTAATTAAATCTTGTTTAATAATATTGAGTGTATAAAACTCCTGAAATTGACTAAAAGACCCCTTCTCTATAAACATAATACCATTTCTTTTTTTTAATGTTTTATTTATTTCTGAGAGAGAGAGAGAGACAGTGTGAGCAGCAGAGGGTCAGAGAGAGAGGGAGACACAGAATCCGAAACAGGCTCCAGGCTCTGAGCTATCAGCACAGAGCCTGACACGGGGCTCGAACCCACGAACCGTGAGATCATGACCTGAGCCAAAGTTGGATGCCCAACCAACTGAGCCACCCAGGAGCCCCATAATACTGTTTCTTATTTAAAATACTGAATGCTTTCTATGATTGAAGCACATTGTAAGGCATTTTTGGGGAAATGCAAAAAAGACATGATCCTTATACTCTAGAGAACTTGTCTTGTTATGAAGATAAAATATGCCACATTAATACTTCAGTTCGATACTGAATTAGAGTTTGTGATTTACAAACTTTTTTTTTTAGAGAGAACATGCACGTGTGCAAGAAGGGGAGAGAGAGAGAGAGAGAGAGAGAGAGAGACAGAGAATCTTAAGCAGGCTCCACACTCAGCAGGGAGTCCAACTCACAGCTTAATCTCATGACCCTGGAATCATGTCCTGAGCTGAAACCAAGCATTGGATGCTCATTCGACTGAGCCACCCAGGAGCCCCTGTTGTTTACATTCAAATTTGGGCATAACCTCAGTCCTCTGCGGTAAGATAGATAGTATATACTTCATTTGCAAAAGAAGAAATTTAGACTTAGGTCATAATAGTAAGCGATAAAATGAGCTGGAATTAGAACACAGTTTTTCAGATGGTTAGGCCAGTTTTCTGAACAAATTTTAGGCAATTGTTTGGAAAGTCCTCTGCTTTTTCCAGAATAATAAAACGCATGTGCTGAGTGCCATAGGCGTTTTACAAGCGCAGTAGATGTTAGGAAGCGGGCGTGGAGCAGACAGCATTTCCATGGACAGTGAAGAGGGAGCATGTAGGTGGCGGGAGCGAGGAAGCACTAATGCGGGCGGTGGTATAATGGAGGGCGGAGAACAAACATCTGGAATTGCTGACCTCGAGAGAAGTGCTGATTCTCTCCCGCTGACCTTAATGGGACCCTTGCTCCTTCCTCTGCCCCACCCCCCGCAGTGCAATGCGACTAGACCAGAGAGGTCTCTCCCAGGCCGTTGGGAGATGAGTTACCACCGACTTCAGCCCCAGCAGGTTGCACGTGGAAATAAAAGAGCTGCCTCCCTCCTCCCCCCTCCCCCCAACTCCAAACCTAGTGCTCGCCTCTCCCTTATGGGTATGGTGGCTCACCGCTCTCAGGCTGCATGTGTGACAGTTTCAGAGAAGAAAAGGATCGAGTATCTCAGGTTTAAGATACAGAAGGCCAAGGGCACCTGGGTGCTCAGTAGGTTATGTGTCCAACTCTTGATTTACACTCAGATCATGGTCTCACAGTTCATGGGATCAAGCCCTGGTCTCTGTACGGACAACATGGAGCCTGCTTGGGATTTCCTCTCTCTTCTGCCTCTCTCTCTCTGCCCCTCCCCTACTTGTACCCTCTCTCTCTCTCTCTCTCTCTCTCAAAATAAACTTGGGGGGAAAAAAAAAGATTCAGAGGGGCCAGCACAGTGACTACATCTATTTCTGCCACTACATTAGTGACATGGGAAACTGGCAAAGGTCCACACATGTAAATACAGAATTACAAACTGTCGGTAGCTGCGGAAGGGATGTCTTTTGAACTACTTACTCATCAACACTGGTGGAACTAATAGATTTAAGAGTCACAGCCCCCATACTCTTGTATGAAAACACTCAATGTTGTGACCTCGTTCTTTCAGGCCGGGGCAGCCTGTGGGATCATGTTTTTATTTCCAAAAGGCTTCTCTGCCTGTTTGTCCTGTCTGAGGTCCTTCAGGGTGCTGAGTAGTTTATAAGCAACAGAAATTTATTCCTCACCGTTCCAGAGTCTGGGAAGTCAAGATCAAGGCTCCAGTGTGGTCATGTTCTAGTGGGGGCCTTCTTTCTGGTACGTAGCTGGCACATTCTTGCTGTGCCCTCACTAGCAGAAGGGTTAGAGA
>NW_027527932.1:4064573-4098920 GCF_008692635.1 Crocuta crocuta
GGGAGGGAGGTTCTTTTACAACAACACTGATCGCTTTCATGAGACCTCTGCCCTCATGACTTAATTACCTCCCAAAGGCCTCACACTTCCTAATACCATCATATTGGGCATTAGGATTTCGACCTATGAATTTGTGGGAGACATAAACGTTAAGACCATAGCATGCCCTTCACCAGTTAACATTTTTCCATTCTTCAAGATCCAACCGTTAATTTTCCTGTGAGGCCTTTGATATTATCAGTCAGAATTAATTGCTCCCTCCTTCAAAACCCCAGAGTAAACAATCAACTATCGTATCATATCAGTCTGACTCCTAGCTACAATTAATTGAGTGCCTATTACAACGCTGGTGTGTGCCAGGCCATTTACATGTGTTAGGTAAGTTAGCCTCACTGTGGTATATATCCCCAGCTTATACTTGAGACAATTGGCATTTGAAAATATTAAGTAACTTGCTTAAAGTCATTTGGGCAGTCATGTAACATGCCAACAAAACACTCTTTAAGTTGATTTGTAACAGTGTAACAAGAACTCCACTGCCAAGGTCTTTGAAATGGAGACCGTCTAGGAAGGCTTCCCAAGGTCAAGGAGGCTGCAGTGAGGTGGTTAAAGGGCAGTCTCTGGAGCAGGTCCTCTGAATGTGTATCCTGAGCTCAGCATTTACTGCAGCCTTGGGCTAACCAACCTCCCTCTCTGTGCTTTGGTATTGCGTGTGGCTCTTAGGGTTCTTAAAATGATTAAATGAGCGATAGTTATGTGCAGTGTTTACTGTAAACATTCAGGAAACATTAGCAATTATCATTATCACCATCTTCTTTATCATCCTCCTCATCATTAAATGTTAAAATGTACCAAGCAAGATGTGTGATAAGAGCTTCAGACTTTTACTAACAAAACCTGGCTTCCTATCCCAAGAATGCCCCTTCAGAAGGCATGTCTTCAACAAGAGTCTAACCCTGCCAATTCCAATTTCTTAGTTTCTAAAGTGGAGAAAAATATATTAGGGTTGTTCTGAGCATTAAGTGAGAAATCGTGTTCAAAAGTACTTTGTGAAACTCTTAAGCGTTTTTGCAACAATAGTATTCATTAGGAACTGATCTGTAAATATTTTGGGCATTGTATACACTGCTTGCACCTCTTAAGTTTCAAAAATTACTAAATCCAAAAGTGTACGGCTGTGATGAAAAATCTGGGATCTTCACTAATATCTGTTTTTCTCCTCACATAAAGCGATGTTAACGAGTAGGTGTTAATTCGCTTGTATATGAAACGGTAACTGTCTTGCTTAAACTGTGACAATTCACTTGTTGTTGGTTTTTTTAAAGAAAGCTCTAGGCATACGATAGGGCTTGAACTTACACCCTAAGAGTCACACACTCTGCTGACGGAGCCAGCCAGGCACCCCTGTGACAATTCAGTCCTAGGGTACTTAGAACATATTTATTATGGATTCAGCTGTGTTCCCCAGAAGCATACATTGAGTCTTAATCCCCAGGACCTCAGAATGTGACCTCATTTGGTAATCAGACCATTACAGGTGTAATTAGTCAAGATGAGGTAGGACTAGGGTGGGCCTTTAATCCAATGTGTGTATCCCTATGAGAGAAACACGGAGACACAGACCTTCAGAGAAGATCGCAAGGCGATGACAGAGGCGGAGACTCAGGTGTTACAGCTACAAGCCAGGGATCGGCAAGGATTGTCAGCGAAACACCAGAAGCCGGGAGGAGCCAAAGCGATTCCTTCTGCAGAGGAAGGTTCCAGAGGCCCCGTGGCCCTGCCCACTTTGGTTTGACTTCTAGCCTCTGGAACTTTCAGACAATAAATTTCTCATGTGTCAAGCCACCCAGATGGTGGCACGTGCTGCCAGTGGCCCTATGAAACCAGTACAATACTTCATGAATCCCTTTTAAGAATGTCAGATGAGGGGTCACTGGGTGGCTCAGTCGGTTAAGCATCCGACTTCGGCTCAGGTCATGATCTCACGGTTCGTGGGTCTGAGCCCCGCGTCGGGCTCTGTGCTGACAGCTCAGCCCGGAGTCTGTTTCAGATTCTGTGACTCCCTCTCTCTCTGCCTCTCCCCTGCTCACACTGTCTCTCTCTCTCTCTCTCAGAAATAAAATAAAAACATTTTTTTAAAAAAAGAATGTCAGATGAGCTTAAGTTTTAAAAAAAATCACTTAATTTTGGGGAACTAAAAAATTCATAAAAAAACTGAAATATGTATGATAAATACTGTCTTGGAGCAGTGCTCTCCATGAACCCAGAGTTCTATGACAGGCAATGACAAAGAAAGCGAGTACATGGATCTTCCAGCCATATATATTTGGCTTCAAATTCTTGCCAAGCCACTGAATAGCTGTGTGAACTTAAGTTATTTAACACCTGCTCAATTTCCTCATTTTAAAAATGGGATCATCGTGCCCATGTCACAGGGTTGCCTATGACACAGTGTTGTTGAGAAGCATTTGTCCAGCATCTGGGCCAAGCAGGCACTCAGCCAATCAATGTTCTCTCTGAGAAGATGCCAGGGAAGTTTCTATACACCACCATGGCGATTGCACTTTAACTCATTCTCAGATGAAGAAATGCAAGTAATCCTGGGAAGCCTGGGTGGCTCAGTCGGTTGAAGGTCTGCCTTCAGCTCACGTTATGATCTCACGGTTCATGAGTTCGAGCCCAAAGTCGGGCTCTCTGCTGTCTGCGAGCAGCCTGTTTTGGATCCTCTGTCCCCTTCTCTCTCTGCCCCTCCCCCACCCCCTCTCAAAAATAAATAAAGGGGCACCTGGGTGGCTCAGTCAGTTAAGCCTCCGATTCTGCTCAGGTCATGATCTCACAGTTGGTGGGTTCGAGCTCCGCATTGGGCACCATGCTGACAGCTCAGAGCCTGAAGCCTGCTTCAGATTCTGTCTCCCTCTCTCTCTGCCCCTCCCCTACTCACACACTCTCTCTCTTTCAAAAATAAACATTAAAAAAAAAACTTAAAAATAAATAAATTAATAAAGAAATGCAAGTAATCCTAAATTCCCTATTAGTAACCCACTAGAAATATTTCATTCAGGAATCAGGATTTTACTTAGGAGTATGAAGCAGAATACTAATCTTGCAATATTTATCAGTATTCACGCAAACCCTGTCTCTTTCCTTAACATTTTCTCCTGTCTTCTTGGTCCTTTCCCCATATTTAAGCGGAGGCTAGGCTCCTCTATTTGTACTCAGGAAAAGAATGCGGCTGCAGGGAGTTGTGGGGGGCGGGGGTTCTCTTCCTGGCTTTTGAGTTTTAAAAGCAGGCCTAGGGATAAAAAGCAGATGCTGATGAATAGGCAAAGAATGGAGAGATTGCATCAGTAAGAACACAGCTTCCTCTCTCTCTTCCACAGTCTAGACCCTGGCAAGCGAGACTCCGCAGGCTTGAAAGGAATTGCGCGTTGCTGGAGTCCTAGAGAAAAGTGCGGCCGCCGTCCCTGCTGGATGACAGATGTAGCTCCCTGCCAGTGGGAGCGAGAGGGCCCAGCTCCCCAGGGCCCCGCGCCGTACCTCCGGGGCGAGCCCCAGGGAGACATGAGCACTCAGAGCAAGCTGCGTGTGTCCCCTGCAGTCCCCAGGTGGCGGAAGGAGTCCCACGGGCCCGAGGCTGGACACAGGTAGAGGAGAAAAATCCCTGCTCAAAAGAGTCACAAAAGAGGAAAGGGAAGTCTCCAGAGAAAACTGCGTGGACTAATTCAAAGTGGCCAGATGGGTATTGATGTCTTAAGTGTCTGAAGGACGATGACACCGAGGACAAATGAGCTCTCATCTCATTATCTTGGCTTTATACCAACAGTAGAGAAGAAAAGCGAAAGATACAAATAGACCTCGACACTATCCCTGCCAGCCGGGTAAAATGATGCCTCGCAATGGAAATCCAGCTGAACTGTAAAAGCTACATTTCTTGCACGTGTGAGTTTGTCGATGAAGATTCTGGCCTTATGGGCCCGGTTCATAGATTTGGCTCCTATACAGCTCAAGTCCATTCAATTAATGTTGATTGAGTGCCAGTCGAGCCAGGCAGCATTCGTGCCGCGTGCAAGGTAGGTACTAAAACACAATCGCAGGTCAAATAATCATCACCAAGAGGGAAGTACCTAGGTAGTATTTTCGTAGATCGAGAATATTTCAGCTACACAGTGGTATGATAAGCAGCTCCTTGAGGAAATTGTGTTTAAACTGAAACATGAAATATAAGAAGGAATCCACTCGAGGCAAAATGTAATCAGGAGAAAAGTGGTAGAGGGGAAGCAGAGGAAGCGATGTTTCCGGATTGAGAGTGCAATCCGGCACAGCCAGTGAATCGTGGGCATTGAAAAGAATAGCCTTGGACCTGAGGAAGTTTTGTTTTTATTGCATTATTCCTTTGCTAGGTAAGTTGGACTGGAAAGTAAGGTAACGTGGCATATTTAGGTCTAACACAAGACGGAAGTCTAGCCACTATTTAAAATAGCATTCTATCACAGTGTGCCGAGTGAGCTTGTGATGACTGATAGTCTCAGAGTAAAAATGTTTCACTCCTACACCCTGTGCCTATTTCTAGACATTATCTGTAGCTTTATATTATGTCTGGATGGGAGCTCTCTGAAGGTTTTAGAGACTGTGCTCTTGTAATTATGTCACTATCTTTCACAACATTTTATGGTGTTTACAAGTATAAATGAATTCAGAACTTTAAACCACTTCCATCGGAATTCATTACATTTCAAATGTTTCTCTTTTTTTAACTTTTTTTGAGAGAGAGAGAGAGAGAGTGAGAGGGCGCAAGTGAGGGAAGGGTAGAGAGAGAGGGAGACAGAGGAAGAAGCCCATGAGGGGCAGAGAGAGAGACAAAGAGGGAGAGAGAAGGAAGCGGGGCTCAAACTCACGTCAAATGCTTAACCGCCTGAGCCACCCCGGTGCCCCTCAAATGTTTCTTTTGATCAGAATATAATCATGTGTGTGCACTTCTGAGTCGTCAGTCATCATCAACATATTTATTGTGTCATATGTGTGTGGCCTGGAAATGTAGAGCTTAAAATGCATTCTTGCATTAAACTAATTTTATAAACAGTGACTTCCCCCAGGGGATGCCTCCTGTAATATTGCTGAATTATACTTTTCTGCACGTGACTTTGGGCTCACCTGTTATTGCTTCACACAGCATCCCCCCCTGTCTGTTTCTGTCAGTGCTGCTCATCTCCCCTCTGCGTTGCAGTGGCGGGTGACCCAGCCCTGTCTGAAGCTCACCAGTCCCGCCAAACCCCCTTCCTAGTTCTGGCTTTCATCTTTTCTCACGTGGCGAACGCCCCTGAACTGCCTGCGCACTTTCTCCCACCAACCAGAGTGTCACGTCCTGTGCTATTCCTGCCTCCTTCAAACGCTTATGGTGTCCCTTCAGCTAGAGCAGGCGTCTGTAAGCTCCGCTGAACCCAGAAAAACAGTTGTGAGCATTCATCCCCAATACGATCAAATTGATTGATTGATTGATTCATTGATGCATTGATTCATTGATCATAAGCTCTACGCCCAACATGGTGCTTGAACTCATGACCCTGAGATGAAGACTCCCACGCTCTACTGACGAGCCAGCCAGGCGCCCCTGAGCCAAATTTATTCATAATAATTTGTATGTTTGTATCACGGTACTAATAATGGGTCGCATATAAATTACATTAGAAGAAGAATTTTTGAAGATGTAAACGAAACTACATAAAAATAAAAACGGTGACTTCTTCCACACCGTAGCGTGCTGTCTTGAGCATTCTCATTTTGTACGCTTCTATCTTATGCTCTTCCCGTCAACTCCCACCAACTCACACACCCATGTGCTGCTGTTAGTCTCAACACACCACAGAGAATTCTCTCAACATGCCACATTCGCTCTTGACCCTGTGTCTTTGTATAGATTATTGCTTCTGCCTGGAAACCTCGGATTCTCCCTTTTCCCCTGGCCTTTTCTTTGAGAAACTCCTACTCATCCTTCAGGGCTCGTTTACGCTACTATCTTCCTTGACCCTATTAGGTGGGGTCAGACACCGGCTCTGCGTTCTCTAGCAGCCTGGCATCCCTTATGCTGCCCGTGTCCCTGACCAGTCCCTTAAGCTCCTTGAGGAGGAGGATCAGGGATTGCATCGTGAGGCCATCATTGCCTAGCATATTGCTCAGCACATAGTGTAACATTATGATTCAGCTGAAAATGATTTGGCCAAAGGCGATTTGGTGAAAAGCAGGCTGATCTTGCAAATTTTCTGCATCCTTAAGAATTGTTGCCTATTAGGCTTNAAAGAGGGAGAGAGAGAATCCCAAGCCGGCTTCGTGCTGTCAGCATAGAGCCTGATGTGGGAACTGTGAGATCACGACCTGAGCCAAAACCAAGAGTTGGACGCCTAACACACTGAGCCCCCCAGGCGCCCTGGATCGTTCTTTTTTATACCACTTTATTTTCATCTAATTGTAACTGCTCTGCACTATTTCTCATTTCGAAAATTTGATATCCAATAATTGGTAAACTGCATAAAGGTACGTATGATATTAGATTACAGAAAAATAACACATTTTATATAGTATAATACTATATAATATAATCTTGGAACATCTAATCTCAGGTATTAATAAAGATTTTATTTCAAAATAAGCTTGTATTATTAAAACACTTCCTGCTCATTATAGAAAAATCAGAAACCACAAATTAAATAAATAAAAATAAAATAAAAGGTAAACTTTCATCATCCTAGAAACAACTGCTTTGTGGGAGAGAATGGGCGGTGAGGAGAAATGTATAGGAATTGATTAGTGACTGACTAGGAAAAAGGTAGTCTTGACAAGAGTTTGGGAGGGAGACATAAAAGATCAAAAACATTTGATGGGAATCTGGGAGAGATGGTTTGAAATAAAAGAAGAGTTTTTTGGAAGTATCTAAACTGAAATTCTCATATCTCAGATCAAAGCACAATTCATCCATTCAATTAGCGAGCTACCGGGGCACCTGGGTGGCTCAGTTGGTTTAGCATCTGACTCTTGATTTCAGCCAAGATCATGATCTCACAGTCATGAGACTGAGCTCCACATTAGGCTCTGTGCTGAGCTTTGAGCCTGCTTGGGATTCTCTCTCTCTCTCTCTCTCTCTCTCTCTCTCTCTCAACCCTTCCCCCACTTGTGCATACTTTCTCTCTCTCTCAAAATAAATAGATAAATAAACATTAAAAAATAAGTAATTTGCTAGCCCCAAATCTCAATAAATTAAGTATTCATTCCCAAGCTTTATTTCCAATGTCATTTTTCTTCTGATACTGTTGCAGCTCAATTACGCTCCTCAGGCTCCCTCAAAATTTGTCCCTAACATTCTCTTGACTTTATATCTATCTACGCACAAGCTATTTATTATAATAAATGCCACTAATCATTGTCTGATGAAATACACTCCCCTTTCAAAGCTCATCTAGAATGTTTTCTTCTCCATGAAATCTTCACTTTACAACCAACCCCTATCACCCTCCTACAAGGAATCTCTTCTCTTTGACCCTCCATAGCACTTTGCATTTTGTTGATGGCCTCTTATGTTCTGGTAGTGTGGAAAGGGGACAGAGCAGGGAATTTGCAGTATGTGATGTATTTCGTAAACTTAAAAGCATTGTGCAAATCTATGATGTTACTCTTGTTTCATCCTCAGAACCAGTTTATAAGCGCCTTCAGGGCAGATTTCGTCCCCACTGCCTCGCATGATGCCCAGCACATAGTTATTTAATCAATATTTGTTCAGTAGCACGTAACAATTCTTTTCTGCCTTTCCCTTGTACTCATTCTTTAGGAGTGGCCTTAGGTCATAAGGAAACTCTTCTTGTCTCTATGAGCCCATGATCCATACATTTTACAAAAGGCTCTGTGCTGGTCATGAGTGCTAAGAAATGAGCAGGTGCAGCTGTATAAAGCTGTTTATTTCCAGCCATAACACTTTTGATGGGAAGATGATGAGAATTTTCCTAGGCCCTTTTGGTTTAAGCCAGTGTGCAGATTTGCATTTGGCATAGGTGAGGGGAGGCCCTTAGAATTCAGGCAGAGCTGGACAAACTAGAGGTGCAGATACTGGTCCTGGGGACAGCACCTTCCAAATACCTGCACTTGCTTTCCTGTATCTGCTACATGTTCTCTCATACCTCAGGTCGCGATTTATAGTGCCATCAGAAGGATGTTCCCAGCCTTTAGTTGTCACAGAAGGCAAGAAATTTCTTCCATGCTGGCATTTCGGATTATTTTGTCCCTTATGACCTTTATAGACAGGTGGAGTCCAACATAAAATGAAAATGCTTGGATCTCTCATTCTATCAGCTATTTCTAGACCCTATTGGACTACCAGTCAACATAGATTTAAAAAAATTTTTTTTTTAAGTTTATTTATTTTGAGAGACAGAGAGTACAAGTAGGGTAGTGGCAGAGAGGAGGGAGAGAATTCCAAGCAGGCTCCACACTATCAGCGCAGAGCTGGAGGCAGGACTCAAACTCATGAACTGTGAGATCATGACCCGAGCCGAGATCAAGAGTCGGTCACTTAACCAACTGAGCCACCCAGATGCCCCATACGTTTTTACTTTTAAAATGTGAGCTCTCAGGGAGGAGAGTGGGAGACAAATCATCTTTAGATACAAAATTATATTGTTGGGTTTATTCATCATGAAATTTCCTACATAGATGTGCATTCATTCATGCACATGTACTTGCAGATAAGTGTTTGCTTCTGCTGAGGCCATTCCTTTAGATCAGTACACATTTACCATCATCTTATTTTGTACCAGACGCACTTTCCTATCAGCTCCTGAGGATAAAGAGTTGAATGAATTGAAGCCCTTGTCTTATAGAATTTAGACACACCTTTTAATATGCTTAGGAGCTCACAGTGAATTGGAGAAATAATTGCAAGTCACCATGAAATGTAAGATTGTAGACACAAAGTTCTACAGTCGCTCAGAGGAAAGCAACATCATCTTAGTCTAAGAGAATCAAGGAAAGCTTCACAAAGAAGGTGAGAAATTTGAAGGGTAAGCAGGCTCTCAACAGGCAAGTGTTGGGGTGAGGGCATCCTAGGATCAGGGAACAGCCTCTACAATTGCACAGGGGTGGAAAGTTGCATGGAAAATTTGAGGTGCTGGAGTAAGTAATGTCCAAGTGCCTCAGGCGGTGTGCACGATGAATAACTGCTATATCAGGTAATATATTAGACTTTCTGCAAAGAGAAAGATAAATTAAATGCAATAATATATTAGTCATATATTAGAATATATTAGCAATATATTAGACTTTCTGTAAAGAGAAATATAAATTAAATTTCTACTGAGATGCCATTTCCCTGTCAGATTAGCAAAAATCCAAACCTACGCACTCCTGGTGAGGCTGTGTGGAAAAAGGTGTACACTGCACTGCTGGCGGGGGTGTAAATTAGTACAGCTTCTAAAGAAGGCGATTTTGAAATATTTATCAAAGTTACAAAATTACGAACACACATGGCTTTTGACCCAGTAATCCTTCTCCTGGTAATTTTATGATAATATTTTACATATTACATATCTATATCTAAATAAACACAACACACACGCTTGCAAAGTGGCATGCAGAGTATAAGTGTTTCCTTGTTGCATCATTTGTAATACTTTTGTGATTCGTCCGTGTTACTGCACATGGTGGCTTCATTCCTTGCTGAGTGGCATTTCATTACATAGATATGTTTACCCATCTACCAGTTAGTGAACACTCACCTTTTCCCAAATTTTGGCTATTACAAATAGACATTTGCCCACTGGACTTTGTGGTGTTTTCATTTCTCTCGAATAAATATGTAGGAGTGGAACTGCTGGGTTGAATAGTAATATATGTTTAAGTTTGTAAGAAACCCCTGAACCGTCTTTCTATTTTTTTTTTTAATGTTTATTATTTCTAGGAGACAGAGAGAGAGACAGCGTGAGCAGGGGAGGGTCAGAGAGAGAGGGAGACACAGACTCTGAAACAGGCTCCAGGCTCTGAGCTGGCAGTCAGCACAGAGCCCGACGCGGGGCTCGAACCCACGAACCGGGAGATCGTGACCTAAGCGAAAGTCGGACGCTTAACCGACTAAGCCACCCAGGCGCCCCTGAACCGTCTTTCTAAAATGGCAGCATCAGTTTGCATTCCCACCAACGATTTATGAGAGTTCTGCTTGCTCTGTATCACCATGTCTTACTGTCAGCCCACTTAATTTTAAACATTCTAGTAGCTGTGGAGAGCTATCTCATTGTGGTTTAATTTGCTTTTATTCAGCGACTAATGGTGTTGAATATCTTCTTGTGTGCTTATTTGCCACCCACATTTCTTCCTTGGCGACGTGTTCCGATTTCTTGCCTCTTCATTAGATTGTTTATTAGATTGTTTGCCTCCTTATTGACCTGCAAGTGTTCTTTGTATAGTTAGGGTGCAAGTCTTTTACCAGACATGTATTCTGGAAGCATTTTCTCCCAGTCTCTGTTCTTTTCTTATTCATAGGAGTACCTTTCAGAGGCCACAAATTTTTGCTTTTTATTAAGTCTAATTTGTTAATTTTGTTTTTTAGAGTTCATGCTCATTGTGCAAGGTCACAAAGATATTCTTCCATGCTGTCTTATAAAGGCCGTCTAGCTGTAGCTCTAATATTTAGGTCTATTATCCTTTTGGAGCTAACTATTTGTACATTGTGTGTATATATTCATCTTCAATAAAAGTTAAACAACAAAAAAATTTCCAGCTATGCTGTCCTTTATTTTAATGAGACCGTTAGTATTTCTCCACCTAGTGGTTACTTAAAAACTCACACATTTAATCTGTTAGTTCATATGACATTTTAAATGTTAAATACAAAGCAGTTTTTTTTTCAAAAATAAAACAAAAATATTTTGAAATCAAATGTTTGGAAATAATCATTTAATTTTATTTTGAAATAGATATAAATAGAGGCGCCTGGGTGGCTCAGTTGGTTGAGCATCTGATTCTTGGTTTTGGCTCAGATCATGATCCCAGGGTCGAGGGATCAAGCTCTGCATTGGGCTTTGCACTGAGCAAGGAGCCCACATAGGATTCTCTCTCTTCCTCTACCCCTGTCTCTGTGAAAATAAAAAAATAGAATAAAAATAAATAGATGTAAATATATCACCCGTAAAAAGTCTCTTATCTCTACACACTTGGAAAACTTGGGAACAGATTTTTCTAACTTATTTTAATTAGTTCCCATTTAAAATGAGGCATGCCCATGGGATTCAAGCACTTTTTTTAAAATGTGAAAGTACAGCATTTTCCAGTTACTTGTCAAGAACAGTTAATTGACATTAGAAAGGGTGCTTTTTTACTAATGGTTTTCAATAAAAACTCCTGAGTAAGTGGATCAAATTGAAAAATGAGTATTGAACCTACATATCTTTGTGATATACCATTTTTTAAATAACTATCAAAATAAATGTATAACTCAATTTTTGTGTTGCTATATCAAAAATTGATAATCCCAGATTTTAATTTTTTTAACATTTATTTATTTTTGAGAGACAGGGAGAGACAAAGCACAGGCAGGGGAGGGGCAGAGAGAGGAAAAAACATAGAATCTGAAGCAGGCTCCAGGCTCTAAGCTGTATTCACAGAGCCAAACAACAGGGCTTGAACCCATGAACTGTGAGATCATGACTTGAGCCATAGTTGATGCTTCACCAGCTGAGCCACCCAGCGCCCTGATAATCCAAAGTTTTAAAAGCTGATTATTCATATTCTTTGGCATTCATCAAAAAGTTACTACTAGTAAGAGCCTGGGTGGCTTAGTCGGTTAACCGTCTGACTTCAGCTCAGAACATGATCTCACAATTTGTGGGTTCAAGCCCCGCATTGGGCTCTATGCCAACAGCTCAGAGCCTGGAGCTGCTTCGGATTCTGTCTCCCTCTCTCCCTGCCCCTCCCCTGCTCATGCTCTGTCTCTGCCTCTCAAAAATAAATAAAGACCATTAAATTTAAAAAAATAATTAAAAATAGTAAGATCAAAAAGGATTTTTGTACTATTAATAAAATAAAATAGGGACCCCTGGGTGGCTCATTCGGTTAAGTGTCCAACTTAAGCTCAGGCCATAATCTTATGGTTGGTGAGTTTGAGCCCCACATCGGGCTCTGTGCTGACAGCGTGGAGCCTGAAGCCTGCTTCGGATTCTGTGTCTTGCTCTCTCTCTGTTCCTCCCCTGCTCACACTTTCTCTCTTTCTCTCAAAAATAAAGATTGAAAAATTAAAAATAAAATAAAATGATTTTAAAGTATTGATTTCCTATTTATATCACAATATAAAATGCTCATCTGTATTTCATAATGTATAACTTATAAGTATATAAATATAAAATAATTAGATGTACCTTTGACCAAATTATTCAATCTCTCTAGGTTCCTATATTCTTACCCGTAAAATGAGTGGTTTTGATTACATAATCTGTTCAAATTGCTTTAAAATTCTTTGATTTGCACTTCTATGCCTGGAGATCCTCTGTTTAGCCTGTATGTCTACATTTTTAAAATGATACCATCATCAGCCTTCTTTCATCTGCTTAAAAACATACCAGACCTACAGATTTTTTGGAATTCTGGCAGCTCCTTTCCGTCTGCCTGAGGTCAATCCCGAAGTTATGCAAGTATCCTTTGAGATTTAAAAACAATTGGTTTTCCCTGGAGCCTGTTTCAGTCTGTGACTCCCTCTCTCTCTGACCCTCCCCTGCTCCCCCTGCTCACGCGCTCTCTCTCTCTCTCTCTCCTAGAAATAAGTAAAAAACATTTAAGAAAAAAAAAAAAAACAATTGGTTTTCATTGGAGACGAATGGAGGCAGGGAGTTCCGTAGCATCACTATGAAGCAGCAGGAAGGGACTGACTTAAGGTGATGTAAAACAAAAACAAAAGCAGATGTGGGGAATGACCGAGGAATTTATTTTGAGCCAAGAAATGACAGATCTGGTGGCAGGTTGCAGACATAAGGGATATTACAGACAGAAGAGTTAAAGATAATTTAGAAGAGTCTAGCATTGGAGATTAGAAAGGAGGTGATATTATGGACCGGTTTATGAACAGATTAAAAAGATCCCCATTTGTGATAAGAGAATGTTGAGTTCCATTGCAAGAGTTAAATTTGAGGTCATTTTGGCACAGCTAATTTTCTCTACTTTTTTATTAGAAAATAAATCAGGTTAAGGAAAAATGGGCTAATATCCCTCATGGATAAAGATCATCTACAAATCAACAGGGAAAAAAGTACATTTCCAAAAGAAAAATGGGGGAAGACAATTCCGAGGACTTCATCGAAGAAGACACTCAAATGGCTCAATCTTACAGTTCAAGAAATGTGAAATTAAAATAATAATGGCCTGTAATATGATGGTCAGGACAGGCTTTTGCCATAATTATATTGCTTCTTTGGAGAAATAGTTCTTTTCTCTTATAGAACTGGTCATGAATATGCCTAGAGTATATTTGGAAGCTGGCTTATGGAAATGAGAACCTGAGAGAGAGAGAGAGAGAGAGAGAGAGAGAGAGAGAGAGAGAGGAAGCCTGGCTGGGGCAAAGCAGGAGATGTGACCTAACAGGTGGTCCAGTAATGCACTGAGAAGGGCTGACAATTGGAGTAATTAATGACTACATCGAGTGAAAAAGATAATCTTTGGCAAACTGAAACAACGTGTCTCGTTTCCGAAGATGAAGAAAAAGGGACACACGTCCCCTTGAACCAGCTAACCAGGGATTCGTGAACACAGTAATCCCAACGCAGCTCGAGACGCTGACAAAGCACCAGGGAAACATTGAAAAGCACCAAAGGTGCAGAATCCCACGTGTATCAGCACAAAGCATAGTTTGTCACATACACTCCAATCTAAGACACAGACTTTTGTTTGAAAGTCCAGAGGCTGCTCTAGGCATTCAGAAGAGAATGATGTCAAAGAAAAAACATGAGGGGCACCCGGGCGGCTCCGTCGGTTAAGTGTGTGACTCTTGATTTTGGCTGAAGTCGTAATGTCACAGCTCATGGAATTCTAGTCCTGCATCGTTCTCTGGGCTGACAGTGCGGACCCTGCTAGGGATTCTCCGTCTCTCTGCCCCTCCTTAGCTCTCTCTCTCTCTCAGTCAAAAATAAATAAAGAAACATTTGGAAAAAAGGGAAAAAAAAAACAGCAGCAAAACCAGCAGAATTTCTCCAACTCCAGCTGGTATTTATAGAAAAATTAAGGGACAAAATGATGACCAAGAAATTTCACTTTACCAACTTCACAACTGTTTTTACGACGTTTTAGTCTTCCCATCGGTGGTATATATCGTTAATTTTCTAGTCTCCTTCTGTATGCACTGTACGGATGACTATGTACGTGTCTTTGGTGCCTACCTGCTCTTCTAACCGAATCCTTGAACGCCTCCTCACTTTGCAGGCTGAAATTCCCCAAGCCCCATTACCACGCTATGCTGAGTGTATTCTCAGCGTCTAAAGCTCTGTTAGATGTGCTTTGAAAAGACCTTTTTAAAATTTCTAAGGGGGATCTGGACTTGACCTTCAGTGTACTTCCTCGGATCATCTGTCTCCTCGGAGAGAGAGGGGTCTTCATTCGGAAGCAATTTTTTGCCAGGCTTCCCAGGGTTCGCAGAGGGCGTCCGTTTCTGAACTGCCTGATACCACAGAGGAGTCTGTATTTAAGCGGCGACATAGGACATTGGTAGTTCGGGCAATGGTCAGGCATGAAACGGTGACTCAGAGTTTGCTGCTGCAACGGTACCCATGTACCGTTGAGATCATGTTCTGGTACCCCCAGAAGTAATCNCGGCTTCGAGGGGCCTTGCACCCGCCTCTGCGGAGCAGGACCCTGAGACCAGCCCTGGGAGACGGGTCATCACCCCACTCCGGGGCTCTCGCTTCCACGCTTTCACTTTTAGGGAGTTTATCCCAAGGACGCAATCTGATTTGCAGGCAAAGACGCAAAAGATGCATCAATGATTAGAGCGGTTCACGGCGAGGCGTTAGTTGAAACTGTATATTCACCGCATATACAAGAGTTAAAATTCAAAAACACACACAGCGATACGAACAGTTTAACCTCATTTTTCAAAGGCCCTGCATATGTTCATAGGTGAAGACACCTGAAATTTGACGTGACAAGTCAGGACATTAGCTGTGAGTACGGCAATTACCAACACACAGGTGAAAGTCAAAGCGACGTCATTCTTACAGTTCCATAGAGTTACACATATCTGGCACAGTTTTGTTTAATTTTTGACGGAGTCTAATAAAATGCGTGCAAAAGCTAAGCGTCTTATTGAGTTGACATAATACAATTTAATTTTTAAACATTTCTACTAATTTGTAAAAATTCTACTAATTTGTTTGTAATAAAGGAGTTTTAACACTTAGTTTGATAGGCCAATTCTAATAACCATAAAATGCATTTCCATCATTACTAAAATTTTTGTATCTATTTAGTTTAAGTCAACATAGATGTTATTTATTGATAATCTCTCTACGCACTATTTATTTTATTTGCACTATTCATATCAGCACTATAGAAGTCAACTTTATTCCCATCTATTTTATTGAGAAGAAACTGACCTTCAATAAATTTTACTTAGTTGAGGTTGAGTAACTAGTTCAGGGAAATTCACTCAGACTTAAACTGGAGGCAGTCTTTTTCAATTTTTTTACTCCTGCTAATTAGGCAAAACATATGTTCAACTTATGGATTCATCCATGAAACATTGTTATAGATAAATATTTAATACCTTAATGTAACCAAACAAGTGTTAAATGAAAACAGTACTACAACATACACTCCGTTTTAAAATATAAATGTATAGACATGGACATAGAAAAATGTTTGAAATGATATATATTCTTGAGTGGTGGAATTGTGAATGCCTTTGATTCTAATGTACTCATTCTTATTTTGTAAAATACATAAAATGAGTTTCTCAACTTGTAACTAGAAAAAAATGAGGGTTTTTTTTTACAAATATAAATTAGCTCTTTATTTTTAAATAGAGCATATCAGTCTCCTTAATTGCTTTAGGAACTGCATTTCATATTGAGCTTACTGTTAAATGAACCCTTATTCACTTTACATTTTATTTTGCCTTTTCGAGGCTGGTAGAAAAACCAATTCATTTCTTCTTAAGTTCCACTAGGTGGTGCTATAGTGAAATGAATTGCTTTTTTTTTTTTTTTTTTTTTTTAAATCTACTAGCTCCCAAACTTTCGATTCTGTTTTGAAGTTCAAGGTGCTATTCTCTCCCTCCCCATCAGTCATCAATCTCTTCACCTATTATATATAATAAAAGATTTATTGATTTATGCTAAGTGATGGTCTCTTATAAACGTTAAAGAGATGTACATCCAACTCTGATAACTGTGAGTTCCTTGGAAATAACTGGGGGTATCTGGACCATATTTTGTGAAGCATAATTACAATAGTGCTTTAAGAAATTTGAATCAGTAATTTTCCAATTGCCAGCAATTATCAACTTTCAGATATTCAGTTCTAAGACTCCAAAATCATGACACACTGATGATTACTTGCATGTAATTATGTATGACATTTAGAGCAGTCTAAATGAAAAATGCCTAATTTTTCTGGCCTCGCCACTGTTTATCAGTGAGGCTCGGGAAATTCCCCTCTTTCCCGGACATTTGCCCTGCAGTCATCTCTCTGGCTCTCTTACTACTTGTGAATAAATGTATGTGGTGTCTATTAAAGGCTGATGTGGTGGTAGGCAGGATAATGACCTCTGGACATCATATCCTAATCCCTGGGAATTGTGAATTGTATCTTATATGACAAAAGGGACTTAAAGATATGATTAGATTAGGGGTCTGGAGATGGGCAGACTTCTTGATTATCAGGGTGGGCTTGATTTAATTACAACAGTCCTTGTAGGAGGGACACAGGAGGAGTCAAGGTCAGAGAAGGCCAGGTAATGACGGAAGCAGAGATGGAAGTGATGCACTTTGAAGATGAACGAAGGGGCTGTGGCCAAAAAACACAGGCTAGAAGCTAAACAACACGAGGGACTGACGGCTCTTTTAAGAGCCTCCCGAATAGGGGCGCCTGGGTGGCTTAGTCGGTTAAGCGTCCGACTTTCGCTTAGGTCATGATCTCGGGGTTCGTGGGTTCGAGCACCAAGTCGGGCTCTGTGCTGACTGCCAGCTCAGAGCCTGGAGCCTGTTTCAGTCTGTGACTCCCTCTCTCTCTGACCCTCCCCTGCTCACACTGTCTCTCTCTCTCTCTCCTAGAAATAAATAAAACATTAAAAGAAAAAAAAAGAGCCTCCAGAATAAAGCAGCCTTGCAAACACCTCCACTCTAGCCCCAGTAAAACTGATTCTCGACTTCTGGCCGCAGAACTGTACAGGAAGAAATCTGTATTGTTTTAAGTTAGTGGCAATTGGTCACAATGGCCAAAGGAAACTGATGTTTCCTAACCACCTACCCTATTAATATAGCATTGCTGAATCAGCACCCTAACCTGCCTATTTTATTGTAACACACAAATTGTAATACACTGGAAAATATGTGCTACTTCTGGTGCGTTTATTAATTAGTTTCAATTTTCCTGGAAGAAGGTGTAGCAACATGTATCAGCATATTTTTAAATGTTCATATCCTTTGACCTGGTGATGGTAGGTGGCTAAGGAAATAGCTGCAAATACACAGAAGGATCTAGATGCAAGAAGGAGCATATAATCTAATAAAGATTAGAGGAGTTATTAATAAAGAGAAGACAAATACTCCACTTTCAATAATGAACAGAACAGTACGGCAAAAGAGCAGCAAGAAAATAAAGACTTGAAGATATTATAACATAATGAGACCAAACACATATTTATAAAATAATCCACCCAACAACAGAAGAATACATATTTTTCTCAAGACACATGGAAGACTCTCCTCTATAAATCACATTAGTCCACAAAAAATTAAGAAGATTGAATCAGTAATATCACTATACCAATGTATCAATAAATTAAAAGGTTGAAATCAAGCAAAGTATCTTCTCTGACCACAGCGGAAGTAGAAATCACTCACAGAAGGAAAATCAGAAAATGTACAGATCTGTGGAAATTAAACCACACAATCCTAAATAACCAATGTGTCAAAAAAATCATAAAGGAAATTAGAAAACACTTTGAAATGAATGAAAACTGAAACATAACATCAAAATTCCTGGAATGCATTGAACACAGTGCTCAGAGGGAAATGTATAGCTGTAAATGGTCACGTTAAAAAAAAAAAAAGGGGGGCGCCTGGGTGGCTTAGTCGGTTAAGCGTCCGACTTTCGCTTAGGTCATGATCTCACGGTTCGTAGGTTCGAGCCTCGCGTCGGGCTCTGTGCTGACTGCTAGCTCAGAGCCTGGAGCCTGTTTCAGAGTCTGTGACTCCCTCTCTCTCTGACCCTCCCCTGCTCATGCTGTTTCTCTCTCTCTCCTAGGAATAAAAAGAAAAAGAAAAAAAAAAGATCTCAAGTCAATAACCTAACTTTCCACCATAAGGAGCTGCTGTTCTAAAACAAAAAAGCAGCGAACTAAACTCAAAAGTGGCAGAGGGAAAACATCATTAAGATTAGAGTGAAGATAAATAGAAAATAGAAAAACAGTAGAGAGGATTAATGAAACTGAAAGTTGGTTTTTGAGGGCCGCCTGGTCGGAAGAGCATGTGACTGTTGATCTTGGGGTCGTGAGTTCAAGCTCCACGTTGGGTGCAGAGATTACTAAAAGAAATAAGTAAACTCAATAAATTGGTTCCTTGAAAGGATCAACAAAATCAACAAAAGTTTAGCTAGATTAAGAAAAACAAGAGAGAAGACTCGCATAACTAAACCCAGGAGCGAAAGAAGGAATATTACTACAGACATTCCAGAAATAAAAAGGATTCTAAGTGAATCCTGAGAATAAATGTATGCTAACAAATTAGACAGCCTGGATGGAATTGGCACAGGGAAAGACACCAGCTCTCAAAACTGAAGCAAAAAGAAATAGAAAAAATGAATAGACCTACAGCAAATAAAAAGACTGAATCGGTAATCCAAAAATATTTCACAGGGATGCCTGGTTGGCTCAGTCAGTGGAGCCTCTTGATCTCAGGGTCGTCAGTTTAAGCCGCACGTTGGGCTCAACATGATGACTCAAAAATTTTTTTTCTAAACATCTCACAAAGAAAAACTCAGAATCCCATCCAAAAGCAATAGAACACATATTCTTCTCAAGTGTACATGGAACATTCCCCAGGATAAATCATATGTTAGGTCACAATACAAGTCTCTTTATACTGAAGAAGATTGAAATCATGTCTAAAATGTTTTCTGGCCACAGTGGCATGAAACTAGAAATCAATCACGAGAAGACAACTGAAAAAAATCACAAATATGTGGAAATTAAATAACATGTTACTGAACAACAGTGGGTCAAGGAAGCAATCAACAGAGCAATCAAAAAATACCTTGAGACAAATGGAAAGGGAAATCTAATATACCACAACTAACAGGATTTAGCAAAAGCAGTTCTGAGAGAGAAGTTCATAGCAATAAACGCCTGCCTCAATAAACAAACAAACCTCAAATAAACCACTTAATTTTACACCTTACGGTACTAGAAAAGAGGAAAAAACAGCCCAAAGGTAGCAGCATTTTTCTTTCTTTTTTTTCCTGTTTTAGATTCCACAGATAGGTAATACCACGCAGAATTCGTCTTTCTCCGTGTGAATTATCTCACTGAGCATAATGACCTCTGGGTCCATCCATGTTGTTGCTAGTAGCAGGATATCCTTATTTATGGCTGAATCATCTCCCACTGTGTGTATATATATATATATATATTAGTAATACAAACTTAAGCAAACTCTATTTGGAAGTACTATTTGAACTTGGTTAATTTGCATAACTGAGCTCCAGAACGAACTCAAAGGGCAAGGCTAGGTAAACACATGCCCGTGTTGGTCTTTGGATATTTACCTCGCTGGGAAGTGTACCAAAGGCCACCACTGAGTAAACAGACTGCAGATGCCCATGGCCTCATTCCTTCCAAAATCTTTACATATACACATTTATTCTTATTCCTGAAATAAGACAATTTACATATATGATTTTCATATAACAGAAAAATCATGTATTAACGTTTATCTATGAAACAAAAGGCACTGTTCATGTTCTTAATCTGATGTTAGATAATAACTACAGTGTCTACCCTTACTTACAAGTGCTTTCTCAATTGTCATTCCTCTGCTGTCGTCTGTTTGTTGGGGATAGGAGATCCCTTTGGTTAGGAGATTTTCTTAGTGTTAATGATACATTCCGTGGGCTGTATACATGTGGCTACTTAAGTTAATTTTAGCTTTCCACCATACAGAAATGCTTCCATACCAAGATGTTTAAATTTTCTTTTCTTTTTCTTAAATATTTTTTTTTTTTCGAGAGAGACAGAGCATGAGCAGGGGAGGGGCAGAAAGAGAGGGGGAGACACAGGATCCGAAGCAGGTTCCAGGCTCTGAGCTGTCAGCACAGACCCCACGGCTAGGCTCGAGCTCAGGAAACATAAGATCATGACCCGAGCCAAAGTCAGATGCTTAACTGACGGAGCCACGCAGGCACCCCAATTTTTACATTTTCTAATGGATATAATGTTAGCCATACAAATGCTGTCATTTAAGGTATTATAGGAGAGAGCAAAATTTAGGTTGATAGAGTCAGAATGTTTTAGAGCTTTAAAGTTTATACTTCAGAAAGTATCTAGTCCTGTTCTTTCCTTTTTTTAGAGAAGAAAGAGAGACTGAATGAGTCTCTGTCACTTAAGTTTTGAAATAAGCTGTTTTGGTTTGGCCAGTCTAAAATACAGTTTCACATGATCTCACACAGTGCCTGACACACAGACGTCTCTTTACAAGTATTTGTAAAAGAAATTACTGCCTCCTGAAGATGTCACATGATTTCTTTCCAAAGCGACTACCAATCTGTAATAGACGTAATATATGAAGTGCTTAGAATGATTCCTGGCACATAGTTACCAGGTATATGTGTGATAATCCCATTCCTCACTTCAGCATTCAATGAGCACTAACCTACATGGCAGTTATCTGTCCTGGATGCCAAGTGTGCTGAATTGAGGCAAACCCGAATTCTCCAGGGGATGATTGGTAACATTAGGATCTCAGTACAGTCACCCTTTCACGGCGAATGTTACTTGTCATAACTACAATTTGCCCCTGAAAATGGCGACTTTACTAAGAAAGGGCCATGTGGGTTAAAGTTAGGAGCAGCATTCTTTTTTTCTTAAAATTTTTTAAGGTTTTGGGGCGCCTGGGTGGCTTAGTCGGTTAAGCGTCCGACTTTCGCTTGGGTCATGATCTCGCGGTTCGTGGGTTCGAGCCCCGCGTCGGGCTCTGTGCTGACTGCCAGCTCAGAGCCTGGAGCCTGTTTCAGAGTCTGTGACTCCCTCTCTCTCTGACCCTCCCCTGCTCACGCTGTCTATCCCTCTCTCCTAGAAATAAATAAAACATTTAAAAAAATTAAAAAAAAAAATTTTTAAGGTTTTATTTATTTCTGAGAGACAGAGAGAGAGAGAGAGAGAGAGCGTGAGAAGGGGAGGGGAGAGGCAGAGAGAGAGGGAGACACAGAATCCGAAGCAGCTCCAGGCTCTGAGCTGTCAGCACAGAGCCCGACGCGGGGCTCGAACCCACGAACCGTGAGATCATGACCTGAGCCGAAGTTGGTCACCTAACCGGCTGAGCCACCCAGGGGCCCCATGAGGCAGCATTATTTTTTTTTTTTTTTTAATATTTTTATTTATTTCTAGGAGAGAGAGAGAGAGAGACAGCGTGAGCAGGGGAGGGTCAGAGAGAGAGGGAGTCACAGGCTGAAACAGGCTCCAGGCTCTGAGCTGGCAGTCAGCACAGAGCCCGACGCGGGGCTCGAACCCACGAACCGCGAGATCATGACCTGAGCGAAAGTCGGACGCTTAACCGACTAAGCGACCCAGGCGCCCCTATGAGCCAGCATTCTTAAGAGATTTCATGGTCCCTTCAATACACTGTGGTTTGTAAGTATTTTCTTGTGGGTCCCTTTGATGAAATGAGGTTTAGGGTTACTTCGACAGTCAAACCTCCAATTATGTATCTAAAGCCTTACGGAACAGGTCTGTGTGCCTAAATGAGTGGCACTGAGGCCACCAGATATTATGTTAACAGGTGTGGACGAAGGCTATTGTTATAATCCCTTCCTTATAGTGTATTTTAATAGGACAGAATTAAACTACCCACTGAGGATGTAATTTCCTGTGTTTAGATTAAGCGGAACTTAGAAAAGCCAAATTTTAGGTTTTTTTTAAGGTGACATTTTTGAGCATTTCCCTTTGGAATCGTTCAGACAGCTCCATGGTATCTCCTTGATCAGCATGACAGCTTACCTAGATGGAAGGCCGATATCTCACCAATTTTATAGTTATTAAATCTGTAGGTGTGGAGAGAAAATACGCTACCTTCAGTTACCGATTCTCAAATTTGCTTTATCCTAAGAATCCCCTGGGTGTCTATTACAAGTTCGGATTTCTGGACTTCTTCTCTGGAGATTCTGCTTAATAGGTCCGGGTAGGACTGGAAATCTCTGTCTTTAACAAAACCGCAGGTAAATTGCTACAATGTGTGTTCCAGCTTGGGAAATAGAATCTTCATTATCATTTGCCCAATAAAAAGGCTGTTATACAAAAATTCTTATCTAGGTCGGAAATCATCAAAGCTTGCAAAACTTAGTCCATGCATAAAACTCAGCAACAAAATATAGAACATGTGTAGCTACCACCAACCGCTAATATCTTAAAAGAGTTAATTGGCTTGGACCGTCGGGACTTGATGCTGTACTTCTCAAATAAATAAAGGACTGTGACAGGGATGGATACTGGTAAGTAGGGGTTAGAGTCATAATTTAACTCAAGACTAAGAAGTGAACAGAATCAAAGTACAGGTAAAGCTGATATATTATTTTATCAAAGTTAAGTTGTCATCGATTATAAATGGCACCATTATTTTAGGTATCATTTAGAAAGAAAAATATTAGGATACAATGCTTCTTATCATCTAAATGTTTTACATTTATAGAAATAGCTTTTTCAAGTGTAGGTATTTTTATCCTACACAACTCAGTAACTCTTATAAATACATAAAAAGAAATACTGTATTCGCTGAATCTAAAATACATTATTAAAAAAATGTTTGTTTATTTATTTATTTTGAGAGAGAGGGAGGGAGAGAGAGAATCCTAAGAAGGCTCCAAGCTGTTAGTGCCGAGCCCAACATGGGGCTCGATCTCCTATACTGTGAGGTCATGACCTGAGCTGAAATCAAGAGTCAGACACTTAACCAACTGAGCCACCCAGGCGCCCCTAACACACATTTTTTTTCACATCTTTACATCGCTGAAATCAGGAGGTATATTATAATCCATGGTGTCTTAGCAATGCATCATAAGTTAATGCCTCTTTCCTTTTATTATGTGTATATATGCAATATATATGACATATATGTAACATATACAATATTGTCTTATGATGAATAGCACTTTAGATTCACTAAAGGATGGTATTAGCAATGTGTTGTGGTTAATGCATTCCTAAACTTCTTCCCAGCCAGGGACTACCTCTTTCGTATCACTCTTTAATTCAAAGTCATCCGTGTCCATGGTTTTCCACACAACTCTTGTTCCCTGTGGCGTCCAAATGCAGCATTTGTTGGAAGAATCCCTGAAAGAACTAAGTCCATTGGCTCTGGATTCTAAGCCAGGTTTACAATTAAGTACAGTTACTTTATTTTGACACTGGGGATGTTGATAATTACATTTGATGTACCAACACCCCCATCTCTTGCCCATTACCTTTTAGTCTATACTCTTAGACTTTTGGCTTATTGGGGATAAAAGATTACACTATTTTTTAAATTTCTACATTTTTTAATAAGTAGGCCCAACATGGGACTTGATCTCACAACCCTGAGATCCAGAGTCTCATGCTCCCCGAACTGAGCCTGCTCGGCACCCCGGGATTACATCAACTGCGGCCTCTGGAAAACAGTGTGGCAGTTTCTCAGAAGGTTAGACAGAGAACTCGCAGATCTCTGAGTCCCCACCTCGCTAGCTACCCCAGAACTCTCAAACAGCTGCTTATACGCCGGTGCTCAAAGCAACAATAGCCGAAAAAAATAGAAGCAACCCAAGTTCTCATGGACAGAAGAATGGATAAAGAAAATGTGGTAGGGGTGCCCGGGTGGTTCAGTCCGTTAAGCATCCGATTTCAGCTCAGGTCATGATCTCACGGTTCATGATCTCAAGCCCCACGTCGGGCTCTGTGCTGACAGCTCCGAGCCTGGAGCCTGTTTCAGATTATGTGTCTCCCTCTCTCTCCCCTTTCTGGCTCCTGCTCTGTCTCTTTTTCTCTCTCTCTCTCTCTCTCTCTCAAAAATAAATAAACATTAGGAAAAAAAAGGTTGCATACAAACAAGGGAATATTGTTTGTATATTCCCATATATACATATGGGAATATATGGGAACATATGCCATAAAAAGTAAAGGAATTTTTATATATGCTACAACATGAATAGATCTTGAAAACATTAAGTAAAATAAGTCAGATACAGAAAGACTTCTATGAGGTACGAGAACAGGCAGGTTGACAGACGCAGAAAGTAGAATAGAGGTTGCCAGGGGCTGGAGAGACGGAAGTTACTGGTTCATGGCTACAGAGCTCTGGTGGAGGATAATGAAAGAAAGTTTCACCACTAAATAGTGGTGAAAATCTTGTGAATGTAGTTAATGCCACTTTATTGTACACTCACCAAATGATTAAATCAGCAATATTTCCTCATAATATATTTTACCACAAAAAAAGCTCACACCACTCTTTTCTTTCAGGATCTGCTTCCATGGGCCTCACCCCCCTTCTGCCAGCCTTCATCCTGGCCCTCTAGGGTATGAAGGCAGCATCTACTATGTCACAATTGTGGCCGGACTGGGAGCGATCGGAGCAAGCCCCTTAGATACATCCCCGTTTCAGAGATGTAAAATGCAGGGAAGTGTGTAGCTCGGCAATGAAATGAGGTTCACGGATTTGGGATAGAGTTAGAGGTCGCTGTTTAAGGTCAGAAAGGATAGAATAGATTCTGAATAGATTCTGAATAGATCATCCCGAGATTATTCATCTGGGGGCATGGATGGTGAAGTAGCAGCCACAAAATTAACCGATTTAGACTTGTAGTCAGCTAGGTTAGGGCTCAATGCCAGAGTCAACAAAGAATGGGCGTAGTGTTTCAGTATGTTAGGGTTGGGATGAGGGTTAGGGTTCAGTTAGGGTTAGGGTTAGCAAAATATATATCGTGAATCTATATGACGATAAACAGATCTTGAGCAAACAGAGCATGCTTATTTCTTTTCCTAAAGTTTTACTTACTTACACTATACTTTCACAGTCGATATGAGTCCAGAAATATTGTCATGTGGTAGAAATGATCCCCATTGAGTGAAGAGGTAGGCAAAGTCTTGTAGCCAGGTGTTTCCTGAGTAGCCCAGATCTGGTGAGAAACAGAATTGCATTCCAACTCTTATGTACCTCCAATGCCCAGGGTTTTCAGCTTTAGCGTAGAAGATACTGTATCATCTGTTATCATTGAATATAAGAATGTTTGTGTGATTTAGTTCTCTGAGTCCAGATGAGCGAAAGATATGCACTTGAGTAAGTAGAGATATTCTAGGGTTCATTCTTGGCTGTTGTATTTTCCATTTAATTAGAGTCAATCACCATGTCCCATTGAGAGCACTCTAAGTTGTCATGATGTTCCCAATATGCCAGTGGCTCAGGTAGGCAGATATGTAATGCCAGGAACTGACTTTAGTCACCTAGCTCAGCATTTAACACCCGAGTTAGGTTTCATGCAATAACGTCTTGAGATTCGATTTTCCCGTTTCTAAATAGGGATAATATTACCCCACACTGTAGCGCTGTTATGAAATTAGAGATAATGTATGTAGAACATCTAGCACCATATCTGGAAAAAAATGGTAGGTATTAGTAATCTGAATTACTATTCACTCAGTGGTTTTGTTTTTACTCATAATGACACTACATTGATCCAATCAGTCAATTCTATATCAAAACCATCTGCTCTCCACAATTTAAATGCATATATAAAATAATTGCAGTTTTGGTGCAACATAGCATGGTGGTTAAATCTTAACTATAACCAATGTGAACTGGACTAATTATCAGCAGTGTGGTGTTAAGCAAGTTACTTAATGTCTCTGTTCCTCAGTTTCCTCCAAAATAGTATGAGAGTAATAGAATCTACCATACAGGATTGTGATGAAAGTTAAGTCACTTAACATTATTTTTAAATTTTAATTCCAGTATAATTACCATACAGTCTTATATTAGTTTCAGGAGTTTAATATAGTGATTCAACAATTGTATACATTAGTCAGTGCTCATCATGATAAGTGTACTCTTGAACCTGCGTCACGTATTTCACCCACTCCCCCACTCATCTCTTCCCTGGTGATCATCAGGTTCTCTATAGTTAAGAGTCTGATTCTTGGCTTGTCTGTCTCTTTATTCCTTGCTCATTTGTTTTGTGTCTTAAATTCTACATACGAGTGAAAGCAGATATTTGTCTTTCTCCGACTGATTTATTTTGCTTAGCATTATACTCTCTAACTCCACCCATGTCATTGCAAATGGCAAGGTTTCATTTTATTTTATGGCTGAATACTACTGCATTGTATATAGACCACATTTTCTGTATCCATTCATCTATCGATGGACACTTGGGATACTTCCGTAGTTGGCTATTGTCAATCATGCTGCAATAAACATAGGAGTGCAAGTATCCCTTTGAATTAGTGTTTTTATATTTTGGGGGTAAATACCCAGTAGTGTGATTACTATATTGTAGGTTAGTACAATTTTTTAATTGTACTATTTTTTTTAATGTTTATTTATTTATTTTGAGAGAGAGCAACTGAGCACAAGGTGGGGAGGCCGGGGGGTGGGGGGACGGGGGGAGAGGATCCCAAGCAGACTCCACACTCAGCATGGAGCCCATTGCTGGGTTCTGTCTCATGACCGTGAGATCATGACCTGACCTGAAATCAAGAGTCAAACGCTTAGGTGACCAAGCCACCCAGTCACCCCAGGGTGCTTCTATTTTTAACTTTTTGAAGAACCTCCATACTGTTTTCCACAGTGGCTGCACCAGTTTGCGTTCCTACTAACAGTGCCTATGAGTTCCTTTTTCTCCACATCCTTGCCAGCACTTGTTATTTCTTGCCTTTTTGATTGTAGCCATTCTGACAGGTGTGAGGTGCTAACTCATTGTAGTTTGGATCTGCATTTCCCTGATGATGAGTGACGTTGAGCATCTTCTCATGTGTCTGCTGGGCATCTGTGTGTCCTCCCTGGAGAAATGTCTGTCCATGTCTTCTTACTGCTTTTAATTGGATTATTTGTAATTGGGGTGTTGAGTTCTCTCAGTTCCTTATACATTTTGGACACTAACTCTTTATCAGATATGTGATTTGGAAATACCTTCTCCCATTCAGTAGGTGGCCTCTTAGTTTTGTTGATTGCTTCCTTCACTGTGCGGCAGCTTTTTATTTTGATGTAGTCCCAATAGTTTAATTTTGCTTTTATTTCCCTCGCCTCAGAAGCCATATCTAGAAAAATGTCGCTACAGCCCATGTCAGAGAAATTACTGCCTGTGCTCTCTTCTAGAATTTTTATGGTTTCAGGTCTCACATTTGGGATGTTAATCCATTTTGAGTTTATTTTTGTGGATGGTGTAAGAAAGTGGAGCAGTTTCATTCTTCTGCAGGTAGCCGTCCAGTTTTCCCAACAGCGTTTGTTGAACAGGCTGTCTTTTTCCCATTGCATATTCTTCCCTAAACGAGTTAATGTTTGTAAGGAACTCAGAGTACTACCGGACACATAGTGTACATCTTTATTCAAATAAACAAACTTTTATCTAGGCTTTTACACATGTCATTTTCAAATAAATGACTGCCAGCAGTAGAGTGAGATAACATTCCCAACAAGGGAACAACTTTCACTTTACTAATCCACACGATTCTTGACGCACAACTAAAGAACGGTATGCATGGTTCAGAAATGAAGAAACAAGTACCGAGTTCACAGACGTAAATAAGTGCCTGGTTCACAGATATGAGGACCTCTGAGGAGAAGCCAGGTCCTTAGAGGGCACTTCCTGTGCTGCAACAGGTGACCATGACCCTTCCCCCAAGTCAAGCCCAGAGGTATGTGCCGCCATTTATCAATGGAAGAACAAGCGGAAAGGGAAATACCCAGTGCGTCTGAGGGTTACCGGGCACTACGAAGGTAGTCCCCAGGGCCCCACATACCACCGTGGTCTCCAGGCAGAACGGGGCTTGTGGAGGTCAGGTGACAGGTGAAGCCTTCACCTGAGTTTATTTTACAATGGATCTGATGAGACAGAAGATTGATCCTATGGTCATTTCCTCGCTTTGTAGGATATGTAGTACAATTAAACATATTTAGTATTTGGTAGCATCCCTATATTGTTTACGACCCACAGAGTAAGTGCTATAACAGAAAAAGCAAACAGAGGCCCTTGAAACTGACCACTCTGCTCCCCACCCCACCCCCATTCTTCTAGTTCCCAAGGGAGTAAACCAAAAGCAGTACCACATCCCTAGGTAACTGCAGAGGTTGGGGCTATTTAACTTACTCCTTTAGTTAGCAAAAGCCAAACGAGTGGTTTAAAAAAAGCTTTTAACGTTTATTTATTATTGAGAGACAGAGCATGAGCAGGGGAGGGACAGAGTGAGGGGGAGACACAGAACTGAAGCAGGTTCCAGGCTCTGAGCTGTCAGCACAGAGCCCAACCCGGGGCCCAACCCCACAAACCGCAAGGTCATGAGCTGAGCCCAAGTAGTAAGCTCAACTGACTGAGCCACCCAGGTGCCCCAAAAGCCAAATGAGGGTTAAAGGATGACTGTGGATTACTGCAAAATTAACAAATTATTGCTGAGGTTCTAGATGAGGTAGTTTAACTGTATCAAATAAACACTGTGCCATTGACATTGAAAACAGGCTCTCCAATTTTTATCAGTGAAGAAAAGCAGACCCAAGTTTGCCTTTACACAGCAAGGGATTGTGATCTTACTTCACTGTTGCGCAAACTCTCCTGCTTTCTTGTGTGACGTAGCCCAGAGATCTTAATCATCCTAATGTGCCACGCTGGTTGGGCAGACAGGGTTCTGACCAGAAACAGATGGTACCTCAAATTTGACACTTTAGGATAGTTTAATAAAGGGTCTCTTCACAATAGTGAGGACATGGGAAACACAAAGTCATCACCGCCCTTAGATTTTCTGCTGGGTTGAATGGTGTCTGCCCAAAATTTGTATCCTTCCCAGAACCTCAGAATGTGACCTTATTTGGAGATAGGTTCTTTGTAGATGTAATCAAGTTAACACGAGGTCATACTTGATTAGGGTAGAATCTAATCCAATATGACCCATGTCCTGATAAGAAGAAAACACAGATGTGGAAACACAGATAGGTCAGGGAGATGGCCATGCAGCCACGGAGGCAGAGCCCCGAGTGATGTAGCCACCAAGCCAGCACGCCACGGACTACCACCAGGACCTGAAGCTGGAAAGAGGCACGGAACAGATCCTCCCTCACAGTTTCCGAAAAAGCAAGCAACCCTGCCTACACTTTGATTTGGGCTTCTACGTCCAGTATTGTGAGAATAATTTTTAAAAAATTTTTTTTAACATTTTATTTATTTTTGAGAGACAGAGACAGAGCACGAGTGGGGAAGGGTCAGAGAGAGAGGGAGACACGGAATCCGAAGCACCCTTCAGGCTCTGAGCTGTCAGCACAGACAGGGACTCAGGGCTTGAACCCATGAACTGTGAGATCATGACCTCAGCCGAAGTCGGACACTTAACTGCCTGAGCCACCCAGGCGCCCTGAGACTAAATGTGTATCATTTCATCTTTGTTACAGCAGCCCTCCCAAACTAATACAGACCTGAACGGACAAGGAGTGGGTAGTTAGGGAAACTCAGAGAAAGTAGCTGTAGCTAGAAGAAAGGGCTGCCTAAAAGGCATGGTGGGCTTTGATAAAGGGGTACAGCCAATGTGGGGCAACCTCATGGGGAGGGAGCTGAGGGAACAAGATCCTGACCTCAAACTCTCCACGTCTCTGGCCATTGCCTCCCGCCAGCTAAGCAGAACTGGGAGCCAGAGGGCAAGGAACGCTCTGGGATCAGCAATCAGTCAGCCCCAGGGCGCACCGACGGGAGCGGAGAGTGGAGGCCCAACATCTGACGTGAACATGGAAAATATTCAGCACTGGGTATGAGATGATAGTGTGGAGCTGTTGCTATTTTTTTTTTTTTTGGTGTGAAAATGCTATTTAGTAATATAAAAAAAAGAAAAAAATGCACATTATTTACCAACAAAATATGATAGGTAAGGATTCTTTACAATATTTCAGCTTATTAAAAAAGTGGGGGGAGGCAGACAAAACCAGATCGGCAAAGCAGCGTTGATTGCTGAAGCAATGTTCCACCCTTCCCGTGAGCTGTGTTCGAGACTTTCCAAGGTAAATCCTACCCTGAAAAGTCGTAAGTGAGGTCTCCCAAGTGACGCAGGATAAAATCTGTGCTTCGGTGGACACTAGGCTCTGTATGGGCTCTAAATGACACCCGGATTATCGGATTCTGATACTATCTAGACTGTCCCACAACTTTATACATTGCAGGTAACTGATAGTTATGGCACTTAAATCTTATCTAAGAAAATGTAAATTCTGTCCTCTTAGGTAGAGTTTCATGGGCCTCCCTCCATCACTGCGGAAGAAGTTAGTTTTATCTCTATTTGCATGTTCCTCTTTTATTTCATGTAAATGTATGCTGTTTTGATTTCTCCTTTGAACCTATTATAACATCTCCCTGGTTCTCTGCATACGAGTTAAATAAAAGCTTTAACACATGTTCACTTTTATGTCTGCTGGAGTAATCACTGTACCCCCTCATGAAACTTATGTCTTACCAGTGGTATATAGGACTCATGTCTTTTGTGTGAAAAGCTGAAAGTAAAATAAATGAATCCGTAAACTTATGAACGATTCTGTGTCAATGAATGAATAATTGCTAAATAATTTCAGAGCACATCGCAAGCTACTTGTACAGATAGTAACGAACTTTTCCTCCATTTGTTCCTCACACTATTAGTTCCAAAAATTCCTTTGGAATGTTTGTACCAGAGGACTAGATGGATTTTCAGCAAACACGACAGCTCACTGAAGTGAAATATGCACAGTGAGCTTGAAAACACTTCAAAACAAACATTGAGCAACGTTTCCCCAAAATCTGTGTTAAGAATTCTCAAGTTTTTATACAGATACAAGATACATTGTTGAAAGACACAAGCACAGTGGGGCTTGTTTAACAAGTTTTAGGGTAGGAGTCTCACCTTGTATGTGCACACCTTTTCTTCCATTTCTTTTCTTTTTTTTTTAATATTTTTTATTTATTTCTAGGAGCGAGAGAGAGACAGCGTGAGCAGGGGAGGGTCAGAGAGAGAGGGAGACACAGACTCTGAAACAGGCTCCAGGCTCTGAGCTGGCAGTCAGCAAATGGCCCGACGCGGGGCTCGAACCCACGAACCGCGAGATCATGACCCAAGCGAAAGTCGGACGCTTAACCGACTAAGCCACCCAGGCGCCCCACTTCCATTTCTTTTCTTTCCCTTTCCCTCAGCGTTGCAATCTTTAATGGAACTCACTGCAGACCCTCGAATTTCTTCCCGTTTTGTTACAGAGATCCACCGCTACCACCGCCATTTCTCCTGGGCTCCATGTTGGTGCTTTTCACCAAGTTTAACGGCAATGAACCCATCGGTCAGTATTCTCTGGCGTTTCTCTTACAGGGGTTCCCCAGCTGCAGAAAGAGCAAATTTGGACATCATACCCATACGTGGCCTATGTTCAAAAAAGGACGCTACAGTTTTGTCCGTCGCCTCTCACTGAAGTTTCTGCCCACTTTCAAAAAAGCAGATGCTAATTTCTAAGAACAAGTAGAAGAACGTGTTGAAAAATTTTTTGAAAAAGAAAACATGCTGCATCTACACTCTTCACGCACTTTAAATACGTTAAACTATTAGAGAAGTCCGGCTTCTCTGGTATTCCTAGTATTTTGACCCAGTACCTTCTTCCTGATCTCCCACCGTCTCCTTTACCCGGCAAACTGCCAACGCACCACCAAAGCCAAGGCAATGCCCGCCTTTTAGTGCCCCCGCTGTGCGGGGCAGAGGGCGGTAGCCTTCCTCCGTGTGCCCCCGGCTCGTTCCCACTACCCGTTTCATAGCAGCTTCGCGTTGAATTGTCAACCCTTGACGCCGACGGCTTTCCGTGTCACTGCCAAGTAAAAACCGAAGATTGGGGCCTGTCTCCCCTTCCCGTGGTCTTCCCTCCGGATTCTCATCGTTTACGGTGCTGGCTTCTGGAAGTCGCAGCCCGCGGCTCTGCAACCCAGACACCCCGGGCCTCCAGGGTGCACCCACGCGTCACCGCAGGGCCATGGCCTTCGCCGCCCTGTTTCCCCGAAGCGCTGATCCCCCGCGCGCACCATAATGTGTCACTTACCTACCTTGTGTATCGCCCGCTTCCCTCCACAGGCATGAGCAGCCCCTGTAGACGGGGGTTCCTGTCTGTTTCGTTCACAGGTGGACAGTCTGGCGACAGTAGCAACTCAATAACTATTCTCTTAATGAACGACATGGCAGTCTCTCTCACCACTCTCTTTTTAAGTTTTTTAAATGTTTATTTTTTTGAGAGACAGCGTGAGCAGGGGAGGGGCAGGGAGAGGGGGAGACAGAGTCCGAAGCCGCTCCAGGCTCCGAGCGGTCCGCACGGAGCCCGACGCGGGGCTCGAACCCACGGACCGGGAGATCAGGACCCGAGCCGGAGTCGGACGCCCACCCGACCCGGCCACAGGCGCCCCGACCGCTGTCTCCTCGGGCTGTGCGTCTCCAGCGTGCGCCGGGCTCGCGGCACAGACCCGGTACGAGTCGGCCTCCCGGGTTCCCCGCGGGCCCCGGGCCGGTCCTGGCCGCAGTGCGCAGACAGGAGGAAGGGGCCCGCGGGACCACCTCTCCCGTCCGCGTCCTTTCCCGACTCCTCCTCAGCACCCGGCATCCGTGAGACGAGGTCGTACGTCTTCGGCCCGTTCCCTGCGGGGCTACACGTGGCGACGGGACAGGTCTGCGGTGTTGACAACGCTTGTTTTGGGGCTTGCTAGTCCCCTGTGTGCATCGCCGTGTGCATCGCCGCGCGCATCGCCGTGTGTGTGTGTGCATCAGCACTGTGTGTATCACTGTGTGTATCACTGTGTGCATCGCCGTGTGCGTGTGCATCGCCGTGTGCATCATCACTGTATCACTGTGTGTATCGCCGTGTGCATCGCCGTGTGCATCGCCGCGCGCATCGCCGTGTGTGTGTGCATCACCGTGTGCATCGCCGCGCGCATCGCCGTGTGTGTGTGCATCGCCGCGCACATCGCCGTGTGCGTGTGCATCACCGTGTGCATCGCCGTGTGCATCATCACTGTGTGTATCACTGTGTGTATCGCCGTGTGCATCGCCGTGTGTGTGTGCATCGCCGCGCACATCGCCGTGTGCGTGTGCATCACCGTGTGCATCGCCGTGTGCATCATCACTGTGTGTATCACTGTGTGTATCGCCGTGTGCANAGCAGAGAACCTGGGAAAAGCCGGGGCGCCCCGGGGCGTGGCCCGTTTGAGCTCCAGACCCTGGAACTCTGCCGTCGACGAGCCTGCCGACCGCACCACTTGGGGGCGAACGCCCTTCCCCTCCCGGCGCGAAGCGGCGATCGAGACCCGGGGAGGCACCTGGGTCTGTCGCACTTGGGCAGAGCGGCCCCCGCGCGGCCGGGAACGTGCGGCTGCGGGAAACCTGCGGGTCTGAAGCCGATTCCAGCAAGGCTGCCGTCAGCACCGACACGGGCCGGCCGGGGAGGCGGTCCGGAACCGCGCGTGCGGACGGGAGGGCGGACGCCGCGGNGGAGGGCGAGGGTCCCGTCCCCTGGGGCCCGGCGTCCTTGTGTGTTGGGCGGCGGCGAGAACCGCACCGCACTGGCCGAGTTCGGGGACGGAACGTTAGCAAGTGTAGCAGGACAACGTGTGTCCGGGACGGAGCCTGACGCAGCGAGCGCCCGGCAGCTGAAGCTGATGTGCCGTGTTGCCAAGCGGCTTGCTCAACGTCAT
>NW_027527932.1:4099919-4107624 GCF_008692635.1 Crocuta crocuta
CATGAGTTTCTGTTGTTGTTGTTACTAATTTTTAAAATTTTTAAAGGGTTTGTTTATTTTTGAGAGAGAGCCTGGGAGGGGGAGGGGCAGAGAGAGAGGGAGACACAGAATCGGAAGCAGCTCCAGGCTCCGAGCTGTCAGCACAGAGCCCGACGCGGGGCTCGAACCCTCCAACCGTGAGATCACGACCTGAGCTGAAATCAGAAGCCCAATCGACTCAGCCGCCCAGGTGCCCAGTCGTTAACTAATTTTTAACTGAAAAAGTAAAAAGCATGGGTGATTTTAAAAAAATCCGTAAGTAGTAAAAAGTGCAAAGTATGTTTCTAAAAGGAACTTTCTAAAGGAGAAAAGTTCCCCACCCGAAGCCTGCCTCCTGTTAGCCCTTCACTCAGAAGCAGTCACTGGTATGTTTCTAGACGCAGTCTGAGCTCACACGGCGTAGGTGTGTGGTTTACACCTGGCCTCCTCCTCCCCACAGTGTATCGTAGAGATCAGCCGACTTCAGCATGTGTGCATACACCTTACCCTTTCGGGAAGCTGTGACCTATTCCATTGTATGAATTAATTACATTAAAAGTTACTGACCAGCCCCTTGCTGTGGGACATAGGCGTTGTCATCAATTCTGTCCATTCCTTCCATGATTATTGTCCGGACTACGATTTGCCCGGCAGTGTACAAAATGCAGTAAATAAGACAATCTGGATACTGTAGCATGTCTTTATACGTTTGTCTTTCTGCAAAAACACGAATATATCCTTAAAGGTAGGTTCAACCTGTATAGTAGTTGAAGTAAGACGTGCATTTTCAGTGTTGATGATGATGAACCACTGTCTTTCAAAATGTTTGTACTAATTCTTACCACTTTTATGTTACAAAATGGTGACCTTTCCTTCCTATTATCTCCCACACTGTGCTATCAAACATTACGATCTGTGTCAACCTGCTTGGTGAGAAATTGGTTCTCATTATCGTATGCATTTTTTAAAATTATAAGTGAGGTTAATCGTGTTCCATATATTTAAACTTTTTAAATTATTTTCCAGTTAACTGCTTGTTTTTACCATTTGTTAATTTTCTTCCATTTTGTCCATGTAAAATATACATACAATTTTTTATTCATAAAAATCTGTGTGTGTTAAAGAAAAGAAGCCTTTGCCCTGGTTTGTTGTCTTTTGACATTGTACTATTCTTCTGGGCAAAGTTTACACATTTCTGTGTAATCAAACACATCAATTAGATTGTTCTTTGATTGTTTCTAGGTCTTATAAGCTCTTCTCTCCAAATTTTTCTTTAGTAATTTATTTATTTTTAATTTTTTTAATGTTTATTTATTTTTGAAGGAGAGAGACAGAGCATGAGTGAGAGAGGGGCACAGAGAGAGGGAGACACAGAATCTGAAGGAGGCTCCAGGCTCCACGCGGTCAGCACAGAGCCCAGTAAGGGGCTCGAACTCACGAGATGTGAGATCATGACCTGAGCCGAAGTCAGACGCTTAACCGACGGAGCCACCCAGGTGCCCCAGCAGCATACAGTTTAAATGAGGTATTAAACATATAAATGTGTAGGGGTTACTAAGAATGAAAAAGTGAATGATTTACTGATTTCATTTTAGCTGATTTTTAAAAGTAATGTCTAAACAAAAGAAGAAATAAAATTTACCCCAGCCTCTGTTATATATATTATTTCCTATATTCTTTGTTTTCCTGAATTGTTTTCATTGCACCATGTCCTTGAGGAATTGGCTAGGAAGACTGTGTCCAAATCCATTGGATAGGGATCAAGTCTCTGTCTGGTAATTCTTTGCCTCACTTTTCTGCCAACTGGAAAGGAAACTATTTTCATTTTCCACCATAAAAGCAACTAATTCAACTCAAACTCCCTTATTTACAATATAAAAGCCCTATAGTTTTAGTATATGAAGAAAACTTTATAAGCCCCTCGGTTACAATGAAACTAGTAACCAGTTTCTAGAAGTAACTAGTTTGAAGTCATTTATTAAGTGGGGGAGCAGGGGTCTGAACTTGGGTTGAAGTTTGCAGAGCCTGTGTCACAAGCACACTACACTTGACCCTTCTGTTTACAACAATGAACTTAAAACTGCCAACTGTTAACCTTTGCCTGGTCTACATATTCCTGTGAATTCCTGTCTTTTACAAGCGACTAGTTCAGTTCCTTATATTTTTTGCTCCATGTGGCAACTTTTTTATTCTTTAAATAGTTCTATAGTTTTCCCAAAGTCTTTGAAGCTTTCAAAAACCATGGGCTCTCACTGGTAATTTCCCTTTCAATGCAGCTTCTCTTGTAAAATTTATCATAACACATGTCAGTTTGAGCGATTCTGCTCCTGATAGTTACTGACCTTAAGCAAATGTTTAACTTCTCTAAGCTTGAGTTTTCTTGTCTATAAAATGGGGTAACAGTAGTTACCTTTCAGGATGGCTGTGAGAAGGGATTGAAATGATGCCATTAAACCCCATAAAGGCTACACCAACATAGTTCTTATTTTGTTTGAAAGTATGTGAAAGAATGTAAGAAGAAACATACTCGATTACAAAGCATGGCTAATTAAAATAAACCATAACTTTTATTTATTTATTTGTTCCTAATTGTGGTACAAAACAGGTGCCTTCCAGTAATGAATATTCACTTGCTTCCAGTTTGTAGACTTTTGATGATTTGAGAATTGCTCAGTAGCAGTTTACATCATTTCCATAAACTTATATATGTCAGCCGGGGTCCTGAATTGATTTATCAACGGAAAAGTAATTTGCGACTAACATAGTCCTTAACAACTATGAGTCCATGGTAAATTAATATCGTTCTTTTTATACAGGCACTGCTACGCTGAGTGCGTCTAGCCTTTTCCTCCAATCAGAATTAAAAGGACTGTTTTTATGTCTGAGGGAACTATCGGAGTAAAAAGCATTGTTACCTGCTTTTAGCCTTTGTTCTGATGCCTCCTAAGACGGGAGGAGGAACAGAAACTCATAGAGTAGAATGAACATCTCAGAATCTACAATGTACCTTTTGTTCTTTCTGCTTTTGGGAGCTGCTATTTAGGTCACCAATTATTTCGGTGTTGGCTGATTTATGGGCTTTTTCGTTCTTACCTCTCAGTGTCATTTAACTCGTAGCAACTCTCTTTTTTTTAAAACAGTTTGGAAAAGTTTATTTAATGAAGATATGAGAGGGAGAAAGATGGAAATAGAGAAAGAAAGACCACATAGATGAGAGAGAGAGAGGGGAGGGGGCAGGCGGCACACGTAACTTCTCCCTCCCTCCTGTGCGTCATGGCCTCGCCTCTCCTGTATAGATACAGCCCGACCAGCTTTTCTCGTTCTTCAGCCATTTCCAGCCATAACATTGCCCGAGGGTTAGAATTCCCCCTTCTACGTGGTTCCTGAATTTGTGTTTGTAGTTTCTCCTCCAGATCATAACTACTTGGTGATCACACCTGTCGTGTTTATCCCAAGGACTCTCAAGTAGGGAATCAGTCCTTCCTTTCATCTGAACTTCAGTTCCCCATTGCTAACAGACCTCTTAAACTTCAAAACAAACGTGCTGTCATTTTACAAAAATTGAGAACACTGAAAATCGTGAAGAGAAAAATTTAAAAATCACAAATTTTAAATGCATAATTTGATTTTAGTATTCCGCATAAGACACTGGGAGTATCTGTATTACTTGTAAATGCAGACTGACAATTACTGGTGGTTATTTTAAAATAAAAAAGAAAACAGGATTCCTTCATACTTTGCCAAGACTTACTATCCAGGCTTACTGTTCCACTCTAAAGGCAGACCACTATTAAAGCGTTGATTTGGGGGGCACCTGGGTGGCTCAGTCAGTTAAGCATCCGACTTCGGCTCAGATCCTGATCTCGCGTGTGCTTCATGGGTATGAGCCCTGTGTTGGGACAGGCCTGCGCTGACAGCTCAGAGCCTGGAGCTGTTTCAGATTCTGTGTTTCCCTCTCTCCGTCCCTTCCCACTTCTGCTCTGTCTCTCTCTCTCAAAAATAAATAAACATTAAAAAAAATCTTAAATGTTGGGGCGCCTGGGTGGCTCAGTTGGATACGCCTCCGACTTCAGCTCAGGTCGTGATCTTAGGGTTTGTGGGTTCGAGCCACGCATCGGGCTCTGTGCTGACAGCTCAGAGCCTGGAGCCTGTTTCGGATTCTGTGTCTCCCTCTCTCTCTGCCCCTCCCCTGCTCACGCTGTCTCTATCTTAGAAATAAAATTAAAAAAAAAAACTTAAATGTCGATTTTTGTTGGTTTTCTATTAGTAGAAAATATAGTAGTCGTATAGAGACATTCCTTTGTATCTTTGATTTAGCTCTTTTTTTTTGTAGGAAAGAAAATGAAACCAAAAATCCTAGTTATCTTTAATATAAACCTGCATAAGATACTTGGATGAGTAATATAAATCCAAATAACTTTCCCAATGATCACAACAGCAGTGGTAACTACCACTCATTATGCCCGTGTATGATTTACATTTAACCCTACGAGGCAGATATAGAGGAAACAAGACTCAAAGGAGTTAAGTATTTACCCAAGATCACACAGATAATAAATGGTAGAGTTAGGTTTTTCTGAAGAAGCAGCCCGGGAATTTACCTTTTGACTACCTGGCCCGGCTTGTATGATGTAGGTGTTACGGGTCAGCTCCAGGGAGCGCAGGCATTTTATTCTGTTCACTGCTCTAATTCAGGTGCCGACACAGTATGTGAAACATTGTGGATGCTCCCAAAATATTTGTAGGACTAATTTGTTTGATTTCTCTTCTTCTTTGTTTCATAAAGGACTAAATGTGGATGTTTCCATTATCTGTTGCTGAGTAACAGATCACCCCCAAACTCAGTGGCTCAAACCACCACTATTTATTTGTCTGCGATTCTCTTAATTTGGGCAGGGCTGCGTGGGGCCGTCTCTGCTCCACATTGCATCAGATGAGAACTTGGCTGAGATCAGACCAAGATGAGCTCTGGTTGTCCAGTGCTTCTCTCCACATAGACTTAATGATTTGGTAATCTTAGTCTTTTTTTAAAAACATTTTTTTAATGTTTATTTATTTTTGAGAGAGAGGCAGAGCACAAGTGGGGAAGGAACAGAGAGAAAGGGAAACACAGAATCCAAAGGAGGCTCTAAGCTCTGAGCTGCCAGCACAGAGCCCGACACGGGGCTCAAGCTCACTAGGCGAGCCATGAGATAACGACCTGAGCCAGTCGGCTGCTTAATGGACTGAGCCACCCGGGTGCCCCTTGGTAATCTTATTATGTGGTGTCATGATCCCAAAAAGCAAACAGAAAGTCCCAGACTTCCTAAACCAGCACAGTGTCACTTCTGCCAAAGCAAGATGTAAGGCCACATGAACAGACGCTTCTCCAAAGAGGACATCCAGATGGCCAACAGACACATGAAATGATGCTCAGTGTCACTCATCATCGGGGAGATACAAATCAAAACCACAATGAGATACCACGTCACACCTGTTAGAATGGCTAACACTAACAACTCAGGCAATAACAGATGTTGGTGAGGATGTGGAAAAAGGGGAACCATTTTTGCACTGCTGGTGGGAATGCACACTGGTGCAGCCGCTCTGGAAACCAGTACGGATGTTCCTCAAAACATTAAAAATAGAACTACCCTACGACCCAGCAATTGCATTTATCCAAGGGATACAGGTGTGCTGATTCGAAGGGGCACATGTACCCACCCCAGTGTTTATAGCAGCGCTATCAACAATAGCCAGAGTATGGAAAGAGCCCAAATATCCATCAGTGGATGAATGGATAAAGAAGATGGGATATATATACAAAGGAGTATTACTCGACAATCAAAAAGAACTAAAATCCTGTCATTTGCAACTTACATGGATGGAACTGGAGGGTATTATGCCAAGTGAAATTAGTCAGAGGAAGACAAATATCATATGACTTCACTCATATGAGGACTTTAAGATACAAAATAGATAAACATAAGGGAAGGGAAGCAAAAATAATATAAAAACAGGGCAGGGGGAATCATAAGAGACTTAAATATGGAGAGGAAACAGAGGGTTACTGGAGGAGGTGTGGGAGGGGGGATGGGCTAAATAGGTGAGGGGCAGTAAGGAATCTACTCCTAAAATCATTGTTGCACTATGTGCTAACTAACTTGGATGTAGATTAAAAAAAAAATTAAAAAAAAAAAAAGATGTCGGGCCATCCAAGGTTCAGGGAGGAGGAATCAAATGGATCCCATCTCTGATGGGACGAGCTGCATGTGTTGACCAGGAGGTGGGTAATGCGGCTATTTCTGGAGACCGCCAGCCATAGGAGTCAAGTGAAAATTATTCAACTTTGAATTTGTGATGAAGTCTATCACCTGAGATCCTTGAGGAAGGGAACTTTAATTTTTACAGCTAAAAAAAAAATACACCAGATTAAAATTCTGACATAATGGATGGAAAGGGCCATCCGTAATGCCAAGGCTTTGCTACCATTTTTACCAGGTATGTTATCTGCAGACAATTTTTATTTTACTTTTCAGTTACTGAAAAACTATTACAAGTGGAGAGCAGAATGTCCAGAAATAAGTGCAGATCTACACCCTAGAAGTATCCTTGGTCTTCTGAAGGCCGGTTACCTTGGAGTCCTGAGAGCCAGAGACCCCACTGGCAGCAAAGTTCTTATTTACAGAATCGGTAAGTCCTACATTGTACTTTTTTTCTTTTTCTTTTTTTTTCTTGACTGCCATATTGAAAGCTTTAATGAGTCCCTATTTAAGAATTTAGCTTTTTAGGTCTTCACTTAGGTTTAATTTAGAGTTTAATGTCCCTCAGATATAATAAAACTGGCAATTGTGAGAAAATTAAAAACCAAAGAAAACCTTACTTCCATTCTTCCACACAGTCAACTGTTTAAAATAAGAGAGAATGAAAACGGAGTAGAGAAATAGGGGGGAAAGGTGAAAAATATCAAGGTAAAGGGTTTACAAAGTGCTTGGTAGGAAATCCAAACAAGAATTCTGGGCTGTAATAGTGCAAGCTCATGAGAGCATGGACTTTGTCTGTTCATTGTGTCCCAGACACTGAAACCAGGGGCTGGTACGCGGTAGGGATTTATTACCTGCTGCTGGAGTGAATGAACGGCCCCAGGCCTGAGGGGGCAGACAGGGGCTCCCTCTCCGGGGTGGGGGCACGTCCGGGGGGAAAGGGGCTCTCCTGGGGAGCTGGAAGACGTTGTATCCCACGTGCCTCCCTTGTCACAGCTCCCCGTCTTCACCGTTAGGCCTTCCTAGTGTTTCCGTGGGTTGGCGACTGCCCCTTCCTTAGACCTGTGTGTGATTAGAAATGGTGCGGAACAAAGGACCCACACAGCCCCTAGCACCCTCTCGTGGCCCAGTTGGAAGGACAAAGATAACCAATATTTCACGAGGAGAATCTCATTAATTATAATCCTACAAAAACTTTTCCATCTGTAAATATTCTAGGGAACTTGAAAATATTTATAGATTTGCTTTTCCTGCCTGATGATAGTAACTCAACTGTTTGTGATCTTGCAAGAAGACACTGCATTTAATTCTGGAGGCTATCAGAAGATGGAGTAGGATGCTTCTGGTTTTTGGCCCCAACCTATGTGTCAGATACACCTGGGTCATTGTGAAGTCGTTGTCTATAAAACAGCCATCACAGTGTCTACACCACCCCCCCCCCCCAC
>NW_027527932.1:4108006-4120717 GCF_008692635.1 Crocuta crocuta
GTATTCTAGGAAGATGAATGAAGTTCTCCAAGTTATTTCAGGATAGAGTTGCCAGAGTTAAGATAGTATCCTTGTTTTGTATATCAAGTAAACATACATTTGATGAAAATATGGTTATGTCCTGTTTGCATTTGAATTTCAGATAAACAGTAATTTTTTAGTATGCACGCGGCACACTTAACGTTAAAGATTATATCGTGTTCATCTGAAATCCAGCTTTCAGAGGCAGTCTTATATTTCATCTGGCAATGCCACTCAGAGGTCCCAGCATATAAAACTGAAAACGGCAAGTGTCCTGGCTCTGTGCTGCCTGGCTGGAGGGTTTTTTTGTTTTGTTTTGTTTTGGTTTTTTGAGTTTGTTCATAAATTACCTGGAGGCAAGTTAAGAAGTAAAAATGACACCTTGAAAGTGAAAAGCAAATGTACTACTTTGATCATAAATACCTTAACACCGAGGTAGCCTTAACCCTGGCTGGCTCAGTTAGTGGAGTCTGTGACTCTTGATCTCAGGGTTGTAAGTTTGAGCCCTATACTGGGTGCAGAGATCACTTAAAAATAAAATCTTTAGGGGCACCTGGGTGACTCAGTCAGTTGAGAGTCTGACTCTTGATTTCGGCTCAGGTCATGATCTCATGGTTCGTGGGATAGAGCCCCACATCAAGTTTTGCGCTGACAGCTTGGAACCTGCTTTGGATTCTTTCTCTCCCTCTCTCTGTCCCTCCCCTGCTCACACATACACATTCTCTCTCTTTCTCTCTCTCTCTCTCAAAATAAAGAAACTTAAAAAATTAAAAATCAAGTCTTTATAAATATATACATACATACCTTAACAGTAAATTAATAGTCTTCTATTGCTTAGGGAGGGTTTCTTATAGTACATTAATAGTTAAATATACTGAGGTATCTGGGTGGCTCAGTCGGTTGAGCATCTGACTTCGGCTCAGGTCATGATCTCACGGTTTGTGGGTTCGAGCCCCAGGTCAGGCTTGTGCTGACAGCTCAGAGCCTGGAGCCAGTTTTGGATTCTGTGTCTCCCTCTCTCTCTCTGACCCTCCTCTGCTCATGCTGTCTCTCTCTCAGAAATAAATAAAACATTTAAAAAATTAAAAAAATAGTTAAGTATACTCTTTAACTAAAAGAGAGATTTTAAAATCAAGAAAACATGTAGGGGGACACCTGGGTGGCTCAGTCGGTTACGCGTCCGACCTTGGCTCAGGTCATGATCTTGCGGTTCGTGGGTTCGAGCCCCATGTCAGGCTTTGTGCTGACAGCTCATGTTCTGTCTCTGTCTCAAAAATAAACTATAAAAAAATTAAAAAAAAAAAAGAAAGAAATCCTGTAAGTTAGTGATGGTCAGAGCAGAAAGGCATGTAGCAAATTCCCGGTGTGTTATGTAGAATAAGACATTATTCTAGGGTGAAAAGGAGAATCAGAAGAGGTTTAGGAGTAAAATGAAAGGAGAGAATAAAGATTTATAAATTTCCTCAATTTAACTGAATTAATGGGAGGAACTAAAAAAGGAAATCTGTGGTAGAGGTTTTTGGACATTAGCGTAACCACCTTTGCCTAGGTACCGTCTCTGCAGGAAAAGCAGTGACAAAATGTCCACAGCCTTTATCTCGAATCCCGTCAGGGCAACACACAGTGAAACTCAGTTTTTGCCATTAGCCCGCAAGCCAGAGGACATAATTTTATGCCTTGGAGACTCACTACTATAACGCGGCAGCAGCAACACAGTTAGCAGTATTAAGTTCTGACTCTGGCATAGTTGTTAGGAGCATAGGTTCTACAGCACCTTGGCCGGGTTCGAACTCCAGCTCGACCACTTTCCAGCTCCATGGGAAGCTGTACCTGGAACCCCATTTTCTCATCTGTCACACAGGCAGGGTTGCTGTGAGTGTTAAATCTTGTAGTATATATGAAATATAATTAGGACATTACCTGACATAAATAAGCACTCAATCAATGTTAGATAGATGCTGAAAAAGGAATTAGACATCTAAGGCATGTCTTTCTTTTGCCTTAAAGAAGCTTGGAGTCTAGTCCAGTGCTAGCCAGTGGAATTTTCTATAATGATGAAATTGTTCTGCAATAGCCATGCGACACGTGTGACTACTGAGCACTTGAATGTGGCTTTTGCAACTAAGAAACTGAATTTTTAATTTTATCTAATGATAATTAACTTAGGTTTAAATAGCCACACGCGGCTAATGGCTACCATGTTGGACAGCACAGGTCTAGACGACTATGTTGGTGAGCTCGGAAATTTAGGTCAGCTACTATTTTCTTAACTACAGACTTTCAATCGTTCTACACCAATTTTTCACCATGGTAACTTTCTGCCAGTGTCTGAAGTAGTATATTATATTTGAGCTGGGTTATCCATGAATTGATTATTCAAATTCTTACCAGGCAGCTGAGGCTCCTACAGAGCAAAAGGCAATCCTGTTGTGCCTTCCTGGGAATACTTCAGATTGTCTCTTCTCTCTCTATATATCTTCACATTTTTCTTTGCTAGTAGACACGCCCCATCAACACTTAAATCTGTTAAGGGTCAGCCATCCAAAGCAAAGCAAAACCTCCTCCTCAGTCCCACAAGACCCTCCAGCCTCCACCCAGCCATCTCCCCACTCCTTGTTCTCAGCCAAACATCTTAAATTAGTGATGTTCACCATCTGTCTTTTCTCACAGTTTTTCACAATTCCTCACAACCAACCTGGCCTGATTTCACTTCCACCTCTGTGCTGAAATGACCTTAACAAATCATAAGTGACCTTCCTTTCACCAAATCTAATAGATACGTTCAGTTCTGTTTTACTCGATCTCTCAACACAGCAAACCACTGCCTCATACTTGAGATGTCCCTTCCCCTGGCTTTTCTGATGCCACATTCTCCTGTTTTCCCAACTTAACTTCTTCTTAGCCTCCTTTGCTGGTACCACCTATTCTATGACCCTTTAAGTTCTGACATGCCTTAGAGTATAGGCCTCAGCTTCCTGTTCTGATGCTATTTTCTACAGAGATCTAAGACAATCCCTACGGTTGACTGTCTCACCCCACCTTCTCCTGTGCCCAGGGACCCATACAATCAGCTCCTTGTTCATCTATATCCAGTTGGATGTCTCCCAGACACCATTTTTACATGTCCGAAACTACTTATGATCTTTTCCTCCCCAAACATTTCTCTTTCACTGTTTCCTGTCTCAGTAAATGGTACCACCATTCTACCCAGTTGTCCAAGCCAGAAACTGGTATTTTGAAACTTTACCGTTACTTACTCATGAATCTTTTTTCCCTCTTTTTCATTTGTTTTGTTAGACACTCCATGGAACTTTCAATATGAAGACTTGTATTTTTTTCACCATTGGAACATTTTTCTCTACTGTTACTGCTTTTTCCTTTCTTCCCTATTCTCTGGATTTTTTTTTTTTAACTTCCAGAACTCTAATTAGTTGGATGTTGAAACTTCTGCTAGCTGCCTGTCTCTAGCTGCATGAGTCTTTTGATACATACATATCAATTCTTGGCTCTTTCCGGAGAATTCCTCAGTTTGGTATCCCAAACCATCGTCCACTCATTGGCTGTGTCTTTTCTGCCATTTGTTCTTTCAGCTGATATTTGCTTGAATTATCATCTTTTTGTTTCCAAGATCTCAGCTGATTCTGTCAAATAATAATCTGTCCTGGGGCACCCGGGTAGTTCAGTTGGTTAGGCATCTGACTCTTGGATTTGGCTCAGGTCACGATCTCATGGTACGTGGGTTTGAGCTTCGCATCTGGCTCTGCACTGTCAGTACCACTGCTTGGGATTCTCTCTTTCTCTCTCTCTCTCTGCCCCTTCCCTGCTTGCACACTTTCTCTCTCTCTCTCTCAAAATAAACTTAAATAATAATCTGTTCTTATAATAGCCTACATTATTCTTTTTTCCCCCTCACTGAAACTATTTTGCTTCTTTTTTAATGTCTCTTGCTTTATTAACTATTTCCTTGGGTTTTAGTGCCTTTATCTACTAAGTGTGGTTCCCTTCTTCCTTTAAAGTGTGTATTTTAAAAAATCTTATAATACCAAATGCTGCGTATCTTCTTTTAAGATCACCTGTTTCCCTGTCTGTAACTGCCATTTCTGCTTGCCCTGGCCTGCCCAGGGATGGTGGGGAAGGGAGAGGACAAGAGCGTCAGTTATTCTTCTTAGTTGTTTCCCCTGGGTGTGGGCAGCTACTGGAGTACTTCCTTGTTTCTTTTCCAAAGCCCACACTTACCATTCTGGCCTGTTCAGACATGACGGCTATGTGCTGTTGCCACTGGGGGGTGTCTGAGACATGAATCCGCCAGTCGGCTCTTCTCACATTTCCCATAGCAACCTCTTTGGTTACTATAGGGCCCTGGTTACTCCTCATAATCCTTTATCATCCAAAACTTTTCCCATTTCCAATATCTCCGAGCTTGGAGCATACCTGGGGACATTCTCATCGTCAGCCACAGCCCGCTCCTGCGTGTTGTGGGTGCAGTTTCATGTGGCGATCAGATCCAGCCTGCATTCGTTCTTTTCCCCTATGCTCCTAAAAATCTGTTCTTTGCGGGGGATCTGAGGGCAGAGGGAGAAGCAGGAACATGTTTTTGGACCACCAGTTTGATCTGTTATTCAATCCATGATCTTTGTATGTGTTTTTACTTCTACTGATCTTTTACATCTTGAAAGAATTGGTTTCCCTTTGTAAATCTTCCTGAGTATTTACACTATGCTGAGATAATGCTATTTAATTTTTTTTTAGCACAATGGGACCCAAAAGTTTTCACAGCTTATGACGTTTTTCGTGTAAGTCTAATCACATCCGAGCTTATTGTACAGGAGGTAGAAACGCAACGGCATGGTATCAAGGCTGTCTTTGATCTAGAAGGCTGGCAGTTTTCTCATGCTTTTCAAATTACCCCATCTGTAGCCAAGAAGATTGCTGCTGTTCTTACAGTAAGTGTATATTTTAACTCTTTGGGGTAATAATTCCAAATAGATTTAAATTTAGTTATACGTTAGACAAAGCAAAGGGATAGTAGATTTATTAGAAAATGAAATAAAAAATTTTAAGTGATTCACATAATTCAGTGACACAAAGAGAATATAAAAGGTGATTGATTCATAAAATAAAAAATGTGCAAGAAACCAGAAATACGTTCAAGGTTCGCAACCACAGAATTTATACATTTAAACAACAATGTGGTAATTTTCTCTTTGTTATTAAATTTTTCTTCCTCAATTAAAAGGTTGACTGAAAACCATATTTATAGCAATGGTACAATAAAATGTAACATTCTTAGTAGGTATAAATTGATACAGTTCTTTCAGAAATTAAAAGCTTTTTAAGATGGCCATCATCTTTGACCCAGTAATACTACTTTTGGGGATAGCCAAAAATAATCTTCTATACCGTAAAGACTTTGTATATACTGTGTGCCAAGTACTCTGTTAAGTGTCTCAAGTGCATTACCATTTAATGGCCAAACAAGCATATGGCTATTATTTTCCCATTTTACAGATTAACCAGTGTCGGAGAGGTGACATAGCAATGCCCAAGCACACACATTTTGTCAGTAGTGAAGCAAGAATTCCAGTTCAGGGCATCTGAGTGTAAGAGCTCTGCTATTGCCTTATGTAAATGAAGATGGTTACTATAGCATCAAATTTTCTGGACGAAAATTAGCAACAGCTTATTTGTCCAGTAATAGGAAGCTGGTTACTTAAATTATGGTACATCCATTTAATAGATTATTGCAATGATATTAAAACTCATGTATTAAAACTTGTATTATGTCAATGAAACAAAACAGGGTGCAAATTATTTAGAGACTCTATTGGCAGTTATGTTTAAAATAAGATTATTCATAGAAGGAACTTGGAAGGAAGAGCTCCAAATTGAGAACACATCTCTAAAAGCTATGCATGGGGGGGGAAAAAAAAAAAGAATTTTTTATGACAGAAATTTGGGGAGAGAAATCTCTACATTAACAACACATTTTGGGTAGGAAAACTATTGGTGAAGTGTTTTTTATTTATTCTTAACTTTCTAAATAAGCCTATATTACTTTGATGTGAAAGACTTAACATGGGTTAAAAGTTTAAAAGTGTGTGTTTATTATTCTTTCAGCTTCTATGAAACTTTAATTTTTTCTCAAAATAAAAATTAGGGGAAGATGGCTAGCTCTAAATATCTGAGTGACTGGTTGGTTCCTTGAAAGAACATTTATACGTGATTGGGGAAGATACTTTCTGTGTCTAACTTACAAAAGACGTTAGATGTTTGTTAACATACTTTGTCTAAGCTGTAAGGAAAACCTGTTTCAGAGATTTTCCTGACTCTAGTGACTGTGAACTGTGAAGCAGGCTATCGTATTGATAGAATAAATAATTCTGAAAATAAAATCCCACCTTAGGTACTACACTAGGTACAGCAAGTATTCAAAGAAGGGGCTGCCCGACAGGAATATATATTCATTTATGCTTTGTTACTATATTTTATTTTCAAAAGGATTCCTTTCCATTAAAAGTTCGAGGTATCCATTTGATAAATGAGCCAATAATCTTCCATGCTGTCTTTTCCATGATTAAACCATTCCTGACTGAGAAAATTAAGGAACGGGTGAGTACAACATACTCAAGTCACCATTCTTCTGTACCAGACATTCCAGCCCTTTTTTACTTAAGGACTGCATCATTATCTCCCCTCTCCTCCTCACAATTAACCCAGTGTTTTCTAGTATTTTTCTAACAAACCAACTGCTTTTATAAATTAAAATTCCTTTTTAATTTTTGAAAAATCAAGGTGGTGAAACTGGAGAAACTGGGCCTCTCATTCATTGTTAGTGGGAGTGCAGAACTGTATATTTCCTCCAGGGGGCAGTGTGGTAATAGGTATCAAAATGACAGTCCTTGCACTTGTGGGATTTTATCCCACAGATAGACCAACACATTAGCAAAATTACACATATGAGAGGATTCAACACCACCAAGTGTTCATCATCAGGGAGCTGGTTAAGTAAACAGACACATCGACACAATGGAGTACGACATAATTTGCAGGGTGTATTGTAAAGTGAAATAGGAAAACGAAAAATAGTTTTTATTGTATGCCACCTTTTGGCTAAAAAGGGGAGAAATCAGAATCTCTAGTTATAGCTTCATTAAAAGGATATACGGGAAAGCAACCTAAATGGTTACCTGTATGTAGCAGAGTAGAGGTGTGGATGGGGTGGATGAGGGACCGGGGCATCTATGTATCTTTTATCTTTTGATTTCCAGCCATATGAATGTATTATCTGTGCAAGTAAAAAATAAATGTATTTAAATGAGACATGCATAACTGAAAACCATAGTACCCAAAGGTATGAGACTTACTGTCATGTTAGTTAAAGCAAAACAATTTGTTTTTGTTTTGTTTTTTTTTTAACCTATCCTGTGGAGGCTTATCTGAGGTGACTATCTAATGTCTTTAAGGATTTTTTCAAATATTAAAAATAAAATCTGAGTTCCCAAGATGGCAACCACTCTTCTACATGAATCAGTAGAGGATAATTTGTAGAGGTTATCCAGTAGGAATTTCTATCTGTCTTTAAGAAGAACCACATCTATGAAGATGACCGCTTTTCATTCTAGTATTTTTAGAAAAGTCAATTTTGGGGTGTTCATAACTGTGTCTCTTCAGTGTAGCTTGATCATTGCTGACCACCTTCTGTTTAATATATCTAAAAGTAAGTATTTCTATTTTGGGTTATATTCTGGACAAATAAAAGCAAAAATAACAATACACTCAACTCTCCTAGCAAATAGGAGAATATGAGCAAAAAAGAAAGGAAAATTTAAAAAATGAGAAGAAAGGTGAAGCATTTCAGTGAAAGTCAAATGACGTGAAATGGACTTGCCAATATGAGAGAAGTGGGGACCCAAGCCAGCCATTCTCCTCCTATTCAATATTTTCACAATATCCTATGAATGTTCTTATTTGCCACTTCCTGGGAGATGGGACAATTTCTTTTTAATTAGCTGATGATGTTTTGAACATTTCAGAAGAAACCAAGAATTGGGGCTCTGAGGTTCCTGAGTACAGGAGACTTGTTTTATTCTAATGTACAGATGAACATTTTACCCTAGCAGATGGAAAAAGGGTGTTTATTTGTTTTTAGCAACATGTGCTAAAGGTTCTAAGTCTTTATTTTAACTTTGTGGTATTATATGATCAATTTTTATGGTTTAAATATTTGAAAATTTAAGGTTCTCAACCATCATAATTGTCTCTTAATTTTATACTAGCCAAATTCTATCCATTAATTGTACCACGTAAATTACTCCCCATATACATAGCTGTGTGTGCAGATATATGCTTTTATTTCATATGAACTAATACCAAGTAGTACATTTTTATCATCTATAAAAGAGTCTCAGGATGTTAGATGTTCTGAATCACATGTACATTAGGGAACAGAATATATAAAATAATTTTATTTAGAATTTTTAAAAAATTGTTTTAATGTTTTATTTATTTCTAGGAGAGAGAGAGAGAGAGAGACAGCGTGAGCAGGGGAGGGTCAGAGAGAGAGGGAGTCACAGACTCTGAAACAGCCTCCAGGCTCTGAGCTGGCAGTCAGCACAGAGCCCGACGCGGGGCTCCAACCCACGAACCGCGAGATCATGACCTAAGCAAAAGTCGGACGCTTAACCGACTAAGCCACCCAGGAGCCCCAAATCTATTTTTTTAAAGTTTATTTACTTGAGGGGAGGGGGAAGGAGGGAGGGGCAAAGAGAGAGAGGGAGAGAGAATCCCAAGCAGGCTCTGTGCTGACAGCATAGATTTCACGAATGGTGAGATCATGACCTGAGCTGAAATCAGGAGTCACATGCTTAACTGACAGAGCCCCCCAGGTGCCCCTAAATATCTATTTTTGAAAGAGGATAGAATATCTTTTAATAAATCTTGTATTGTTATTAGAATACAAAGATGTATAAAAATCAGTAAGATGATTAGACTCCTAAGTAGCTCAATACAAACTTAAATAAAATTCTTACATAAGTAGAGAAATAAAGGGCATAGTGTCTATACATGCTCTCCTATCTGGAAAGTCATTAGAGTGCCTTATTTTGTATTGACTGTACATTAGAAATGCATCTAGTAAACTGAGAGGCTGGGGCATATCTTCTCAAACATTTTGGCTATTTCAGATTCATATGCATGGGAACAATTACAAACAAAGCTTACTTCAGCATTTCCCAGACATTCTTCCTCTGGAATATGGTGGTACAGAATTCTCCATGGAGGACATTTGTCAGGAGTGGACAAATTTTATAATGAAGTCTGAAAATTATCTCAGCAGCATTTCACAGATCAGTCAATGAGAAGAAGTTATTTAATGTGAATGACTTCTTAATTAAAAATACATGAGTGAGATCCTACCTGGTTATATGAATGAAAGAAAAAGAACCTTTTTAAACTAATTAATGCTTTCTCTCTGATTGATCTAAAATGTAAAACTCTTCTGACATGAGCAACATGGGTATTTGGAAAACTGCTTTTTAAATGCATTTTGTTTATCTTTCAGGTAGTTAAATGTTAGTACATCTTGAAAGCATAGAAGAGATTCCTGGTTTTTGTATTTGAAAGTTATCTCTAAAAGTGGCTATCATGTTCACCTTTGTATGTTTCTGAACAGTTTCATTTTAAACAAGTTATTTGACTACATTGGTTTCATAATAAATGTACAAGTAGTCCATGAAAAAGAAGTATTGGTACAAATCAACTGATGATAAAAATCTGTCAACACTCATCTTGGATGGGTGTAAGATTCAATTATAATTCAGATTACAATCTGAATACAGTTTTACAGAGTTATTTCCACAGGCCAGCAAGACAGTTCATCTCAGGGAAGTTCTATTTCAGCATATTTGCACAATAGAAACTTTTGATTGAAGAGTCTAGATGCTATAAACTATTGTATGTCGCATCTAAAGGTCTCTATGAAATTACTCATGTTGATACAATTGATAATCAAAAATAATTCAGGAAATATTTAAGGCATAGCTGATGGCTTCTTAATAACTATTTATGCATTTTCAAACAAAGCAAGAATGTAATTTTGACTTCGGTTTTTAGTTATCTTACCAAGATTACATATGGAATTAGAAATGGAATAATATTTAGTAGTCATTCATGGACTCTACTTTTAATTGAACAACAACACAACTACACAAAGGAAAAGAAATGTTTACATTTTAAAAATCACTGTCAGTTACACCTGGAACTTTTCAGATTATGAAATAATTTAACTTTTACTATATATCAGAGTATTCTTGCAATTCTATAATTCATATTTACTTAAAAAACAGTAGTTAAAAGTGTGCTATTTATATTATAGCTTATATCATAGAATGTTTAATTTATTAAGAAAGATACAATGTCAATATAGCTTTCAATTTATGTCACTTTAATAGTGTTTCATAAATTTAAAATTTTTAAGTTTGAAAAAAAAACACAGGGTGCAAATTTGTTAGACATTTGTTCAGCTTAGCTGGGTTTCAACATTCATTATACTATAGTATCTTTGTGAAAGGATGCATGAAGGGTATTTTTCTTTACAAGAAAATATTCTAATCAGGTGAGCTGAAAATTGTGATTCTCTGTACATATGTCTATGAAAAAATTGAGAGCAACTGTGAATGTTCTTTAGAGAACAAATATTGACTTAGCATTGAGAAGCTAACCTTACATTATACGTTTTATTAAAACACTAGATCATGCCTGTTTTCTAAAAAAATTACAGTCTTCTTAAAAAATCATATAATTTACAAAACTGTATAATTAAAAATAATAGCAGCATAAAATCATTGAAAAACAATAACAACAACAAAAAGCTCTGGTTTACCCAACTTTTATTTTTCTGTAAAGGAGGTTTATATCTGAGTTGCACTTCATTTACGTTTGAGTACTTAAAACACTTACTCATGACTCTGTGAAGGAATGATTACTTTAGCATGTGAATAAAGGATAATATTTAAAAATGTTAAATGTGATTCCCTGGTGATGTTATTAACAGTAAATAGAATTAAAATATGTCAGTCAGTAGAAGTGCATTTCATGATGGGACTTTGACATTTTTTTTAAATGCAACAATTCACTGAAGAACATTAAAAGAACAAGGTGAAATGAGCAGGCAATTTTGTGAAGGTGGCAGGATAAATAACTATCAAACTGTCTATATTACTAAGTTACTGTATATTACTTTATATTACTATATATTACTTTACTGTAATTGCAGCAGAAGTGCCTTTTACAAGGTTAACTCTAAACTTAGGCTCATTATGTTACTGAGCTGCAAGATAGTTTGTTTTACTTTTTTTTAAACTTTAATGTTTTATTTATTTCTGAGAGAGAGAGAGACAGCGTGATCAGGGGAGGGTTAGAGAGAGAGAGAGAGAGAGAGAATCCAAAGCAGGCTCCAGGCTCTGAGCTGTCAGCACAGAGCCTGACGCGGGGCTCGAACCCACGAACGGTGAGATCATGACCTGAGCCAAAGTCGGACGCTTAACCGACTGAGCCACCCAGGCGCCCCAATTTATTTGTTTTAAAATAAAGATCTTTTACATAAACTACAGCTGTTTCTTTTTCATTTTTAAATACAAATATTAGGTGTTCATTTTCAAAAACTACTTTTCCTCACAGGTAAGCTTAGGAAAGACTCACCGAATCTGGTTGTCCAATACCCAGATGCTAGTTTTCCTTTGTAAGTGTTCGTTGCAGGCTGGTTTTCTGGGCGGGCCACTTAGGTCAGCACCATCTTTCTCCAATGTCTTTTGCTGTCCTTAAAGGCACCACAAACTAATTTCATGACACGAAGCCATGCAGACTTAGGTTAAAACTTATAAGTGAAATAAAGAGTGTGCTACTTAATCAGATAATTTAATTTTGAAATGAAATCTGTTAGCCTGGATCATGATTTTATTTGTCAAACTATACATTTTTCTTGCAGAAATAACACTGAAGTCATAGAGCACATAGTATCTTTGCTGCTCACCTGAATGAAGCCTGTAGCTCACAAAACAGGTCAAACATGCAAACCAGCCAGAAGCTCAGGACACTAGTAGGACGGTGGTGTCTGAAACACTCCTTACCGGCCTTATATGTTGAATTTTGCCACATCTAGACACTGTGGAGGATGCAGAGGCAGACCTAGAAATGATGGTAATATAACTGGGGTTGACATTAGTGCGTCTCCACTGATTTTCTGGTGAACAAGGTGTCCTCCTACCCACCCAGTATGCACTTGACCACTCTCTTCCCCATCCAAGCTGACCACATGGATGTATTAAATATCTACTTTTGGTAGCACTGTACACGGAGTTAATAGTATAGCGAATAGAAAAAGTAACTAGATGCTACCTAGAAGAGAGAAAACATATCTCCCAAATAGCCAGGTAAAGTGCTACTGCACGTCAGTGTGAGGGTCATGAGGAGTCTTCCAGAAGCATGCTTTGGCAGGAAAGAAAATTTCCATGTGGAGTAACTGAGGAAGTGTTTTTGGATGAGGCACAATTTGAAGCAGAACCTTTGAGAACTGACTGCCCTAGACAACAATGAGAACTGAGGAGAGGAAGGATATTCCAAGAAAAGAAATAGCATGGGCGGACTTAGAGATGAGAAGGAACAGGTCATGTCTGAGAAATGGTAAATAGCACT
>NW_027527932.1:4120951-4121128 GCF_008692635.1 Crocuta crocuta
CTATAGGATGTCCTGAACACCCACTGAAGAGCCCTGAATGTATGGATTACTCACTTTGTGCCAGACGAAACGTTAGCTTCAAATACGTTGCGTCATTCAATCTTTGCTGCAAGAGAAAACGGCCTGTTTTCAGGACGGGAGTTGAGCTCCGACGGTCTGTCCCGGGCTCAGGGCCGC
>NW_027527932.1:4121665-4259182 GCF_008692635.1 Crocuta crocuta
CGGCGGGGGTCTCCGTACAAATTCTCAGACTTGACCTCCGCTCGCCACCTCTTTCTCTCTCATCTTAAATGTCGGCTGTGTTACAACGACAAGCTCCTACCCCGTAGACCTTTATTTCAGTCTCAAACTTTCTCTGTTTTAAGTATCTTTTGTGATTGGCTTTAAGTTTTTAGTTGACTTTACACTTCAGTTCCATTCATTCTGCCCCCACAGACAGAAAACCTGCAGGCTGGCCCCGCTGGGCCTGTTCCAGAGACTCAGTAGCCACGTTGAATAAATGGCCTCCACCCCGTGGCGGTTCGGCTCTCGCAGGAGCTCCGTCTCCAGTCCAAACGAGCTGGGGCGCCAGGCCACCCACAGCGGAGCTTTACTGCGCCCCATGCCCCTCTTTCTCAGAACACCCTGCACTTGCGCGGAGGTGAAGGTCTGGGATGGGGAACGGTCAGGCACAGCCCCACACCGTACCCCCTCTTCCTTCCCTGCTGCTCGGTCTCATCCACTCACGACTCCGGCGAACCTCTTTTGAGGAACTTCACTCAATCCTCTGGGGGCATCTGAGCCTCGTTACCTGAATTCAGTGTGTGGATGACCTTCTCTGCTTAATGATGGTTGTCAACGCTCAATATTTACTCCAAGCTCTTGCTCACAAGGGACATAATCTCTAAACATAAAACAATTAATGGCTCTCAAGTGCCAGCACATGATATCTTCCCTGAAGTAAAGACTTTATTCCTAAAAAAATTAACGCCATGATCAATTTCCCTCTCCCTAAGACCAAAAGACAGCTCTGGGGATTTCTATGAATAGTTGGCAATACCAGAACGGACTCCCTAACTTTTCCGCCATAGCTTCTCCCTTATACATCATGACTAAAGAGATGGCCCTGACCCCCTTAACAGGGTTCCATGCCTGCATCCCAAAGCCTCAAGCCCTCTCCATCCTCTTCTCCCACTCTTAGAGTCCACAATTACTCATACGTTTTTGAAACTCTGTATACATGAAAGGGGTAGATACACTTTAGGGGTCCCCAGCCAAAACACACTGTCCTCCTTAAAGCCAAGAGTGCATATGTGTTCCCCCAAATGTCTCTGACTTCTACACCATAAATACGGCTCAAGTTGCTAATGAAGAAATGCACCCCATTGCCACCCCAAGGCTGACCCCATTGTCAAAGGAGTTTACCACACTAATATTCTGGAATCCACTACACTGAGCTCAAGTCTTGGTTTTATCCCTGCATATAATCTCTAATAATGTTTTTTCTGCTTATTCCTGCGTGTATCCCCCTGATTGCAGGCTTGTCTCCAGAACCCTTCTCAGTTCTAGAAACTGTCAGAGCACAACAGATGGTTCAGCTGTTTCTCCAAGAACAGCGCCAACAAGAAATGCTGACTTCGTGGACTATTTCAATGACCTTTGACCAAAATTCCACACAAATTACTCTAATCCTTAAGCCTGTTTTCAGACAAACTATGTTTGACAAAGCTAACACACACAGACCTTTCTCTTTTGCCTTGTCTGCTGACAAGGCCAGACACAGATCCTTCAGTTTCCCAGTCTTTGTCTCATTATTGATTAGCTAAGATTAGAATGGTTTGTCATGATTGATTGGCTAAGATTAGAATTCTTTGTCTCCCTCAAACTTGCTAACTACAGAGAAAAACATTTCCTATTCAGGCATCTGAGACTTCGGCTTGCAAAACAACCCCTACCATAAATCTCCAAAATGCCACGTGTTCACCCCTTTGCATGAAAGTCTAAGGCAAAACCACTACTGACCCTCTGGTATTCAGATCTGGTACTGTCTAAATTGTAATGGTCAGAATAAAACACACCTCAGGGCGCCTTCGTGGCTCAATCTGTTGAGCGTCTGACTCTTAACTTCAACTGAGGTCGTGATCCCAGGGTCATGGGATCAAGCCCTATGTAAGGCTCTGCAATGAGCATGGAGTCTGCTTGGGATTTTCTCTCTCTGTAAACAAAATAAATATAAGTAAACCTCTTAACTAGTCCAGTTTTTGTCTTTGATAGAAGCCACCCAAATATTTTCTGCTGTTTGGAATCAGAGGAGGATTTCTGGGGAAGGTTATGAACTACCATTTTCACCTCAGATAAAGGGTTAGTATCCAAAATCTATAGAGAGCTTATCAAATTCAATACTCAAAAAACAAATAATCCAGTGAAGAAACGGGCAAAAGACATGAATAGACACTTTTCCAAAGAAGACATCCAGATGGCCAACAGACACATGAAAGGATGCTCCACATCACTCATCATCAGGGAAATACAAATAAAAACCACAATGAAATACCACCTCACACCTGTCAGGATGGCTAAAATTAACAACTCAGGGAACGACAGATGTTTGTGAGGACGTGGAGAAAGAGAAATCGTTTTTGCACTGCTGGTGGGAATGCAAACTGGTGCAGCCACTCTGGAAAACGGGATGGAAATTCCTCAAAATATTAGAAATAGAGCTACCCCACGACCCAGCAATTGCACTATTAGATGTTTATCCAAAGGATACAGGAGTGCTGATTCAAAGGGGGCACATGCACCCCAGTGTTTATAGCAGCACTATTGACAAGAGATAAAGTATGGAGAGAGCTCAAATGTCACTGATTGATGAGTGAATAAAGAAGGTGTGGTATGTGTGGTATATATATATAAATATTAGTGATCAAATTAGTGATTTGCAACAACATGGATAGAACTAGAGTATGTTATGCTAAGTGAAATAAATCAGTCAGAGAAAGATAAATGTATGATTTCACTCATATGTGGAATTTAAGATACAAAACAGATGAACATAAATGAAGGGAAGGAAAAATAATATAAAAACAGAGGAGACAAACCATAAGAGGTTCTTAAATTACAGAGAACAAACTGAGGGTTGCTACTGGGGTGAGGGGTGGGGAGAATGGGCATTGAGGAGGACACTTGGGATGAGCACTGGGTGTCATATGTAAGTGATGAATCACTAAATTCTATTCCTGAAATCATTATTACACTGTATGTTAACTAACTTGGATTTAAATTAAACTAAATAAATAGTACATAAAATTAAAAAAATTAAAAAATGGAGGGGAGCTTATTTTAAACCTTTTTAAAAAAATTTTGCATTAAACATTATATATTTCCAAATTACAATTCAGTTTTCCCTTCTTCAACCACTTTTAAACCTTTTGTTCTCATACATATGTTCCAATTGGGTTCTGGGCAAGATAGATGATGTCATAATGAGTGAAGAACTTGCAGAGAAATGCCTCTTCTTTAATTTAGTGAAGAAATACTTGGTTTCAAACACTCCAGTACATATTAATAGGAAAAGATAGAGACCCTGTAGCCAAATTCTGGCCACTCTACTGCTCTTATCTTCCTAACCTCTAGGATGGTTTATATCTCTTTCGCAGTAGGATCATAATAGAAAACTCTTGAGGTTTGTTCCTATCAGCTTCCCTTTAGCCATGAAGCAAGAACTAGCTAGAACAGAATTTAGCTAAAGGAGGCTATAGTTGTTCCTGGTTGGTGGTCCTAAGTCTTTGGGTCCTGTTTTTAGTAGATCGAGCCTTGCCTGGGAAGATCCTAGAGAAGAGTCATTTCTTCTGTGATTAATAAGCCATTGCCAGTCCCAGAGATATAAGTCTTGTTTTACTGAACTATTTGGTTTCACCTAAAGTAACAAGATGCCTAAGGAATGACTTCATTCAACTTGTGGATGTATGTCACACTGATAATACTGCTGACTTTACCCAGTTATCCTCTCCTCCACTTTCTTCTTCTCTTCCTCTTCTTCCTCTAGTGGCCTGTTGATTTCCTTAGTGAGGCCTCTAAGTGGATTGCTCTTCCCTTTGAAGAGATGACCTGAGATCTCAAACACTCTTTAGACTAAAATGTGAGACCAGTAAAGTTATAATGAAGTTGCCACTTCCCAGTCCTATCCACTGACTAAGGCTGGAGTATTCCTTTCTACACCACCACTACTATTCTGGACGTCAAGGTGTATGAGCAGAGAGCAGAGGAGGGAGAGTAAATGTTAAAACAGGGTGATTCAGAAGAGGCTCAGCAAATTCTAGGGTGCAGCCAGATGCCCTCTGCTGCTAGGTAAGTCATGAGTGATCTGCAAGCAGTTGATGATTAGAGACCCATATGCTATAGCATTTAGATGAGTAGCACCCAGGACTCTGCTTTGGTGACAGTCAGTGGTATTTCTAACAAGTGGCCCACACGCATGTAGAGTCAAATATTGTCATTGGTAGTTTTCTGCAGAGTGTAAAATTGGCCAGTGGCAAATTCAGGGAGTCAAAACTGGCTTGAGGAACTCAGACATGAATTATTTTTGGTAAATAATTGATGTAAAATTAGGATGGAATATCCAGTTACCTAATACAGCTATATTTAGAAGGGAATAAAAGCGTTGTCCTTTTGAAGGTGAGAAAAAAAATGTATGTGATAATATTATTATAAATATTTAAGAAAAATAAGTTAATGATAAACTTTATCATTTCAAATGTCCTCAAACAGATGAGAGAACAGGTCATTTTGGAGATTTTACTTATCACATCTAAATACCGATATGGTTTGAAGGACAAGGTATCAGTTTTGTGTTTTGTTTATTACCTCTGGTGGTCTTTGTTTTATTCTCAGAACATTCCAGTAGTGAGTTTTGTTTTGTTGTCTTCCTGATTTTGAAGAAAAATTCAATGTGTTTTACTCTAGGTGGCCCCTTTTGATTTTTGCTTTGCATTATGCTGCATTAAACTTACTGAGGCTTTTGTTTAGCTATTTTTGTTAGATAACTAAAGTGCTTAGTCTTAGGAACACTCATACTAGGAAAACGGGATCATTATCAAGATCATCTGTGGGTTTTTAATTTTACTTTTCTTTTTAGATTACTATTCCTTATTTCTGCTTCTTCATATTTTTAGAAATATTTTACTATATGCTAGACATTGTAGAGGCTCCCGATGGTATCTTCCATTAACAATGATTCTTCTTTTATCAGATAGAGTGACAATATAGAAAGCTTCACTGATTTCTCTTTTCCAGCTAGGATCGATCTGCCTTAGATTTATGTGTGTAGGTATAGTTATTTATAACTTTTATCATGCCCTTTATTCCCCTTGTCTTAACGTTTTCTTCTTGGTGGTCAGTTTTTACATGGCACCTTCTGACTTCCACCTCTTGCCTACACACAGTGATTTTATTTTAGTTTTTCCCTCCTCTCTCCCTTTTCCTCTCATTTTTTTTTTAACTTGCATTCTTTCTATTGGGCAGAATATATATTCTTTGACCAATGTCCCTACCCTTATTTTAGTATTAGTACTACAATTAAATGTATTAAATGCTCACCATCAGGTATTCTGATTTCTTTTCCAAGTCATCTTTTGTTTAGATGAAATTCATCTTCTAGATGGTTTTACAGGAAGACTGTATGAAAACAGTTATGTGTTTCTATAACCCTCTTACTTGAAGTATAGCTCAGCTGCATACAGAAATCTAAGCACTTATTTGGAGTTTTCTTAAAATTATGCTCCATTATTGCCTTGATCTTTATGTTGCTCTTGAAAAGTGGGAGGTCATACTAATATTCTTACCTGCATAAGTAAACCGATTATTTTGCCTGGAAACCTTCCTTTCTTCTTTTTACCTAATGTCCACTAGTTTTACTAAGTCTCAGAGTTGTTCATTACGGGCCAATTTTACCATTTTTCTCTTACAGAAGGTCTCTTGGGTTATAATGATAAATATTGCTTTTAATCCATTGCTTTGTTTTCTTCTTCTTTCAGGACTCCGATAATACATAATTTGAAACTTCTTTGCCTGTCTTCCATTTTAAGCACTTTTTCTCAGACCTGTTTTACTTTTGCCTTTGGTTGTTTATTCCCTTTCTTCACTGCTTATTAAATTTTCACTTGAATCTTTTCTGCCTTAGACAGACAGTGATAATTTATTCTTCACTTGTGAGATGTTTTTGTCTTTTCCTTCAAATTTTTCTTCATTAGATCATCTTTTGTTGCATTTTTGTGGCATTCCTTCCTGGTTTTGTTCATTTCAGTTCTTAGGTTGTGAGCTAGATTTGATATATATACACATACACACATAGTGCTTGCCTGAGAATATTTAATTATAGTTTGGAGCTTGGTCTTACAGTTTTGTTTTGAGGAGTAATTTTCCTTAGGTGAAATGTTACAATTTACCTTTTCTGTTTTCGTCTCAGAGTAATTTTATATTATGTTGGTCTGACTTTTTTTAAAAGTAAGCCTTTTGTGGACAATTCCCTAGATGGAAAGAATTTTATTGTGTCAGTATAGCTCAGTGGTATTCGTTTAACACACAGTGTTTTTAGTGGTGACAGATTTATGGATGTAGGGTGAGGTGGAATGGCTGGCATGACTTCTCTTTTGTTTCTGTAGAATCCTTAATTTTCCCCCTTCTTCTTTCTTTTCACTGCCATGTCTTTAAGGGATGCAACCCTCTTGTCAATGTAGCTGATTCTTCCTCAGAAGTAATGATGATATGGGGCCCTTGGATGGCTCAGTCGGTTGAGCATCCAACTCCTGATTTTGGCTCAGGTCATGATCTCAGGGTCGTGAGATTGAGCCCTGTATCCGGCTATATGCAGAGCATTGAGCCTGCCTTTCTCTTTCCCTCTACCGCTCATGCTCTCTCTCAAAAACAAACAAACAAACAAAAAGGGAGGTAATGCTTACCTGAAGCTGTCACCTCTGGTCTCACTCATTTTCTAGCTTCTACTTGATAGCCAAAGCTATAACTTACCAAGCCCCAGGCTGTGTTTAGTATGTTGGCACTTAATGTTTGACATTTTCTTTTGGGGTTTGATTTTGGGGGAAGGGCAGAGAGAGAGAGGGAGAGAGAGAATCTCAAGCAGGCTCTTTGCTGTCAGCATGGAGCTCAATGAGGGGATTGATCCCATAACCTAACCATGAGATCATGACCTGAGCAGAGATGAAGCGCGTCGGAAGCTAAACCTACTGAACCGCCCCGGTGCCCCTCATTCTTTGAAGCCCTGCCTCTCCCACTCTCAGCATCTAGAGATCTTGCAGCAGTGGAGGAAGCTTTTTAAAATTCTCCCCTGCTCACGCTGTCTCTCTCTCCGAGAAATAAATAAAAAAATTTGGTACAAATCAAGTTTCTGAAAATTAGATGTTTGTGGTATCCTCTGTCTCCTAATATTGCTAAAGACATGAATCACATGTAATTATATTCACACTGCTTGTACATATGTTTTTTTGAAAATGTGTGGACAGTCTGGTTCAGGTGGTTGACATTATCCTCTAAGCTCAAACACAGTTTATCTCTGTTGTCTCTTATTAATAGAGATTCATCACTGTTCATAAGCAGCCAAGCAGCTCTGATTCATTCATTTTCAAGCTTCCTAATAGTCTATTACCTTTTCAATTTAGTATCCATTCTCTTATAGGTCATTTACATTGCATTCAGTATTTCACGATTAAAAAAAATGCTGCAAAGAACATATTTGTATCTATGTTTTTGCTCACACATGCAAGCACTTCTCCAGGGTGTATACCTAAGTTTGATAAGTGCTGAATATTTACAGAATATATGCATCTTTACCTTTACCAGATATTGCCTAACTGCTCTCCATAGTGGTTGTAATAATACAAGTCTAATAGTAGCGTTAAAGATTTCTCACTTTCTACATAGTTTATTATTTGAAGGTTTACATTCTTGTCAATCTGACGGATGTGACATATTATTTTAATATTTATTTCCCTGATGACTACTGAGGGTTTGGTTTGTCATTTCATATTCCCTCCTTATTTTTCTTTTGGGATTCTGTCCTTATCGATTTGTTTTTTGTATATTCTAGAAACAAACATTTAAAATTCTATACTGTAGATTTCTTAAGTTTGTGCCTTATCTTTAACTTTCTAAAGTTATACAGAAGTTTCAATATTATATCATTGTCAAATCTATTATTTTTCTCCACTAACTTTCGCATTTTTAATGTTTTATAAAATCCTTCTGGCCATCAAAGTCATGAAGATATGGTCCTATATTTTCTAATCGAAGTATATTTTGCTTTTCACATTTACATCTTAATCTATATGGAGTTTATTTTTGTGTATCATGCAGGTAATAGTTTCTCCTCTGTGCATGGATACCTGCTCCAACACCTCAAATTCTTATTTACCAAGGCTCCTCCTCTTCAATTATGCTCAAAACCAGCTGAGCACTTAAGGCCTTTCACAATACCTTTAACCACATCCTTCGGGCTTATCTCTTCACCACACCCTTCTACGGTGGCAGTATTTCCTTGTCGAACCAGATTACTTATTGCGTTCACTCTTCCTGAAACAGGCCGAAAGTATATTCTTGCTCTCTCCACAAGTTATGTTCTCCTCCTGTCTTTTCTCCTTAATAAACTGTAAACTTCCTGTAAAAATCTCATTGTCCAATTCACCTTTGCATCCTCAGCGTTCAGCATTGATTGCGTAGACTCTCAATACCGAAGAGTTTTATTCTGAATTTAATCTGGCCCTTGGAGGTGGGCGCTTGCACCCAGTCCAAACCGTATCTGTGTACTGAGGTCTTCGCACAGAAGGCAAAGGTTTCCGTCCTCGACCTGGTTTCCCACCAGTCGGTTCTGACTCTCTTTTGAAATTTTAAACAGACACCTCAAAATACTTGCGATGCCCGGGAACCAGGTATCGTTTGTGCCCCCGTGTGCAGGGCAGGCAAGTCTGTGGCCTACACTGACGGTGAAGGGGACCCGCCCGTTTGCAGGGGTGGCCGGGGCCCGCTCCTCCTGGACCCGCTTCGGGGCAGAGGCCACACGCCTGGCAGCGTGTTGGCGTCCGGCTGCCTGGACGCTGAGGACACAGCGCCGGGTGTGGGGGCTGCCTCTGACGTCACAGTCCGTCCTCTGGGGGAAGCCGGGCGCCCGCCGGGGGGTCAGCACTCCCCCCGCCCCCCGGAGTCAGGGCCTGGCCGCTGAGGACACAGCGCCGGGTGTGGGGGCTGCCTCTGACGTCACAGTCCGTCCTCTGGGGGAAGCTGGGCGCCCGCCGGACCGTCAGCACTCCCCCCGCCCCCCGGAGTCAGGGCCTGGCCGCTGAGGACACAGCGCCGGGTGTGGGGACTGCCTCTGACGTCACAGTCCGTCCTCTGGGGGAAGCTGGGCGCCCGCCGGACCGTCAGCACTCCCCCCGCCCCCCGGAGTCAGGGCCTGGCCGCTGAGGACACAGCGCCGGGTGTGGGGACTGCCTCTGACGTCACAGTCCGTCCTCTGGGGGAAGCTGGGCGCCCGCCGGACCGTCAGCACTCCCCCCGCCCCCCGGAGTCAGGGCCTGGCCGCTGAGGACACAGCGCCGGGTGTGGGGACTGCCTCTGACGTCACAGTCCGTCCTCTGGGGGAAGCTGGGCGCCCGCCGGACCGTCAGCACTCCCCCCCCCGGAGTCAGGGCCTGGCCGCTAAGGCGGCGGCTACCGTCGGCGCAGAGTTCCCAGGCGGCTTCTGGAACCCTCGGCGCCCCGCTTCCTGCGTGGCTCCCAGACCCGGTCAGGGGGGCCGCAGAGGCTCCCCTTCGAGAGAGAGGCCGGGCTCGGCTACCGGTGACTGAAGGTCACATCCATAGAACAGTCGAAAGGNCCGCCCCGCGCCTCCGCCTCCGGGAAGCCCATCGTCGGTAAGGAGGCTGCGCGGGAGCCCGGCCTCGGCCCTTCCCGCTGCCGCGCGCCAGCCGCCGGGGCCGGTTTGGAAACACCCGAGTCCGGGCTGCGGCGTGCGCCTGCGGTGGTAGCGCGAGTCGAGGCCGAGGCCGCGTTTGGGTCGTGCGGAAGCGTAGCTAAGGCCTGACTCAGACTCCCGGGGCTCTTGACTTTNCCCGCGGACGTGTTCTTGTCTGTCCCTGTCTGGGGATTTCTGCGGACGCAGCACGCTGCACACGCTCTGGGTTTGTTACCGTTTCACGGCGTCAGGGCGTCGTTTCAGGACACCGTGCGTTATCCTTACAAACGTCGAACTGACCAGATAATGAGGAGTTACGGTGCACCGTGGGTTTTTGTCCTCCGCACCGGGCGGCAGGGGCCACTGGAACCCTAATGTCACCTCTACTCGGTGTCAAAGTGAAGCTTGTAATGTTTCACTCGCAGCTCGTGTATGTTGTAGGAAGAGTAAAATCCGGGTGCGTCGCCAAAGCAGACATTGAGGACAGCGACGGGGAAGCCACCCGGGAGAAGTCAGTCACCTCGAATTAAAATGCACACAAAGCAATACGTGTCGGACAGTTAAGATTGGGTTTATTTTCCAGGCAGTGGGATGCCATCCAAACTCTTTTACCTTCTGGGAAGAGGAATGGCATATTCTATGGCTAAAGAGCAAGTTAACGACTATTTTTTCATATATATGCTCCAGTTATATGAATGGGATGAAATGGAATTATATGAAATGGTAGTGTTCCATTTTCAAGTGGGTTCTCTATCAACATTTGGAACTTGGAATGCCTTATTTCATAAATAAGGCGGTTTCATAAAATGGTGGTTAGAGTCTCCAAGGAGAATTAACTCAAAATAAAATTCAGTGTAATGTGGTGAGAATTGAGTACGGAGAGGAGGCAAAAGATGGGCGACCCTTTTCCCTTTCCTAGAAACAGTGCTAATTCAGGGTTAAATATAGAAAAAGGGAGGCTGCTTTTGGTCACATGAATTAGGACAAAAATAACTGAGCACCTACTGCGTGCAAGGCACCGAGTGAGGAAGCGCAGGGGATTCAAAGACCAGGAAATCACAACAGTTGTGAGGTGGTCTTAAAGGATGGGTGGAATTTTGGTCTCAGTTTGAGGGACGTATGGCCTGTGGTTCCCCCCATAGATGGGAAAAATGAATATGTTGGTGATGGAGCAGGGTGGGCGGAGAAGATGCTAGAACTTACCTCTCCTAATATACTTTTCTCCTTCTTGGGACTTAGGTTCACATGTCCCAAACCCTTTTTTTATGGCCCCTCACCTTCCCTGTGCGTTGCCTACGACACCCCCTAATTCTTTCCCTACCACAGTGCATTTTCCTCAGTGGAGACAACGTTGCCTACTCACAAGAAGGAAGACGGGCGTAGTGAACACGCTTCGGTACTTAGCATATGTTAACGGAGTACCTGGCAAATACTCCGTGAGAGGCTGAGAATACAGAAGTGGTTGACACAGAGAGAGCCAGGGGAGGTATTCCAAGTGCCCAGCAGCGAGTGACGCTGGCACCGGGTGCTCTCCAGACAGACATGTTTCGCTCTACACTGGAGGCCAGTACCTTTCTGGGGCTGAGGTTTCAGTGATCAGAGGCAGCCTGGGAGGGAGGTAGGGCAGAGCACATAGGGTCTCGTAGGGTTTGTGACAGTTTAGGGACCCGGTGACTTACACAAGGAGAAACCCCCTGTTGATTTGTTATCTCTGATCTCATTTGCTATTGCTCTCTCCCCTCGCTCACACAGGGCGCTAATCAGACCGACTGCCTGCGACGTGATAGGCACACCCCTGGCCTTAGCATCTGTTGTTCCCACACCCTGGAGCCCCTTTCTTCCAGATGTTTGCGTACGGTTCACTCCTTCATCTCTCTGAAATTGTGGCTCAGATGTCATGTTCTGCCTTCTCAGGTAGGACTTACCTGGCCATTGTACTTACGAGACTGGACTGACGGGACCCCTGGACAGATGGGAGCGACTCCTCCCCCTCTCCCGCACACTTTCTTCCTCTGCTTTACCTTTTCTCCTTGCATTCACCACCAGCCATCAGACTTATGTTGTAACCTTTTATCTTGTTAACTATTTGTGCTGTCTTCTCTCCCTCCCGCACACTAGGATTAAAGTCCACAGGCAGGGATTTGTGTTTTGTTCACTCGTGTGTCCCCGGCACCCAGGTCAGTGCCTGGTATATATTATGATAGTGTTGCTGATGCCAGAGAGATGTGGATAGGAGACATTTCCAGCCTGGCTTTATATGGTCCAGGAAACAATGTATCTTCGAGGGTGTGCGGGAGGGGAGAGGCCTCCTTCTAGATTTGAGGATGTGAGATTGATCTAGGAGGTTGTGTGAAGGAGGCTGGTGCTATTGCAAACCCGCTTTGGGGCTCATTTGTTCTCCCTCAATTAGGTGAGAGAGAGGAGGCTACCTGAACTTCCTATCAGCCTCTTGCCCTGTTCTCAAAGTTTATGGATGTGCTTCTAGAAGAAGCTTGGTATTTAATTCTGTGACTTAAACAAGTAAGGTAGTGGCATCTTTACTGTGATGTGCTTCAGTTTCTGAGTAAGAAAAAGAGGAAATGTTGCTTGAAACTAAAACTGTTTCTCCCCCACCCTTTCCTTCTCTCTTTCTTTCTTTTTGTAATTTAGGAGTATTAATGCAAAAGTGCCATGGGCACATGAAAAGCCTGGGGAGATACTATATTGCTGCATCCTATGTAAAATATCTGGAGTCCGCAGGTGCCAGAGTTGTGCCTGTAAGGTATGATCCAATATTTTTTTTACACCGTGTAAATAAAAAACTCCCGTTTTATTGCAGATTATCTTTTATCTCAAAAAGTACTGTTTTCTTTGCTGTGATTGCATCATTTAAATGTGACAACATTTTACCTGATTTTTGCCACAAATCTGATGCTTAGAATCTCTCATTAAGTTGTTTAAAGTATGAACTAGCTGTATTTACCAAGCTGTTAGAGGCCTGTCATGGCGTACGTGGTAAAGGAAAAAATGATAGTTTCCTATAGCCTGGAAAAGGTGGTCTTTTGAACGTAATGGAATAAAAGAATCTAAAACGTAATCAGGGGCGCCTGGGTGGCTTAGTCGGTTAAGCGTCCGACTTTCGCTCAGGTCATGATCTCACGGTTCGTGGGTTCGAGCCCCGCGTCAGGCTCTGTGCTGACTGCCAGCTCAGAGCCTGGAGCCTGTTTCAGTCTGTGACTCCCTCTCTCTCTGACCCTCCCCTGCTCACGCTGTCTCTCTCTCTCTCTTAAAAATAAATAAAACATTAAAAAAAATAAAAAAAAATAAAGTATTAAAATACCTTCACACTCTATTTTAAATGTTTGTGAATGGGAGATGGGCATGGAGGAGGGCACCTGTGGGGATGAGCACTGGATGTTATATGGAAACCAACTTGACAATGAACTATTAAAAAATAAATAAATAAATGTTTGTGAATGACTAATAGAGCAGTGTTGCTTCAGGATCAATAACAAGTATTGCAGTTTTAAAGGAGCTACATTATTTTTGGTGATGTAATGGCCTAGTAAGACGAAAATGACTTATGTCATATTTTGATTTGGAAAGAACTGAATTTTTAACAAAACCTTGTAAGTATCTATAATATTTTTTCATCCAAAGTTAATGTATTTTAGTGTATTTTACAGTCTTCCAGCTCTCTTACCTATCCGTTATAAGCAATTTCACACATAAAACACAGCTGTTTGCCTTGGGCAACCTATTTTTGTCATTAATTTCACATTAAAAAGTTGTAACCAAGAAAGTTACTGTACAAATAAAACACTAATAATCAAAATGCAAACATCACAACTTAGAGAGTTGTACCACAACATGGTTTTAGGTCTAGCTTCATGAGTTTCATCTTCTCGCTTGATCTTAACTCTCTATACCCCTTTTGCTTTTGACACTTGTCTTTCATTTTTTAGAGCGATCTAATTTTTTCAAATGAAATCTTATTTGGAACCTAGAGAACAGTAGAGTTTAAAGAATCTTTTTTAACGTTTATTCATTTTTTTGAGAGCCAGAGAGAGATAGCGAGCAGGGGAGGGGCAGAGAGAGAGGGAGACACGGAATCTGAAGCAGCTCCAGGCTCTGAGCTGTCAGCACAGAGCCCGACGCGGGGCTCGAACCCACGAACCGTGAGATCATGACCTGAGCCGAAGTCGGCGGCTTGACCTACTGAGAAGCCCAGGCGCCCCAACACCAGAGTTTTAGAGCTGAAGAGGCTTTAGAGAGTCTTCAGAGCAGTGTTTCAAAGTTTTCATCACCGAAGCTTTTGGTGCAAGGGTTTTTTTTAGGACGTTAGTGCTGATCAGCTGGCTGGGAGGTGGGAGAAACACGCAGGCAGGCAGAGCAGTTCAGAGGCTGTGGACACAGGCTGTGCGTGAAGTGATGTGGGCCTGGCTTCGAGCTGTAGGACTGATGGGTAAACATTCTCTAGAAAATGTCAGCAAGATTTGATGACTCATAGAATGGAAGGGCACAGGGAGGAAAAGTCAAGAATGACCAGTTTTGAAACTGGGCAAGTTTTGAAACTTGGGGACGTTTTGAAATGGAGGAAGTTTTGAAACCTGATGACTAGGAGCAGAGTACTGGCATTTATGACAGAGTCACTACAAATGTGACTGTCAGCACATGGGCTAATTTCCAGGTTGGCGTCCCAAAGTTCATTTTAAGGTGTATCGCTCGCAATTAGAATCAGAGAGTCCTACAAAAGCAATGTAATTCATGGCAGCTACATTCCCAGAGTAACCTACAAAGGGTGACCTAATAGAGAATGGGACTGAAGTGGTCACACTGATAGGGTTGAGTTTATTTCTGCATTTTGGATGCTGGGGGTCAACTTCCGTGGCTTAGAAGGGATACGGAGGAAGATGGGAGACCCAGGCAAAATCCTAGAATAGGTAAGGAAGTTTGTCTTTGGTCTCCTCTGCCTTCTCGGGTGCCTGGTGCCCTGAGGTTATCATAAATCCCCGCTGGTGGGACCCACCTGAAGGGTAGTATTGGCTGCTTTTGATTTAAAAATGTGTTTTCTTCACACAGCAGTTATAATATCTTTAAACATTTATAAGTCAGAAGACTTCATAAAAGTCTGAATTTCTGGCCATTTTTTTTTTCCTTCCCCAAGACAATTATCTGGAGCTGACTTTAAATAAAACAGCGTTGCAACAAAGTCTGTTACTCTTCATGCTGCTGAAACTGGGTCATCCGCCATCACTACCAGGCTGAAGCTGTTTTCATTTAGTTAAGAGAGCAAACTAGTTTATACCCTATTGAGAAGGTCTTTCTTTTCTAGAAAGTCTGACAACATGCAAGCAACATCTGTATTCAGAGAATGTGGCCTCACCTGTTTTTGCTGTCTGGTCTCCGAGGCACTTGAGTTCATGACACTTCCTCCCTACCCCTCACCCGCCCCCCCTCCCCCCAAATTAAGCGCCTTAAAAATGATTAGCTGGGTCCAAAAATTCAGTCATGCACAATATGGGAGCCATTTTTTAGAATGAAATGACTGAAACCAGCCTGCATGGCTAGCTGGTAGAAGTCCCTGGAATGTAGCTGAGTGATCTAAATCCATTCCTGTGATGATTGTCTGTCCTGGTTTAAATATCCGTGGGGAAGGTTCTGGGTCCTGCCTCTCTGGTTCCCTTGTCATTGGCACAGTGTGGGGAGCTTGGACTGGCAGAGTGCTGGGGATGTGGACTCACATTTCATCTCCCTGCCACTCCCCAAGTCAGGGCCACTTGCCCATTATCCTCCATCGAAGATGATGCTAAGCCCCATGGCAGCATCACCCACTGCTTTAGAACTCTCTGCTGGGAGGGGGAGTATTGTGAAGTTGTGAAGAGACCCGGACTTGCAATGAGGAAAACCCAGCACAACAAAGCACGGCCAAGTTCGGGGCATCATACGTGTGTTTAATAATGGGAGAGCTTTTCAAACCCTTCCTTTCCTGGGGCAGAAATGGACTGTGGTTGACCTTTGCTCATAAACCCACTTCTTTTGTGGATGATTGAGAGGGCATTATTCCTTGTTATTATCTTACAGAACTAGAAGACTGTGTAACATAGGAGAGTCATTGCAGGAATTTCGTAACCGTGATGCTCTCTTCTCTCGTTCTTGCATTTTGTTGAACTTCTGGAAGAGCAGACCCATTTTACTATGACCTAACTAAATTTTCACAGATGAGTTTCATCACTTTTTTTTCTGGAGAAGGGGCTAAAATCATCAATAACATGGCAATGTCAGGAGCCCTTAAGTGGTGTTTGATGAAGGGAGCCTTGGAGCAAGTTACACGAGTCTACAGCGGTGTGCATGTAGTCTGTCCCCAGATCCGAACTCTTCTGAGTTTTGAATACACAGTGGTCTCCAGGTGTTTGCAGTTGCTGGTGGGGGTGGGATGAGGAAGGGACTTGGTATTTACATGTGTTGTTTTCTCTCTGCCTGAACTGCTTGTGGTTCAGGTAGGCATATTAATAAATCACTTTATTTAGCCTTTTTGTAAAACTGCTGAGTATCCTGACATGTTTTTGATAGTTCTCAGCTAACAGAGAAATTACTGGTGCCCAAATCTCATGGTCTGTAAAGTTTTACATATTAACACACACTTCACAATATGAAATTATATTGAGACCACAGGAAAGCACGTTTACTTGTCTGATTAGCAACACAAGAATATAATTACAATATGTGATCTTCATGTAGTTTGGAAAAAATATCTCTAGGAAGGGAGAGAGATCTTGCCTAGCATTTAAAAATTATTTTTCACTTGTCTTTTTAAAATTAATGTGGGGGGCTTCATTTTGAGTCTTACTTTTTCTTTGAGTTTTGGAAATGGATGTTTTATAATTGTTTTTATTGTTTTCAGACCTGATCTTATCGAAGAAGAGTATGAAAAGTTGTTCCAGTCTATTAATGGGTAAGTTGCAGCATTGGTGTGATAAAGGGAATGAGGTGGATGTAGTCTACTTTTGTAAAAATACGTATAAATATACATGTTTCAATGTGACTATTTTATAGTTGCAAAGAGGTAGTTTTCGGAATTCTTTCATAGGAATTACTTTGTTGAGAGATGAGAAAGTACTGCAGACAGCAGGCAGCTTAAGAGATAAATGCTACGTAGTAGATACATTTAGGTCTTTTTTAAAAAAAGCGTTACATACTCTTTGTTCTTTTAATGCTTGTCTGTAATGTTTGGAAGCCACTTTGAATGACATGGCATACTGCTTGCTTGGAGGATTTAGAAGTTCCAAGTTTGGGGATCAGAATCAGTTATCTTTCAGAAGATAATTCGAGGGGCTCCTGGGTGGTTCAGTGGGTTGGGCGTCCGACCTCGGCTCGGGTCATGATCTCACGGTTCATGAGTTCAAGCCCTACCTCGGGCTCTGTGCTGAGGTGTGGAGCTTGCTTGCTTGGGATTTTCTCTCTCCCTTTCTCTCTGCTCTTCCCCCTGCTCGCTCACTCTCTTTCTCTCCCTCTCAAAATAAATAAACTTAAAAAACTTAAAAAAGTAAATACATTCTCATGGCTATTTGTTTCTAGCCCGTGTATATTTTTATGGCCAGTTTGTTCTTTGGGATTAAAAATAGTTCTCCATGAGCCAAAACCAACTCATGATTATGGGCCTGCAGTTGATTTTGGCGTCACTGATGCCCTGGATTTAAACCTGGCTGAACCTGGGATTTTATCTCCACTTTGATTTCTAGCTTTGTGTACTCTCCTCCTCTCCCCCACCTATTAACCTTAATTTATGCACACTCTATCTCAAAAATAAACTTAATTGAGGAAATTGCAGAAGAATGTGCACAGGACTATTGCTGGCTATGGCAGTTTGTGAATGTGTAGGAGCGTAAATATTTTGTCTTTTTGCCGTAGTTTTCTAACTTTCTTTAATGATGTTGTTACTTATGTGGTAAGGCAAAATTTGTTTTAGGATAAAAAGAGTGTTTATTTTCCGTGGGGCGTGAGGTTGAAATGCACCCTGTTTTACGTCGTTTCAGGATCCTTTTCCCTGGAGGAAGCGCTGATCTCCAGAAGTCGGGTTATGCCCTTGCAGCCAAAAAATTTTATGACATGGCCAGAAAGGTAGCTAGCATTTATTGTCTATTATTCCCGGTGGGTTTTTGTAATTTTCCCTGAGGAGACTTCTTTTCTAAGCGTGTGGTAGTACTTCATTCACAGTTACCCGGCTCATCCGCCCTTAACCTTGGAGCTGGAAGCTGTCACCTCTGTTCTGTGTGTTTCCTTTCATTCCGGGGCTCCCCGGGGGCCCGAGCCCCACACGCCGGCCCCCGCCGCCAGTGCGCCTTCACGTGGACCCGGTCCGCATGCTGCCTTAGTAAGCTGTTGTGTGTTTTGTGAGCCTCTTTTGTGAACCGGGCATGGTTCATATGTTACTGATTGTCTCCTCTTGAAAGTTCCTCTTCGTCCTCTTTGACCTTTCTTCACGGTCCCCGTAGGCTCCGCGCTGTCACCAGGCAGAGCCTCTTGATCCCCTTCTGAGGTCGCATACTGAGCTTGCCTTTGCAGCGCACCTCAGATCTCCCGTTTCTCTCCTGAGCTATGGTCTTGCCGGCCCGGGCCTCTCCCCTGCCCTTAAACGCTTCCCTGAAAGAGCTGCTGTTAGCATCCCGGGTACTTGAGAACTTTGAGTGGCTCGGCTAAACGGTCTGTAGCCTTTCTTAGTCTTTGGGTCAAGACATACAGTGTGTCCACACCCCGACTGCCCCAGCTTTCCCTTATGCACAGAATTCAAGCCAGGTTGGTATTTCTAGCATATGTTCTGTGTCCTCCTACTTAAAAAGTTTTTTAAATGTTTTATTCGTTTTTGAGAGAGAGAGAGGCAGAGAGGGGGACAGAGTATTCCAAGCAGCCTCCATGCTGACAGCACAGAGCCCGACGCGGGGCTCGAACTCAGGAACCGTGAGATCACGACTTGAGCCGAAGTCGGACGCTTAACTGGCTGAGCCCCCAGGCGCCCCATGTGTCGTCCTACTTTTAAATTGCTTTCTTCTGCTGCTTCCCATCCCACCCCTAGTGTGCAGCTTGGTTGTGTTCCCAGACGGAGGTGCTTCTCCTCCCTTCCGGAGGTTCTCTGCCAACCCCCACTGCACTGGCATCCCGCCCCCTCTCCACTTTTAGAGTATTTTGTTGTAGACTAGTTCAGACATTTACTAGGCTCCAGCTCTGTAATACAACAGGGTCCGTGACCTTCAGGAGCTTACATTTCAGAAGAGAGAATATTTTGAGGTTAGTTACTTCTGTCTTCAGATTTCATGGTTCTAACACCCTCTGAGGCGTTCCTCGTTTCATATTACGTGGTACCGGGTACTTAGCACATGCCCAGTGCATGTTTTTTTGAAAAAGTGAACAAACTGGAAATTTTGTAATGTGAGTGACTTAAAATGCATTTGGGAAATATATATATGAACATTATAAAGTAGTCATTTTTCCTTTTGCATCCCGGGACTCCTGTAACTAGCTTGTTCAGTTAAAAAAAAAAAAAAAGGAACCACCTAATCCATAAGATCCATAAGTCTAGTTTTCTTTTTAAGTTTACTTTTATTTGTTTATTTTGCGAGAGAGAGAGCGAGAGAGTGAGAGAGAACACAAGCAGGGGAGGGGCAGAGAGAGGGAGACAGCATCCCAAGCAGATTGCAGAGCCCGATGTGGGGTTTTGAACTCAAGAGCCGTGAGATCATGACTTGAACCGAAATCAAGAGCCAGACGCTTAACTGACTGAGCCACCCAGGTGCCCCCAAAAGTCTGTTTTTTAAAATGTAATTAGCTACTTGATGATTTTAAAACAAAGGAAAGTAGCTCAGCAACCTTGCACTGATTTCGCTACAGCCCCTGGGGTTCACAAAGCCCTCGCTGAGGAAGTCTGAGAAGTGGGGTCGGTTGGGTCTGTGCCCGGCTCCTCTGTGTCCTCTGCTCTGTGGAGGTTCCACAAAAAGCACCAGATGTGGTCCCAGCAAGCAAGGACTTAACGTTCAGTCGAGAAATTAAATTTGGTATATACGGAAACAGAGCCGTTAAGCCCTCTTCTATGTTTACTATAAATGCGGCATGACCCTTCAACTTAATGGATGCAGTTCAAAAAATAAAATTTGCCAAACCTGCATAGAAAGTGGTGAAGATCCTGCCTTGCGATGGAAAGTATAGGAATTAATATAAATCTGTACTTTTCTCAGTGAGGAACAGAAGAGCAAAAGAAGAAGAAAAAAAGAAAGAAAACCTTAACAATTTCCTCACTTAAAATGAGTGACTGTTAGGTTATATTTTACCATCTATGCAGGAAAATCATTGCTTTTTAGAAAAGTGGCAAAACTCATGTTTGTAACTGTCAGCACATATGGGTTTAATCATTACTTAGCCAAAAAAAGTGAGTTGTTACGAGGCTTTTTCCCCATTCATGCTAGTTGTTGTGACTCCTTTTGAAGACGCTCAATACACTTGTAGCTTTTCAGTTGACTTTTCCTCTCTGCAAGTTTATTTCACTTTTGCTCAGCCTTGTCCTTACTGACCGTTCCTTTCCTTCCAGATCATGGCTTTCTCCTGATTTATTTATTTTTTTAAATTTTTTAATGTTTTATTCACTTTTGAGAGACAGAGACAGAGCATAAGTTGGGGAGGAACAGAGAGATAGGGAGACACAGAATCTGAAGCAGGCTCAAGGCTCTGAGCTGTCAGCACAGAGCCCGACGTGGGGCTCAAACCCACGAGCTGTGAGATCATGACCTGAACCGAAGGCAGACACTCAACCGACTGAGCCACCCGGATGCCCTGGCTTTCCCCTGATTTAGATTAGCTGAAGGTGATATCATGCAGCCATTACTATAAATTCCGAGATAATGGAGGAAGGACTTCAAACCAGAGAATCATCCAAAGCAACAAGACTTGTAGCAGATATATACACAGGCGTTTATCTAACATTATCTCTGATATTTGCAGTCTCTTACTTGTGTTGGTTGGTACCTGCCTGGCACACGTCAAGTCATTTTCCCAGCACAGCTGAGGTTGGGTAGTTTGACTAAAACTGAATTATTATGTAGGAGCTTGGTCTGAGGAAAGATTAAGTGAGAGCCTACTTATGGATCCTGGAAAATTCTTTAGAAACGCATGCATGACTCAGGTGCCTGTCTCATCATGACAAACCAAATGTATAATTCTTGTTTTGAAAATTTGAATAACCTTAGTTTTCTCTTTCACTCTGCAAAGAGTTTCGACAATGGAGACTATTTTCCAGTGTGGGGCACATGCCTTGGATTCGAAGAGCTTTCGTATTTGATTAGTGGGGAGTGCTTATTAACGCTCACAAAAACCAATGGAATTACATTGCCGCTGAACTTCACCAAAGGTGAGAATTCTCTTTGCAACCCTTTAAAAAATATTACCCAGGCAGGATTAGTAAGTAGCAAATATCCAAGTCAGAAATGCTCCTAATGTTTACTGATTTTTTTCTTTTTACATTTATTTTTGAGAGACAGACAGAGCAGAGCAGGGAACGGATAGAGAGAAGGAGACACAGAATCTGAAGCAGACTCCAGGCTCTGAGCCGTCAGCACAGAGCCCGATGTGGGACTCCCAACTCACAGACTGTGAGATCATGACCTGAACCGAAGTCGAATGCTTAACTGACTGAGCCACCCAGGCGCCCTCACGTTTACTGGCTTTTAAATGATTTATACGAGCTGATGATGTAGATGATACCTTTTGTGCTGAGCTGTGAAGATGGCTTACGGAGCCATCGCTGCCTGTAGTGGTGTTGGGACCATGCGTAATTAAGACCTCTGAAATTGGACCTGCATTTGAGTCCTACTTCGTCCCTTTCGCCTTGAGGCATGGTTTAATTTCTTGATTTGAAGGGTTTTCCTCTTAGGGTTGTTTGTGAGGATTAAATAAGACACTGCTTTCCAAATACTGTGTTAAATGCTTTGAGTCCAACTCATAGAGGTCAGCTCTAGTTACCGTGGCCCAGCCTTGTCCCCTCGGCTGTGTGCTGCTTAGGCCCAGCCTTGATGTCCTGCCGTGCGACTCTGACCACCTGGAGTTGGTACACACTCCAGTTAGAGGTTATCTCCCCAGCCAGACTGCCCTTACTTCCAGATACACCAGGCACAAGTTGTCCTCAAGGCCACCCACACTGTTGACCGACTGGCCGCAGCTTTGAGGATTCCCATGACCCTTCCTGAGGTTCAGTAATTCACTGGAATGACTCACAGAACTCAGGAAGGCGCTGTGTTCACACTACCTTCTATTATAAAGGATACACACAAGACGACATCTGGGAGGGCGTGCAGAGCTTCTGTGTCCTCTCCCTATTGAGTCACGTCACTCTCCTGGCATGTCGAGAATTTTTTATTGGGGTTTCATTGCGAAGGCAACATCGATTAAGTCATTGGCCGTGTGACCGAACCCCATCCCCAGTCTCCCTTCCATCCCTGGAAGTCAGGCTGGTTCAGAGCCCTAACCTACTGCAGTCATGTGGTTGACCTTTCTGATGACCAGACTCATCTCAAAGCTGGCTAGGGGCCCACGGGGCGGGGGGGTCACCTCATGAGCATTACGAAGACACTCCTCTTTCTCGGGAAATTCTGAGAGTTCTAGAAGCTCCCTGTCAGGAACTCAGGGCACAGACCAGGCAAATTCTTAGTTACAACATCTGTATAAGTAGGTGATGAGTCTTGTAGGTTACCTGATTTCTGAGGCCTCAGAGTTGAGTGCTGTTAGCTACCCTGGTCTCATAAGGATTTTGGATGGAAAGCGGTAGTTTTATACATAGAACCTATAGAACATACTATATTTTTCAAAACTCTTTCTCACAGAGTCTCAGTCGTTGTAAGAGCTCTGTGGGAAGTACATGTATTAGGTCAGTCTATTTTGGATGTGTGTGGTAAGAACCTAGTTTATATAAAAAAGGAATAGCACCTTACTGAAGTAAGGTACTTGAGTGGATTTTTATTATCTGAGGTGCAGGGATTCCCATGGAAGCCATTAGCATGCTGAAGATGAAGCTTCATTTAGAGAGAGTTGGCCTCAGGGCCTTGCATGTCATCAGAACTTTTTTATCCTTTTTCTGGTGTTTGAGTTTATCTGTCAGATTCCAGAGCCTTTAATGAGGTAAACTGCTCTTTTTGATCTCTTTACTGAGTAGGGATTTCATGGCCTGGTTAATGCTCTTTTCTGCATTGTTGGTATTCTGGTTTTTTTTTTTTTTTTTTTAATTTATTTATTTTGAGAGAGACAGAGTGAACAGGTAAGGGGCAGAGAGAGAGAATCTAAAGCAGGTTCCGCATTGTCAGCATGAAGCCGGATGCAGGGCTTGAATCCATGAACCGCAAGATCATGACCTGAGCTGAAACCAAGAGTCCGATGCTTAACCGACTGAGCTACCCAGGCGCCCCCACATTGTTGGTGTTCTTAAACCTTTTAAAGTACAGATACCTTTGAAAATATGTTGAAAGCTCTGGATTGTTTCCTGAGAAAACAAAAATATGTTCGTGTGGTAAACTGTTCTGATTTCAAGATAACTCAAGTTAAAATTCTCTGCTTACTCTGTGGCCAGCCTGGATATGACCATTATCAGAAGGATTTTTAGTTATTCATGTAACAATTCTACAAGAAAAATACTTGATTATAGAACATACTTGAATTTGCATGTGAAACTCATTCTGTGCTTGTCCAGAAAATGTGATGTTGAAATGATGTGTTTTGCTTATCAACCAGGCGTCTTGATTATGTCTTAATAATGGCCTCTTTTTGGCTGTAGATCACTTTGGTGGATTTTATTTTTTCTATGTTTAAATTATTTCTCTGTGCTTAAATTATTTCAGCTGCATCACAGAGCAGAATGTTCCAGAATTTTCCGGCTGACTTGTTGCAGTCCTTATCAGTGGAACGTCTAACTGCAAATTTCCACAAGTGGAGCCTCTCCATGACGGTATTACATTAATTAACAATGAAATTAACTAAATGAGTTAATTTAGATTAAATACAAAAGTAATTACTTTGTTTTATTTTTATACTCTAGAATTTTACGAAGAATGAAAAGTTACAGACGTTTTTCAAAGTATTAACTACAAATACCGATGGCACCACTGAGTTTATTTCAACCATGGAAGGTATATATCATGCACATGTACAGGTTTTTTCACTTATGTTTGTATACATTAATTTTCATCTCATACTTCTTTTGTGAGTAACAAAATCATGTTACTTTGGGGTGTGAAGATAGAAGCTAGGGCATTTTTGGAAACAGGAGGCATGTTTTGTCCACATTCCAAATCATTTGTGACTTAGCTGTGTTCTCTTCTAGAATGCGGTGATGCCGATGGAAATAAAGAGGAAGGGAGAGTAGATAGAGAAATAAAAGGCGACAGCAGCGGCTTGTAAATGATGCAGTAAACATAGGGGTGCATGGATCTTTTTGAATTCGTGTTTCTGTTTTCTTTGTGTAAATGCCTAGCAGTAATTACTAGCCTGTATGGTATTTTCCATTAAGTGGAGTATTTAAAGCAGTGTTGTTATTGAGTCAGGAGAACTTGAGATGAAATCTCAGGAAGCCCTTACATGGAGCAGGGTCTAAAACCCTCAGCAGCCCTGCCTGCAGCCCTGCAAGAATTGCCGTCTTGAACCTCGGCACGCAGGGAGCGGGGGTGGCGCTACAGAAGGCTTGGGCGCTCGTAAAAGCTGGTCACATGCGGCCTGCATCACGCTAACTGGGAAGTTCAATAAATCTCAAGTCCAAAATTTCATTTAAAGGTATTTCAAACCGATAGTTCCCCGGAGTGCATGGCAAAAACAAATATAAATAATTCCCTCTGGAGGAAACTACTTTTTTTTTTATGGTTATTTATTTTTGAGAGCGAGAGAGACAGCATGAGCAGGGGAGGGGCAGACAGAGAGGGAGACACAGAATCCAAAGCAGCTCCAGGCTCTGAGCTGTCAGCACAGAGCCCGACGTGGGGCTCGAACCCATGAACCGTGAGATCATGACCTGAGCTGAAGTCGGAGGCTTAACTGACTGAGCCACCCAGACACCCCTAGAGGAAACTACATTTATTCCAAACTTTAAGGGATTTCCGTGTTATGAGGCTTTAGGGACAACGAGGAGTCATAGCCCAAAAATCACTAATGTGCAAGGAAGCCTATGCAGGAGAATTTACAGAAACCGTAGACAGACTGTGAGTCAGGGAGGCTGTGCCGCCTGAGGGGCCAGGGTCCTGGAGTGGAATGAACTGGAACAAAGTGAGTGTAGTTCATGATGTTCAAAGATTGGCCTTATGACTGGCTTGCTCCTGGGGGAGGTGGGTGCAGAGGTCCCCGGGTTTACAGCCACCATCCGGGGATTCTGGGGAAGGTTGGTCCGCCTAGTCCGAAGTGAACCTGTTACCTTCTCAACACTCTTTGCCTCCTCTGTTTTTGCTTCAGGGATAGCCTCGGCATTCACCAGATCATCCCAAGTTAGAAACTTGGATGTTGTCCGTGACTTCCTGCCCTCATTCTCCACATCTAAAACATTTGTGCAACTTTCTGTTCCCCAAATGCTTCTTGAAAATATTACCTCCCCTCCACCCAGCTTAACCCTGGCTGAGTTCTGGATTAACTACCTTCCACCGTGACTCCTCTGTAGCCTCCGAACTGTCCACGGAGTCACTTTCCAGGTGGCGTCTGATGACCCTTCCAAAACACCAATCATGAAGTTAGGAACCATTCCACAGATAGACGTAGTTTAGGCCGAGACAAACTGGCTTACATGAAAGGACATCAAAAGTGCACAGTGTAGTTCATTCTCATATGAATACATTACGGGATGGGATGCAAACACAGTATGAGGTGGGGGGGCGGGGACGGACCCATTGTGGACGAAACTTGTGTCACTAGTCACACACCGGCACCTGACTGTTTAACTGGGCCTTATTCCGAGGCTCAACTATTTCACTCGACTCTGATTACCTAGTAAGGCAAATCATATTACAAATTGTAAAAGGTTGAAAAAAATCAGTGAAATGTATTGTGAGTGTTCACATTGTGAGCTGCATTCTTTATTTTGTCTCTGAGAGAATGAGCACAATTTTACCCTGACACTGTGAATTATAAAATAATGTTTTACAGGGGCGCCTGGGGGGCTCAGTCGGTTGAGCGTCCAACCTCAGCTCAGGTCATGATCTCGCGGTTCGTGGGTTCGAGCCCCGCGTTGGGCTCTGTGCTGACTGCCAGCTCAGAGCCTGGAGTCTGTTTCGCATTCTGTGTTTCCCTCTCTCTCTGGCCCTCCCCTGTTCTTGCTCTCTCTGTCTCTCTCAGAAATAAACATTAAATAATTTTTTTTTTAATATTTTTATTTATTTCTAGGAGAGAAAGAGAGAGAGAGACAGCGTGAGCGAGAGAGGGTCAGAGAGAGAGGGAGACACAGACTCTGAAACAGGCTCCAGGCTCTGAGCTGGCAGTCAGCACAGAGCCCGACGCGGGGCTCGAACCCACGAACCGCGAGATCATGACCTAAGCGAAAGTCGGACGCTTAACCGACTAAGCCACCCAGGCGCCCCAACATTAAATAATTTTTTAAAAAATGTTTTACATAGGGTGTGAAACACAACTGAGTTGTTAGTAACATCTTCGGTCATTCTTACCTTACTTACTCTTCTGTGTCCTTCTTGCAGGGTACAAGTACCCGGTGTATGCTGTCCAGTGGCACCCCGAGAAAGCACCTTACGAGTGGGGGAAGTTGAAAGGCATTTCCCATGCTCCTAATGCTGTGAGGGCTGCATTTTATTTAGCAGAGTTCTTTGTGGCTGAAGGTAATATGTGGGTATATAATTTTATTCGTCTATTGTAGCTTTGGAGGAAGTCACCCTCATCAGAACTTTCTATACTGTTTTGCTCTGTAGATGTTCTGTAGGTTTAACTTTAAGAAAGATTAAATCATAGGAAAGCCCTGAAATGGAGATACTAGACATTCAAGTAAAACCAGGACAATTACTTCAGTTAATGGTATTATATACTCTAAAGTGCACTGAACTCTTTTTTTTAGTGTGTGTGTGTGTGTGTGTGTGTGTGTGTGTGTGTGTTTGCTTATTTATTTATTTATTTTTGAGAGAGAAGTTGGCGGGGAGGAGCAGAGATAGAGGGAGACAGGATCCGAAGCAGGCTCTGCACTGAGCAGACAGCCCAATGTGGTGTTCGAACTCAGGAACTGTGAGATCACGGCCTGAGCTGAAGTCAGATACTTAAGCCCCCCAGGCGCTCCAAAAGTGTGCTGAAGTCTTGAACAACAGCATAAAGATTATTGAGCTCCTTGTTTTTCTTTCTTTCTTGAAGGTATTTAAAAAAGACATTTTCCCCATGACTCTTCTTTTTAGGAATACTGCTTTAATTTTAACATTCTCTGAGAATTAGATGCTATTTGTCTAAGCAAATTCCATGAATTGCATACTCGTCAGTCTGTGACTATAAGACTGACTGTCTGCAGGCACTGGCACGTTGGAGGAAGTTCATGGGCGTTTCCTGCTTCATGATGAAAACAGAGATATTTTCACGCTGTTACGTTTACGGGTAGAATTGAGAATTTGGCCGTAGATGCTTAAGTTGTCGCCGAGTGACACGGGTATGGGACAGAGCTACAAACACAGCTTGCAGAGGGCGGGACGCCACTCCGGCGAGGCGTGAACTGTGACGCGCTGTGTCGGCACCCGTCTCCCGGCTGGCCCTGTGCTTTCATCGGCCCTGCTGCTCTCGCTCATGAGTAAAGTCCTTCCTCCTCAGTTCACTCTGGTGGAGAGTTATGTTCCGTTGGATGCGTAGTTTCATGGCAAAAACCCCGAGTTAAAAAAAAAAAAGTCTCACGTGCAGCACTCATCCCAAGTAACATTGCCCTGCTGCGCGACGGGGAAAACGGCAACGCCAGCAGGTGAGGTTTGTTGCAGCGACGTCACGTGGCTGTTTACTTTATCTTCATTTCTCAGTATCCTTGTTTCTAAACATGCCACAAAGCCTATATTTATTTTGACTTTAGGGTAAAGTCTGAGCCTTCACTGCTGCACATGCATACTTTTGCTAACTTCTTTTCTCTTTAAAAAAATTTTTTTTAACATTTATTCTTTATCTTTTTGAGAGAGAGAGAGAGAGAGAGAGACAGAGTGCTAGTGGGGGAGGGGCAGAGAGAGAGGGAGACACAGAATCCAAAGCAGGCTCCCAGGTCTGAGCTGTCAGCACAGAGCCTGACACAGGGATCGAACCCACAAACTGTGAGATCACAACCTGAGCTGACGTCAGAAGCTTAACCAGCTGAACCATCCAGGCGCCCCCAGGTTTCAGCTAACTTTTATTCTTTTAAATTTTTTTATTAAAAAAATTTTTTTAAGTTTATTTATTTTGAGAGAGAGACAGAGAGAATTAGCAAGGAAGGGACAGAGAGAGAGAGAGAGAGAGAGAGAGAGAGAGAGAGAATCCCAAGCAGGCTCCACGCTGTCAGTGCAGAGCCCAATGTCAGGCTTGAACTCACAAACCTGATCATGACCTGAGCCCAAACCAAGAGTCCGACGCTTAACTGACGGAGCCCCCCAGGTGCCCCAAACTTCTGTCTTCCCTCTTGTTTTTCCCGTTTCTGCCTTGTCTCTCACTTCTCCATCTGCCTCAGCTTTGCCGGCGTCTCCATTCTCTTCACTCTGAAGCATCTCAAGAAGACAAACTGAAAACATCACAAGACACAATTGTGTGTGGGATTAGACTAGGCTTCTCGAGTGCCAGCACCTTGCCCTGTTCATACTTCCGTCCCCGGGCCCCGCGCATGTCTTGCACACAGCAGGCCCTTAGTAAGTGTTTGAACCGATGGCGGGTGAGCCCCACGCCGGGTCTGGTGCAGGGCGTATGTAGATACCCCTTCGCTAGGTAATAAACCAAGTGCTGCTTTATTTAGGGGAAATCTTGTAAGACTTTTCTCCTTTTGTTGGTGGCTTTTCCCACTTAATAATGCTGAGTATAGGAAGGAATGTTATAAAGTAGCCTTTTGAAAATTTTATCCTATCTTTTTTAAAAATTAACACTCTTTTTCTTGCAGCTCGGAAGAACAATCATCATTTCGAATCTGACGTTGAAGAGAATAAAGCTCTGATTTATCAGTTCCGTCCAGTTTATACTGGAAATATTTCTTCATTTCTGCAAACTTATATATTTGATTGAAAGCCTGCCGCGTGTTAACAGGAATCTTGATTGAATCAGAGTAATCAATAATCCCACTATTGGACTGGCGCAGTAACTTTCCTACAATGTTGCTGGTTCTGATTCTTCTTTCTGTGTTTTTGAATGTTTATATCACATTTCATAATTAATCAGGGAGACAGACTAAAAAATCACAGTGTATTTCATGGAAAAGCTTTTTTGTGAAGATTAGAACAAAATAAATGCATTGAAAATCCAAATATTTTCGTTTTTTCCTGTTGATTGTAGAAATAAGTACCCCACCCCCACCCCAACCATCCACCCCGTCCTTGCTGAAGGCCCTTTTCTAAATCTTGGGGCGCCTGGGTGGCTCAGTCGGTTAAGCGTCTGGCTTCGGCTCAGGTCACGATCTCACCTTTGTGAGTTCGAGCCCCGCGTTGGGCTCTGTGCTGTCAGCACAGTCGCTTCAGATCTTTTCTTCCCTCCCCTCTCTGCCCCTTCCCCACTCACATACTTTCTCTCTTTCTCAAAAATAATACATTTTAAAAAGTCATTAAAAAAATCTTAACTCTGGTTCACTGGGAGTCGTTTTTTGAGTTTTGGGAGTATTGGTGTGTGTGTGTGAGTGTGAGAGGGTGTGTGTGTGAGTGTGTGTGTATATATGTTTCCTTTGATGCCTTTTCAGCTCCCCAGTTACGCTGCCCAGGTCCTGAAAGCTGGGCCTGTGTCCTGAACTTTCTCTCACAGTGTCTAACACAATAAGCCGTCAGTAAATACTTGTGACTGTTGGCGAGTAAACTTTGTTTCCACAGAAAGTCATTCGAAAGCTGCCAAACATTTTTTTGGGTACATTTTAGTCTGTTTCTCAATCTGTGCCCCCCCGTTCCGTCCCTCACCATCCTGTACACCCTTGCCAACTGCGAAATTTCAGAATTCCTAGAGGACGGCGAATAGAAGAGAGGACATTCTGAACTGTTTTGGACAGACCGTGTTTATGCATCTGTTCTCAGTCCTTCAGAGCTGCTGCTGCGGTAGAAACCGGGAAACACAGTGATTGGGCAAGGTGTTGTAGGAGGTTCTGAACGGCTTTATGTGCAGAAAGGTAAGAACAATAATCTGAAGATACTGGGGTAAATCGTAAGCTTTGGGCAATACGTCCAAACAGAACAGAGGGATCGAAAGGGATGAACACATTTAGTCCGCTCACAGGATTTTAAGAGAAGTGCGGCAGATTTAGTTTCCATCCATGAGCAGAAAGATTCTGGTAAGTCTTATCAGACATGCCATTTCTAGCTAATTCCGTGTCTCTCGCCACTAGAGAAAGGTAGCCACTGTTAGACCACCAAAGTTCTTTCCAGCCCATTTTTTTTAAAATATATTTTTTAAATTTTATTTATTTCTAGGAGAGAGAGAGACAGCGTGANCCCATTTGTATCGAAACAGAAATCTGGTCTCTGAGCGAGTCACCTAACAACCCGGCCGTGTCATCACACCCGGGGTACCAGCCCTCCTTGCTGTGCATACTACCTCTCAGCGCTCCCGGGGTCTTCACTGCTCTTCCCTGGTGAGGAGCACAAATCTAAGAAATGTAAAGAACCTTTTTTTACTTAAGTTTTCCGTTTCTTCACCCATGCACGAACCAGATTTTTTTGCTTTTGTTTGAAGGCTTTATGCTAGACTCACTGTGTGGCCAGAATGGGATCGCTTTCAGCGTTGGGAGTATCCCTGCCTTTCACATACTACTGCCTCCCAGAGGCTTGGCAGGAGGCCAAGGGCAAGTGAGAAGGGCAGTGCCATCCTGGCAAGCAATGCCTGTGTCTCGTCTAGCTTGGCTGGAGACTGATGCAGGGCCCTGATCCTGGGCCCCGGTGGAGGCAGGAGAGGACGCGCTAGAGGTGCCCGTTGATGTTAGTGAGCAATAATCGGGAAAGCCCTCGGAGGGGAGAGCCAGCTCGCTGCCCCTGGAGGGCTGCCCGATCCATCGTGTGGGGCCCCTGGGAAGACTGGAGCGACCATCGCGGGCGTCAGTGGCTGGAGGCATGGCGGCTGAGAGATGGGCGTTGCCGCCCCACTGCCCTTGCATTCTGGAAACTAGAGGTGACACTGTAGTTGGAAGACGGACGTGTAAGGGCCAGTACACAGGCCCACGCGTGTGGCTCAGGCCCAAGGATCAGCAGTAGGTCTCCAATAACTCACATACCTGAACTTGTCCTGTGCCCAACAGGAGAGTCACTTAAACCCAACATGTCAGCACCATTCTGGCCATGCAATGTCAGGCAGTCCTGTGAAAGAAATACCGTGCTGGCCAGGTGACCCTCCTGGGACTGGAGTCTGGCCACCGGACCTGGACAACCGCGTAGGCGTGAGCCCCAAAGCTGCCCAGAGCACCCTGTTCACTCTCGAATGAGTCGGGCTTCACTCATTCCCGAAGGGGAGAGATGGGAGTGAGGGCCGTGCAGTCTGGCCAAGCCCAGGGTGCCCCAGCCACGTGGCTCTGCCGTGGCTGGCTCGTCACCGCAGTGGGGGCACTTACGAAATGTTGGGGCATGTGCTTTCTGTGATCCAGACCCACGCAAGACCAGGCCCAGGCGTGGGTCCCCAGCCCCGGGAGCACTTCACCCTGACCAGTTCCAGGCACTACAGGCCTGCACAGCGTTGAGGAAGGCACTCCAAAAGGGGGGGCCCTGATGGGCCAGGTCTGTGTCCAAAGGTGATGCCGCCTCGCTCAGCAGTGGCCCAGTGACACCCGGTTAAAGAAGTAAACACTAAAGAAGCATTCGGAGGTCAGCAGCCACGTTGAGTATGAAGACTCCTGTGCTGGCAGGAGAGACACAGAGGCTGAAAGACCAAGGGTGAGTGAGGAAACGTGCGGATTAGAGGAAAACGGAAGGAAGAACAAATCGAGGAAGGATTGGGTAAATGTGGCTTGCTTCCTACGGGTAAGAGAGAGCTCAGTGGACCCTTCCCCAGCCTACAGCCGACAGCGTCTCAGGGCCATGGGGGAACCTCTGCCCAGTCATTGCCCCGGCATTTCCCAACCCCCTTCCCGTGTGACACAGCCCGGACGGAAGGGGAAAGTGGGACTCAAAAGAACAGGCCGTCACCCGTTTCTCTTCAGCCAGGTGGTTTTGAGTGCCCACGAGGTTGCGTGACTCGTCACCTGGCACGAGATGTGTCACGAAGGGGTGTTGGCTGTCTCCATTTCCACACTGCAGGGTCCGAAAATCCTCAGTACCCTGTCAGGCTGTTTCTGCGGTTCCCGTGGCCCTGCGGCTTCTAGAAGCACAGTGATAGCTCACAGCCCAGTATTCAAGCCCAGCACCCGGCCCTGCAGCTATAGACCAGCCCGCGTGCGCTGGGTCTTTCTGTCCTACCTGTCAGACTAGCAAGAAAACACAGCACTTTTCTCTTACGGGAAGAGCGAAGAGAAGAGTCTTTTGCTTCTTAGAAACAAACAGAAGCTTGGTGAAGCGCCTGGGCGGCGCAGTCGGTTAGACAGCTGACCCTTGATTTCAGCTCGGGTCATGATCTCAGGTCCGTAAGTTTGAGCCCCGTGTCGGGCTCTGTGCTGACAGCTCAGTCTGCTTGGGAGTCTCACTCTCTCTCTCTCTCTCTCTCAGCCTTAACCCCACTCACTTGCACTCTCTCTCAAAATAAATAAACTTATAAAAAAGGAAAATGAATAAAGTTTTTATTCCATGTAACATTTTTCTCCCAGCAGCAGTTTAAAATGAACTGAGGCATTTTGCAGTAATGAATCAGAAACACTAGATGTCAGAAGAGAGCCAGCTGACGTAAGGTTTAAGCAACTGTGTTTACAGCCAACCAGTTAGAATAGTGGATCTTAGGAAGCCTAAAGGAGGTTCAATAAACTAATGGTTTATTGAATCAGTACATTGTGCACCTGAAACTAATATATGAAACTAGTATGTCAATTATATCTCAATTAAAAGAAAAACCTGATGGCTGTGCAAACACAGATTTATACCTTGTACTAGATAATTTTCTACTCCGACCTATGAGAATGTCCCGAAAGAACCGAAAAAAAAGAAAGGGAACAAACAATTTTAAGTATCTGTTAAGGGGTGGGAAGTCTCATGTACAGTAATTTGTATATAGGCCTATATATAAAATCCCGATTCGCCTTCCATCTGAGCAACTTCTGGCTAGTGGGGTTTTTCTGGGTAAAGAACCAGTGCTTCATATAATGAAAGATGCTTCTCGGGACACCAGCAGGGAAGACACCAAATCAGTTAGGAAGTATTCCTTGAACATCTACTATAAGCAATGTACGTGTAGAGAAGCACTTTAAACAATGACATTGGATTTTTTTCCCCTATGGATGAAAGTTTCTCAGCCAAATGTATTCTAAATCTTGTCATGATTTCCTTTTGGATTTAAGGTTCCTAATCATTAGTTTTTCTACTGAGCTTGTTCTTTTTTGCATAAATACAGCATGTTTTTAGACTTTTAATTCTCTAACACTAATTATAACTTCTCACAAACCTACTTTAGAGTCATTGTGTCTCACCATTAGCTTGTCTTTAGGTACTTACAATACCACTGTAACATCTTTTGCATTCAAGTTAATTCATCCTGGAAATTTTTCATGCTCAAGCTCAAAAGTTTGAGAGAATTAGAGACTCTCAGAACGGGAGAGTAGACAATCATGGTGGCCCATGGGGAGAGTCCATGTTTCCATTAATGAAACCCCAATGGTGTTTGTTTTAGGTCAGCTGCATTACAGCTGGACCACACTGAACTGTTGGCAGATTAAAAATCATAATTTCTGGGGCACCTGGGTGTCTCAGTTAGTTAAGTGGCAGACTCTTGATTTCAGCTCAGGTCACGGTCTCATGGTTCATGGGATCGAGCCCTGCACTGGGGTCTGCACGGACAGGGCTGCTCGGAATTCTCTCTCCCCCTCTCTCTCTGCCCCTCCCGTGCTCATGCTCTCCCTCTCCTTCTCTCTCTCATTCTCTCTCTCTCTCTCTCAAGAAAACATGAAATAATATTTTTAAAAAGTAAAACTCACGATTTCTTCTTCTCTGCTTATATGTCACATCTTACATCTAGTTTCCTAGCTGGATGAGAGTAGAAAGACTACTGGCAGTCAGAGGCCAGGGGTCTGGCCCCATCTCTCGACATTTGTGTAAATTTGGACAAATCATATACTCTCGTAGTCATGAAAATCTCTACCCATGCTCTGAGCACTTCACATCCTGTGTAATTGTCTTTCGAGGTTTTAAACCCACAGTAGATACTTCCCTTTTTCTTGTATATTCCTTGATAATTAAAAAAATTATTTCATCCACTCTTTATAAAGTTAAATAAGAAAATAAAACTTTTGGGGCGCCTGGGTGGCTTAGTCGGTTAAGCGCCCGACTTTTGCTTAGGTCATGATCTCGCGGTTCGTGGGTTCGAGCCCTGCGTCGGGCTCTGTGCTGACTGCCAGCTCGGAGCCTGGAGCCTGTTTCAGTCTGTGACTCCCTCTCTCTCTGGCCCTCCCCTGCTCACGCTGTCTCTCTCTCTCCCTCTCCTAGAAATAAATAAAGAAAGAAAGAAAGAAAGAAAAGAAAACTTTTCAACTTGTGCAATTAAATTAGTAATTTTACTTTGCTAATAGTTAGCGCTGTCCTTTCTCTTTCAGTTTTATAAAATAACTTGAAGAGAAGATAAACATTCATATTTTTTCTTCTCTAGTCAGAAGGATCTAGATGACTTGGTTCCTCCTTACGAGTCTTGATCCTGAGACAAAGGAGCTAGTAAATAATATAGACAAATCTTCTGGTATAATTAACAATAATGATCGGCTCCGATGTTGAGGGGACAAAGCACAGAAAACAAAGTTTGAACTAAAAGTAGAGTTTAGAACAATAATAATGTAGCACTGATAAGAGAAAAACATGGGATGAAAAATTCTGCTATTTCCCCTTGGTGTATTGCCGTGTATTTGCAGACGTAATCTGGGTCCTGCATTTAGTCAACTGGATCAAAAGCGCGTTTCTGTGTCGCTACCTACGTGGCCATCCTAGGCGTCCGGGTCGTCGTCCTTCGGCGGGGCGGGACGGCCTCCAGCGACCTAGCCTCGGCGCCAGGCCTGGCGAGGGCCGGAGGTGGGTCGAGGGTGCAGACGGGGCAGGAATCCGGCTTCGCGTGGCCCAAAGTGGGGGCGCGAGGCGGGCGCGAGCCAAGTGCACAGCGGCGGTCGGAGAGCGCAAGGGCGGGGAGCGGAGCTGCGCGGTCCCTGGAACACTGAGCCCGGAGCCGGGCCGGAGTGAAGGGTGGCTGCAGGGGAGCAGGCTGCTACCTCCCGGAGAGTCGCGGAGAAGTGTCCCGCCCCCAGCCCCGGGGTCNCCTTGGCAGTGTTCCGGTTGGGGCACGTCTTGCTCAACGTCAATGTCAAGACTTACTTTACAGACCGTGAGGTATCCCGTGGGTCAAAGCTGGTGGTGTCTGCCCGCGCCGGGCACGCAGGGTGGTGACTTGAAGGCCAGCACCGCTGACACGTGACTTTTGTCCCCAGCGCCCAGGCCGCAGGCTGCCCTAAGGCCTCCCGTGTAAGAGTCCAGCTCCTCAGCCACTCTGCCCTCCGTGCTTCATCCCTCCCGGCTTCGCTCCGCCCTCCCCTCCAGAGAGGGTTTGATATTCGGGGCGTTGCCCTCTCCTTGCCCAGCCCCCTCGTGTTGGTGGCATAGCGGGGCTTTGCCTGGCCTTGCGGTTGGCCGAGTGATGTCTACGCTCAGGCTCCAGCCCGCGCGTTGGCCTGTATGTGTGTCTACTGTAGGTGGTCATTGAACCCGAGCAGAATGTCCCCATGCGCAGTGAAGGCTGCTCTGCCCAGTCTCCACTGGGTGGTTACCCTCAGGGGGTGTGGTAGGAGGCCTCACTGGGATCTTGTGATGAGGCTGCGATCTCCCACCGGGCTTCAGATAGCCATACAGCGTGGCCTGTATTTTAGTCCTTCCCTGTGTGTCTGGGGAGGGAAAGTTGATGGACTGGGCTTCCTCAGAGGCCCTAGTACCTGCAAGGGTGAGTCAGTCGGGGATCCTTGCGCCCTCTGCAATGGGCCAGCACTCCTGTCGTTCTCAGGATGGGGCACACTGCAGCGGCCTGAGGACGCGGCAGCTCCCTAGGGCTGGACCGCTTCCACATCTGTGGTCTCCGTGATGCTCAGCCGGTTCTCCGGTGAGGAAAGGGGTACGGGTCTGGGTGGAACCCCCCGCCTACAGGTCGAGGGAGTGCTACCCTCATGGGTGCCAGGCAGTATTTCACTTGGCTTTTGTTGTATAATGACTCCCCCCTTCCCCACTTCGGCGACTTAAAATAACCGTTTTATTTAGCTTATAATCCCACGTGTGGCTGGCGGTCGTGTGGTCTGGGCAGGTAGTGGGTTAATACCCCTGTGCCCTGCCCAGGGTGCAGAGCCTCCCACAGCAAGCCCACAAAGCACTGGATGGATTGGGAGGGGATCAGTTCAGTCCTGCATTTGTGAGTTTGTGTATGCCAAGGTGTTGGGCCAGGTGGACACTGCGGCCTTTTCAGAACGTTGAGAGATAGCTATTAAGCTTTGTAAGCCTCAAGGCTGACAGTCTATCCATCAGCCGCTCTTTCAAAATGTAGAGTGTATTTTTTATTCAGGTACGGTGAGGTCGGCAGATGAGAAGACACTCGCCATTGAAAAGATAGTTTCTTACGTGTAGTTTCTACGAGGAAGGGGGCTGTTAGGCCATGCAGGGCCGCCCAGTGTGGGCCACAGGCAGAGAGAGCAAGGGAATCATGGCCAAGTGGCTTTATCGCAGCTTTTGTGGGTAGGAACGTGCAAGGCAGGGTAAGAAGGCTAAGTGGGCTTAGCACTGGGCTAGTTCACAGAATTTCAGCAGGCTCAGGGGGGTAGGGGCTACCCCAGCTGTGTAGTGGCTCGTCCTGGGGTGATTAGGATGGGGATTATTGTCCTGAAGGGTAAGACACTAATAACCCAGGTCGGTGGCAAATAGGGGCTATTACCTCTGGGAATTAGCCAGCCTGATGGGGTGTTCTTTCCCTGGTCAAGAAAGCCCCAATGTCAAAGCAGCAATACGGAAGCTAGAAAATGTGGCCACTCCTTCACCTCTGCCTTCAGTGCCTGGGCCAGGGGACTGTGTGGCTCATTCAATCCCTGAACGCCCCGAGGAAGTTCTTACTTAGACCTCTCTTCCTATTTTCCTTCCCTGATGGTTGTGAGGCTCGGACGACATCTTGACAAAAGTGGTAGATGTTATCCTCCGGAGCACACGGTCCCTCAGTCCCTGCCCCGCTGATGAGCAGGGACAGCTGAAGCATCCATGGAGCAGCAAGTCTCCCAGCTTCTGAGCTCAGCCCTCAGTTTGTGCTTGGATTTTGGAGCCACTCTGAGAGTCAGACCTGTCTGCTCGCTGCTCCTTATTCATACAGACGCAAGGCCCGGCCCAGCTTATCAGATCAGGGCCAACAGCGATCTGCATTCAGTCAGCTGCACGCCTGGCTTGCCTGCCGCCATCGCTGCATGGTAGAAACGGGACGGTGTGCCCTCCTCACAGGGACTATGGTGTCTATGCTGACAGTTTCCTCACTTCCTCTGATGAAATAGAAACTCTGGCTGTTGGTCAGTGCCTGAGGCGGCCAAGGGTCATCCAAAGGGACCTCCTGGCACTTCAGGGAACGGTCATCAGCCCTACTTTTCAAAGCCACGTCTTCCCAAGGTACTGTGGCATCTGGCAGACGTCAGCAGTGTTAAGCAACACCCCTCCCTGGCTACTGAGATGGCTTCTGGAGGTCAATCAGCCCGGTCTGAGCTCCTGGTCTACTCGCAAGCCTTTCTCTTAGTGGCTCCCAGAAGTTGAGGGTGTACTGAAGGGGAGACTGTAGTCAGCAACTAGATGCAGGCTGACTCGTAACCGGACCCTCAGACAGCAGCTGGGAATGTAGGTAGTTAAGTCCTTTCCAGGGAGAAACCGGGAGATGAGCATTTTCTCTTGCTTCCTCCGTGTTAAGCCCAAGCATATAGCCATGGGACGTGGTTCCGCACCTGTTTGAAAACTGCTTCTCTGTTTGACTAACAGCCCTTTGGGACTAGCGAATGCAAGCCCTGGTGGTTATGAGAGGGAGGTGACTCAGGGGCCCATCCCTCAGCTGATGGCTGTAAAGGTTGGGGCGCTAGATGTGTGGACAAACTCCTTCCCGGGAGACGGGGGATGCGCCCGCTGGCCGGTTTTGGTCTGGGACAGATCTGCACCGAGCACACGGATGGGCGCTGATTCGAGGCAGGGTCCTCGGGCAGCAGCCTGTAAAGCCTGCGGTTCAATTCCTTCCGGGGAAGGACGGGGCGGGTTGGCCTTCTGCACGCTCCCTCCCCGCGGAGGCCTGTGCACGTGCTGAGGGAGGGCGCAGCTGCCCCGAAACGGCTGCCTCTCTGCTCACCGAGGCCGCGCAGGACTTGTGAGTGCAGGCCCCACTGCTTGTCGGAGTTGGCGGTTTGGGGGTCCACCCTTGGGAGCCAGCCTCAGGAGCTGGGGCCCTAGGTGTGCTCTCTGAACCCCTGGCTCCCCAGGGAGAGGCTGGGAGAGGCCTTGTTCCCTCCCAACTGCATAGCAATGAGCCAGCCAGAGGGTTTAGGGCAAGAGTGTATCTCCACCTTTCCTACTCGCTGTGTCTGTATGTTTACATTTTTTTATATTTATTTATTTATTTATTTATTTATTTATATGCAGTGATATATATATAGAGAGAGAGACAGAGAGAAAGAGTGTGAACAGGGGAGAGGCAGAGAGAGAGGGGGAGAGAGAGAATCCCAAGGAGGCTCACTGCTGTCAGTGCAGAGCCGGACACGGAACATGAACTCACGCACCATGAGATCATGACCTGAGCCGGAATCCAGAGTCCAACGCTTCGCCGACTGAGCCACCCAAGGGTCCCTCCTACTCACTTTGATGTGGGTATTTTCTCAGTGTCCTGATATGCAGGAGTCACTCTGCTAGTCTCTGAGGGAACTGCTCTATGTGCTGTTGTAATATTACCGAATATTAAAGGGAAATTCAGGAGACCCTTAGGTGGTCCTCTGGTCCAGACCTAGATAGTTTTCTTTAAATGTTTGTTAGCCTTTTCTTTAAGTCTAGAAAGCCTACACATGGTTTTTCTAGCATCATTATCAAATAATCATCTCTTTCCCCTTGTTTACAATGCTGTCTATAACATATGCTAAACACTGTTATCTGTACGATTACAGAACTATAACAGTTTTATAAACACTGTTATCCATTTTGTACTAATCTGTTTCCTTAATTTCTGCTTATTCTTATGCCAGTACTAACTACTAGTTTAATTATGAGGTCTTTGTAATATATTTCAATGTAAGGCCCATTCTTACTGGCTTTCTTTTAGGGAATTTGTTTTGATATCTTTTTCTTTTCAAGTTTTTACTTAAATTCCAATTAGTTAATTGGAATTTATTATACAGTATATACAGTATATATACAGAATATTATTATACGGTATAATATTAGTTTCAGGTGGACATGGTATCTTTTCCTATTTATATGTTAAGATTAATTAGAGGATTATTTTGTTGAGTCCTCAAACCCTCCCATGCCCCAACGTGGATTTTACAGGAAACACAACAAGCTTACAAATTAATTTGACAGCAGCTGGCTTCTTTATGTCTAGCTTTTTCCATATAGCAGTGTATAATATATCGTTTATATCTCTGAATTCAGTTAAGTAGCGTTATATACATTTCTCATTGGGATTTTTCTTAGTTATTTGTTGTCTATTGCTGTTTCTCAATGGGCTTTATCAGGTTACCTTCTTAAATGGGAAGTTTTAGACGCGCATTCCTTGATCTCATCAGAATAGGATGTCTTTTAAATTTGCGTGTGTGTGTGTGTGTGGGGGGGGGGGGGTTGATTGGTTTCTTCCAACATGTCATGATTAACTCATCCCTGGCCTGACTCTACGGACAAGGTACAATACTTAGCACTTCCCTCCTCCTCTCCTTTGTCTCCCCTTCCCTTCCTCGATGNGTACAGGCATTCCATTGGTTTTTGTGCGTGAATTTTGTACCTGTTCTTATTAATTGTGACAACTCTTTAATTGATTCCCAGGGGCTTATCATATTTTACTTATTATACGTAACATATTTACGCATAAATATGCTTAATTATATTTTATACATACTGCAATATAGTACATTAGGATTATAAATTCACATTTTCTTTTTGTACCTATATACACTTTCCATATTCCATGAAATGCTTCTTTCCCAGAAGTAAAGAATTGAGTGTACATGTTAAATTAAGGAGGGCTGAATCATTGAGATTTTGAAAGGCTGCAATTAAAATAGCTTGGGTGAGGTTTACAGACTTCTGCTTTATGTGAATAAAAGCATTCCGAGCAGTGGCAGAGTATATAATTTTCTGGAAGGCATTATCCCAAACCAGCTATTTACAGGTAGAATCAGATGTGTGTGGACTCTGGTACTACAATTAAGCTTTTACCTTTTCTTTGCTTTCATACAGGAGGTTCTGATAAAGGCTGTGGTGGCTTCAGGGCCTCTTGAACACCACACAGACGGCTCCCTGGTGTTGAACTGTGTGTTAAGAAAGGGCCCCTGCTGTACTAATGAACCTGTGTCAAGATACTCCCAGTTCACTTCCCGTTATTTCTAATTAGGGCCTCTAGAATTCTCTGAACCTTGCCAGGTCTCTGGCTGGGGCCATTTTAATGTTTCCACTCCAAAGTCTGGCTGCTAATTTTTTTTTTTTTTCCTGTATAGGATTTCCTGAATCAGTATGACATTTGCCTTTAATAGTAGAAGGTTTCTTTTTAAAACATTTTTATTTTGAAATAATTTCAGTCTTACAGGAAAGTTGCAATTATTATGCAAAGCATTCCCATATATCCTTCACCGAGATTCCCCAACTGTTAGCATTTTTCACATTCGCATTATCATTCTCTTTCTCTGCTCTGTAGGTGTGTATGTGCGTGTGTGTATGCGTGTGCACAAATTCTCTTTTAGAACCACATGAGATTCAATTTGCAGGTGTGCTGTCTTTCACCCCTAAATTCTTCAATATCTATTTCCTAATAACAAGGACGTTCTATTGTATAATACTGTATAATTGTCAACACCAACAGAACGGTTAAAATGTTGCCAATTGTCTTGTTACTGTTCTCTATAGCAAATAAAGAAATGTGTGGGGGAGGGGGTGGGGGAGGGATCCAGAATCCAATCCAAAATCACATAGGGTATTTATGTCTTCTTAGTGTCCTTTAGTCTATTCCTCATTCCTTGAATTTGTGAAGAGTATAGGCGAGTTATTTTGTGGACACTTTTTCCTAATCCTAAATCTTCAACTAATTCCAAAGGTACGACTTTTAACTTGCGACTGAGCTCCTGTTATCTTAATTTTCCTATCTAACCTGAAGACATTCACCTCGTATTTGTGCTTAAAGAGCTCAAACGTACAAGGGCAAAACCACGGGGAGGGAATTGACATTTGCCGAGCACCTGCAGAGTCCCCGTACTGGGGATGATAAACATCCCGTTTCGGGAGCACATCCATCCTGTGGCACAAATTAGTATTATTGGTATTATGCACATTTTGCAAATGCGGAAGCAGATGCTCAGAGACTGTAATCTGCCCAAAGCCACGCAGTTGGCGCTAGGACGGCCCAGAGCCCACCTCCTCGATTTCACCACACTCTCTCTGAAAGGGCACTTAAAATATACCTTGACCCTTAGCCGTACGTGGTTCTATATAGACCTTGACATCCGCAGTCTTCTGGCCTTCCATGGAGGTTGTTAATTTATTACCTTTTTCCTGCACTGGAACGTGAGCCAGCTCCTGAGGAGGAGCGACCAGAGTTATTTATTCTGCAGTCCCACGCCTAACTCAAAGCCTGGAAACGTAAACGTTCTGGATTGAAGACGCTGGAGCACAGGCGGTCTGAGAGGAATAAGAAACGCATCTTGTGGGCTCAGGTTTTCCATAGTCAGGACTGCGACCGCTGGCTGAGCCGGGCAGCTGGGCGGCCCCTCTCTCTTTAGGGAAACACTGGCTTTGCTTGGCACTGGGAAGACGGGCTCTTTTGATTCCCTTCTGATTTCATTAGCTCCCGCTTCGTAATCTGAGTTGGTTGAGCCTCACCTCTCTAACTGTTACACGTTGGCTTGCCCTGAGGCCAGTCCTAGGACTTCTCCTTTCTGCTTTGACCTACTTGGTGTTCTCTAGTCTCCTGGCTCTAAACAGAGCATGGCTACTTTAAAATTTATATCCTGGCCTGGCTCTTTCCTGAACTTCAGGGTCATGTCGACGTGCTTATTCTACATCTGTACTTAGATGCCTAATAAGCATCCTAAACTTTACATGGAGAGCTGAAATCTGGCTTTCTTGCCACCTCAGTAAATGGCAACTCCATCCTTCATGTTGCTCAGACTCAGCACTGTAGATTTGTCCTTGATTTCCTTGTTTCCTTGTACCAGAAAATTCTATCCGATTTCAGGTGCTGGGATCATGATACCATGTAGTTTTTTAAACACCTTTGTAATTCTCCCTGAAAATCAAATAGACAGCCAGGACTGAATCGTGGCCACTCAAAGTTCATTTGTTGAGACCCTAACCCCCAGTGGAGTGGCATTTGGAGAGGGAGCTTTGGGAAATAATTAGATTTAGATGAGGCCATGAGAGTAGAGCCTTCATGATGGAACGGATAGCTTTATAGAAGAGATACCAGAGAGCTTGCTCTCTTTTTCTCTTGCCCAACAGGAAACAGTGTCTGCAAGCCAGGAAGAGAGCTCTCACCAGAATCTGACCGTCCTGACACTCTGATCTCAGATTCTGGACTCCAGCACTGTGAGAAAATAGATTTCTGTTCTGCTGTTTAAACAACCCAGCCTATGGTGTTTTGTTACAGCAGATCAAGCTGACTAATCACAGATCTATCTGTCTAGTGAATGGAGAAATCACCCATGGAAACCACTTTTGAGAAAACTAGGGGACAGAAAATCCCCACAAACCTCCCCTCAGAGGACAGACACATTCAAATACAGTTTAGACATATTCAGACATATTCAGAAGTCAGACCTATTGCTAAATCCCTACCAGCAATAGATGGTTGTAGAGCAAGAGTGGTGGAAAATGAGAATTGAGATTCTCAGAAAGGTCTCACAAATAGTCTCTTCTATAAATTCACAGCATGACACCGAAGGAAAATAACTAGAAATGGAAACTGCATTGAGCAGAATAGGAACCTGGGCAAGGAATAAAGAAGGCGTGGGGGGAGGGGAGGGCAGCCCAGGGAAAGAGGATTCCAGAAGGTACTGTCAACACTGATGCAAACCAGGGCTGGAGGCAGAAAACCTTCCTGAGCCAGTCCCGCAGCCTTTTATTTTTAATTAAAAAAAAAAAATTCATCACCGATTTTGGACAAACGGGGCCAGATGCCCCACCGATTGCCCCCTCTCTGATTGTGTCTTTTTACCACCTACATTTCCCATAAACTAAATGTTCGCTCTGAACGCGTGACTGGGGGAAAGTCCAGTTTTCGACAGAAATAATCTCTGTTAGTACTTGCTGAGTACTGTGTTCTGCGTCACCCCAAGAAGGGCACAATGTCTGGTTTTCCCGCTTTGCACGGTGGAAGGTTGGCCCAGGGGTGACCACTTGATCCCCCCTCTGTGAAGCCCCCTAGCAGCTAACTCATCTGAGGGGTGACGGGGAGTCCGGCCACTCGGAAGCCTGTTGCCAACGCTGCGTGGCCAAAGCCGCCCCCTCTGCCACCTGGTGTGTTGTAACAGACTCCTTACCTGTCACCTGCTTCTTGCTCCCCACGCTCTCTCGCCCACGAAGGAGCCTGGGANACAAAGGATCCACAGCAGGTTCAACGTGGAGCTCGAAGTCACGGACCATGACGATGGGCCCAAGTTGGAGGCTTAAGCGACGCAGCCACGCAGGACTGATTCCTTAGAAGCCCGGGCCCCCTGATACTGTTACTCTCTGCTCAGGGCTCCTCAGCTTCTTCCTGACTCACTCAGAGTAAGAGCCAGTCTCCTGCACTGGCGTCCTGGGTCCCAGGGGTCTGGCCCCGACCATTTCCACGGGCCGGCGCTTCCTCGCTCTGGGCCAGGCACCAGCCCCGCTGGCCTCCTCCCGTCTCTCGCGTCCGCCACGTGTGTGTCCCCAGCTGGCCTTTGCACGCACAGCTGCCTTGTCTGAAATACCCTGCCCCACCCCCCACCCCCTCCGGAGCCGGGGATCCTACCCGTCCTTCTACCCAGTCTTTCCTTAAATGTCCCCCTTCTCCGGGAAGCCTTCCCTGATTGCTCTCCGTAACGTTATAACTCCTGTCTTGGTGTCTCCTCTGCCTTTTCCCTGCTTTGCCTCCACAGCACAGAAAACTCTCTGGTGTAAGTTTATTTGCCTGCTCAAGTAAGTATTCGCTACGTCCTCACCTGGAACTTAGTTTGCCTGAGGTGGACACGGTGCTTGGTCCTACGCCACTGTCTGCGAGGGGCGCCTGAAGAGCTGGCCTCAAGGACTGAAGAACCCGGTGTACTCGGGGCCCAGGAAGCCGCACCTGAGTGTGCAGCCCAGGGACGCTGGGCCTGAGGGGCGAATTGCAGTAGTTTTTAAAGTTCATTTATTTATTTTGAGACAGAGAGAGAGTGTGAGCCAGGGAGGCATAGAGAGAGGGAGAGAGAATCCCAAGCAGGCTCCGCATTGTCAGTGTGGTTGATGTGGGGCTTGAACCCCTGAACTGTGAGATCATGGCCTGAGCTGAAATCAGGAGTTGGTGGCCTAACGCCTGAGCCACCCAGGGGTCCCTCCAGTATTTTTCTTTACAGTATTTTTAATGCAAAATTTTTTTCTTTTGCTTTCTGCACTCACTTTATAGCTTAATCCCCTGTGTAGGATCTGACTCCACTATAGAGTCGTGTCCATGGGGCCCCTTTCATAAAACAGAAACCCGTCCCCAAGGTCCTCCGAGCCTCTGACCACAATTAGTAAGCAAGCGCTGGTGCCGCTGGCTTCGAGCATCAAATATCCAGAAAAGATGTGCCAATTTTAATAATTCAACCCCTCAAATGTGACGTGTTCTTGCTTCCAACTCAAAATACTTGTCGGCACGGCCCAACTCGCAGGAAAAAACCCGTAAATCTGACTCTAAAAGCACCACGAAGTAATGCAGGTCTTTAGTTGAAGTTTTCCTTTTATTTTTTATGAGGCCATGGAGGCGGGGTGTTCGCAGGGTCACAGATTCCTAAGGTTTCCTACCGCATTCTCCCCATTGCTTTCTGAAAGGAGGGGGTCACCCCAACCCCCCTTCCCCCTCCTCCTCTCTGCCTGGTCCCCAGGCTCCTCCCTTCAACGTGGCTCAGGACAGTTCTAATGCAGATCAGTGCAGCTTTTCTTGTTTTGTTTTGTGTTTTGTGTTTGTTTTTGTTTTTCCCAGCAAGGAGCCTATGTCCACACCCAGCACAACGAAGAGCAGGAAGTGTAAACGAGTGACTTCCCACTCTCGCAGGCTGGGGCTGGCAGCCTCATCTATGCAGGCAAGGTCTGCGCCACTCTGAGAGCCCCACTCCTGTGCTGTCTTGGTTCCTTGTGTGCCTCATTGCCCACCCCGCCCCCTGCACCACTTGACCGATCTCTTGGAGAGCGCAGAGGACAAATTTCCGAAATGCCTGCTTCTCACGGTTGGGCACGCAATGGGATATGCCCTGGCCGTGCCCACCTCACTGTGGCTTATTTGTTTCATATTAAAATGCTCTCAGATCTACATAAGCCATCTGCTTTTTCCTCCACATCCGCCAAGCCCCATGCATTAAGCGTCTGTAATGCTATTTCTCTTTATGTCCTTAAGGACGGGGATGTGCTAATGCAAATACCAATTGGAAAGCTGGAGTAATTTTTCAAACTTTCCAATCAGGCTGTTTTCTGTATTATTATTTCAGGTCACTCTACTTTCGGTAGAGTTTTACAGTATTTTCAAAGTCCGACTCCAATACTTAGATCCCAAATGACAGACTGCATGGCCTTAGTTAACACCCCAGTGATGTAGGCCTAATTTTATAGTTCACCTGTTGTTGCTGTTGACTTTCTGGAGCTACAGCCAAGCTGAAGAAACTGTATGAAAACAGAATCTGATTGTCCATGAAAGAAAATGCCGCTTTATTTTGTAAAAGGAAAACCCGGGTTCTCCTAGGTTGGCCCCTGAGAGGAACTCTGCACATGGGGACGGAAGAAACGCAGACCCCACAGCTGTGCTTCTCCCCAGGCGATGCCTCAGTCACACTGGCTCCAAGGACATTCCTGCCCCTGAGTGTCCTGGGTCCAATGAGCAGCTGTGAGCCTTCTCGCCGTAGTTTCGGGCACTGTGGACTTCAGAGCAAAATATTTTGTTTATTTACTTTTTAAAATATTTTTATCTATTTCTAGGAGAGAGAGAGACAGCGTGAGCAGGGGAGGGTCAGAGAGAGAGGGAGATACAGACTCTGAAACAGGCTCCAGGCTCTGAGCTGTCAGCACAGAGCCCGACGCGGGGCTCGAACCCACGAACCGCGAGATCATGACCCAGGCGAAAGTCGGACGCTTAACCGACTGAGCCACCCAGGCGCCCCTGTTTGTTTACTTTCAACCTGAACTTGAGTTTTCCTGAACAGATTATGAAAGTAAAGTCTAAAACGTCTTCTCTGGTCTCTGTACCCAGCCCCCCAGCCCCCCTTCCCTGAGATGACTAGGGTAACTGATTCCTTTTTTTTTATTTAAAAAATTTTTTTAAATTTATATTTTTGAGTAAGAGTGCAAGTGGGGGAGGGACAGAGAGAGGGGAATAGAGGATCTGAAGCAGGCTCTGTGCTGACAGCAGTGAGTTCCATGTAGGGCTCAAACTCACAAACCCTGAGATCATGACCTGAGCCAAAGCTGGACGCTCAACCAGCTGAGCCACCCAGGCGCCCCAGGGCAACTATTTTCTTTATAACCTCTCAGAGACATTCTGTGCTTAGACAAGTACTGGCATGATTCTCCGTTTTCCCTTTTCAGATGTGGTGGCGCACTGCACACACTTGCCCAAGCGGTCCTCTCCTTTGCTCCGTCTGGGAAATACGCCAGCTCAGAAGTCCCCATTCTTTTCCGTTGGCTCCACAATGACCCACTGTATGGCTGTACTTTAATTTATCTAGCTTCTCTTCTGCTGATAGGCATTTGGGTCGTTTCTTATCTTTTTTTCTCCCAAAGTGCTTCAGTGAAAACAATGAGTAACTTCTTTTGTGCATATGTGAAATATGTAGGACAACTTTCTAGAAACTGCTGGGTCAAAGAACAGGTGCATCTTTGATGTAAATGCATATTGTCAAATTTACACTAATAGTTTTCCAATTTAGACCCTCCCCCACACCCCGCACATAGACACAAGTAACGTGTGCACTTAACAAGAGTTTACAGAAGGCTTAGGACTAATATAAGGAAGTGAACCTGGTGGCCTGAAGTTAGGTAATATGGTTTGGAGACACGCCTTACCAGTCTTTAGTTCGTGACCCATTAGAGGAATGCTTTGCCTTCTAGCCCTTGACCTGCTTGTGCGGAGCGGGAACTCACTGGGAGGGGGTGTTTGTTTTCTCCCCCTCACCTGCCTCACATTCTCCCACGTCTCTGAGCCAGAAGGGAACACAGATGCCTTAGGTATTGCCACTCAGGGAACAGAAAACAGTACTTTTCCAGTTTCTACTGAGCGAGGTCCTCAGACAGACATGGCTGCCAACTGACTCATGAGCTGGTCCCAAGCGCTTGGAGGCTCCTCAGCCTGTTCCCTGCCCTTGGAATGTGGGTTCCAGTTGCCTTTCCCACTCCCACAGGCTGCTCCATCCGCGGAGATGACCTTCAGAGGGCGACGTGGTGTTGAAAACACCTTCGTGGTCAACATGACTGAGCCCAGTGAGAGTCTCTTTACACGCGGAGGTTTGGCACTAGGTGCCAGGAGCCATTCGTCGTGCTGGGACTTCAGACCAGCCTCGTATGTACGTTCCCTTCACTTATTAAAACTGCTGCTGTTGTGCCCAAATCGCGAGGCCCCTGAGACCCCCAAGGAGCCGACACCGATGTGAGTACATAAGGGTCTTTATTACAAGCTCGAGCAGGGGCTCACCCATCTACCGACACAGCAGCAGCAAGGAGAAGCCCCGAATAATAGTGAGCAGGGTTTTTAAAGGGTTAGGGACAGGGGTGTTACCGTGCTCACGTAGTACGTATAGCATCATCACATAAGCACCAATCACAATTGTACAGCACCCATGTAACAGCTTTGACCATTCAGTATCTGTGAGGCGTCCGTTACTTTTGGCGGGACCCAATCATGACCTCTGAGAATCCTTTGAAAATGACCAATTATGAGGTGAGCTCAAAGGGCCTACGTGGGGTTCAGGCAAGCGGTGAGTGATTGACTAGTTTGTACAAAGTAACTGTCTGCAGTTCCCAGCCCTGACTCAGACCACAGGAATGTGACACATTTCTTTTGATTGGCTGATCCAGGGCGGTCTGAGGGTGGCTTCAGCTGAAGCTTCTCCCGGAATGGGGGCTACGTGCTGCCCGTGGTTGCTTTTAATGGAGGACTTAATTTCAGGCTCCTCACTGCCTACCAACCTGGCATGGCCTGCCTCGCTCTTCAGGCTCTCTCCGCCCTCTGTGATGGGCGCTGGCTTCAAATGTCACCTGGGAAGCTCCCGAGAGGGTTGCAAACCAGCCGCCTCCATCCTCCCAGTACCAACATCTGGCTCAAATAGAACTCAACTAGAACTAAGCCAGAGACTGACCACGAGGAGCGAGCAGGTAGCAGAAAGATTGAGGAGACCAAGGGATCAAGGAAGGTAGAAAAGGGAGAAGGGAGAAGGGAGAAGGGAGAGAGATTTCTCTCCTGGCAGGAGAGGGAAGCTCTATGGTGTCCCTAGAGAACGCGATGAGTGGCATCATTTGCTCTCCTTGCTGGCTACACGGTTTTTGTAGAATGTGTGGAAAGATTCAGATCAGGACAGTCAATATTATTCTACAGGGGCTTCAGGTTCGAGGACAATTTCTTTTTCTTTCAATCTTCTGATTTTCCTAAATATTGCTAAAATTTTCACACAAATTCCCATCGCAACGAAAAAATAACTAAACAAAACTATTTGTAATAAAAGATTGTTGTGGCAGAGTTTGCTCTATGTTCGCCATATTCTGTTCTTTTTTCTTTCTGAGCCAGAGTTAGAGTCTCTGTTTCTGCTCTTTCCTTATGACTCGGTGGGGTCCTATGACTCTGTTCTGGCCCAAGGAACGTGGGCAGGAGTGACGTGCACCGTGTCCAGGCGTGGCCCCTAATACCTTTCTCCTCCACTCCCATGAAGTCACTTCTACCTTCTTTTTTTCTCCTTTTGTGCAGCTAGAAACAGATGACATCAAAGCCTTAGGCCACTTCTGGCTTCAGTAAAGTCAGAAGACAGGAGGAGCTTGGACCCTTAATTCTGCTTGACGAGAGCAAGTAGGAGAGCCTAAGTTTTATGTCCTCATTAAGTAGATTTTAGTTCTCTCCTTGGATTGGTCTCTGCTGGCGGGTGCTGCCGCATCCAGGTACTTGTGGGGACTCATATGCTTCTGAGTGAAGAGGCATGGAAGTAGGTGTAGAATTGGACTTCCTTAGATAGCGATAAGTTTCCCCAGTTTTATTTTATTTTATTATTATTATCTATGTTTATTTTTGAGAGAGAGACAGAGACGGAGCACAAGCAGGGAAGAGGCAGTGAGAGAGGGAGACACAGAATGGGAAGCAGGCTCCAGGCTCTGAGCTGTCAGCACAGAGCCGGATGTGGGGCTCATACCCATGAACCATGAGATCATGACCTGGGCCGAAGTCGGATGCTTAACTGACTGAGCCACTCAGGCGCCCCTCGCTTTCCCCAATTTTAAATAAAAATCTCGGGGTGCTTGGGTGGCTCAGTCAGTTAAGCGTGCAACTCGTGGTCTGTGAGTTCGAGTCCCACACTGGGCTCTGTGCTGACAGGGTGGAGCCTGCTTGGGATTCCCTCTCTCTCATTCTGTCCCTTCCCCACTCGTGTTCTCTTTCTCTCTCTCAAAATAAATAAATAAATATTTCAAAAAATAAATAAAAATCTTGCCCTTACTTAGCAGAAGAGGTCAGATAATTATTTGTGAAACTTCTTGAAATTAAAAAAAAAAAAATAGAAATTTACTCTGCATACTAGAACCTACTTCCGAGTGTGTTAAACTCTATGCCCTTTGGCCTCCATCCCTTGGACCCCAGGGATTAGAGCTGAGGTGAGCCCTGGCTCTGAGAAAACCCTGTTGGCCTGTGGCGCGGACAGGGGAAGAAGAGAAAAGGGAGGGTGGCAAGGGGCAGAATGCGTGAGGGAAGACTGGCCTTTGTAGGCGGCTTACTAATATATCAGGGCCTGTGCTGTCTGCGTTAAATGTATTTTCTCACTTCACAACCAGATGGGACAGGCGTCAGCCTCTTGTTATAGATAAGGAAGCGCAGACTCTGAGAAATGCCACTGACTCGATGATATGAAATCAATGAATGGTGAAGTGGAGACTAAAAGAACATGTGTGGGGGGGGGGAGTGGGGGTCCTAAGTATCAGAAATGCAGAAAGATTAGAGGTGGGAGGAAGGAAAGTCAGAGAAGAAGAGAAGGAATGGGTTGGAGCACCTACTCCCCAGTGACCCACCCAGTTTCCTCTGAAGGTGTTTCCTCTGTAACGACGCCTGCAACTCACGGAAATTGCTTCAGTCATTTTTATTCTCCAGGACACTTTGTCCCTTAAGGAGTCTGTTCAATCAAAGAGCTCTAAAAAGACTACATTAGCGGAAGATACCCAGGGTCTTTTATTTCTCATCACCAAAATGACAAAGACAGAATCACACACCATTAGTTCTGATTTTTCAGTCCACACAGGGTCTTCATTAGAGCCCTGAAACATAACCATTTAAGAAGACATCAGCTTTTGGGGAAAATACTTTTTGAAAGCTAACTTAATGAAGTCATTTCTACGTGATCTGGAAGCAGAAATGTCTTCTATGATTGAATTTTTATTTTCAACATATTGACTAATGTCGCAATTATTATGTATCAGTGAGCTGAACAAGCACATACTTTGCTCTGAGTTGACATAGGTGTATTCTCAAAGGATTAAAATGGCAAAGACAGAGAGGGATGAAATTAAATTAAGTTTCTGCTTAAGTAAGAGGAATGGTACAGTATCCTTGCTCTTTGCCAACAATTTTAGTTTCCAAAGGTGAATGCTGTTCCCAGTATTTGCTGGTATTTGTTACCCAAAGAGGTGCCATTGGAGATAATTTGACTTACCCATGGTCTATTCAATAGGGAAACCCACTAGTGGTTTCCTATTGAATAGAGTTTTGACTTTGATAGACTGACAAGGCTCTGAATCTGGCTACTACTTCTTACCTCCACTTCCCAGCCTTTTCTCATACCTCCTTTCCACACTCACTGTAACTCCATCCATGTCCACCTCTTTCCCATCTCACCATCTCTGCACTTGCACTGAAATCAGAGATGGTGCCTGGTCACTCTATCAAAGGTAGTGCCTCACTCCACATCCATTTACTTTCCATCACATCATTCTGTTTATGTTTTCATGGCTCTTAAGCACAGTCTGAATTTATTTTTCTTTATTGGTTTGCTCCAAGGTCATGTGTCATGTGATTATTGGATTTGCCTTTGCTCACCAAGACGTGAGCCAGGAGAGCTGCGAGAAGCCACGTTCCTGGGAATTTTCCTCAGTCTTTAGGAAATTTTATAACTGCAAATGACTAGGGGCGCCTGGGTGGCTCAGTTGGTTATGCATCTGGCTTCAGCTCACGTCATGATCTCATGGCTTGTGAGTTTGAGCCCTGTGTTGGGCTCTGTACTGACCGCTCAGAACCTGGAGCCTGCTTCCGATTCTGGGTCTCCCTCTCTCTCTGCCCCTCCCCAACTTGCACTCTGTCTCTCCCCAACTTGCACTCTGTCTCTCTCTCTACCAAAAACAACAAACATTTTAAAAAGAGGGCACTTGTGGGGATGAGCACTGGGCGCTACATGGAAACCAACTTGACAATAAACTATTAAAAGAGATAAAAATAAAAAGTCATAAAAATAAAAAAAATTAAAAAAGGTAGCTGCAAATAACTAATGGTTAGCATTTCTCTATCTTCTCTGGTAAGAGGTATAACATACCAGGCAAAATGCTGGGGATTGTTAGTTTAAGTCCCATATAATTGAAGAAAAATTCTGACTGGCTCCCCCGAATGTGAACCCTTCACATGGAGAAATTGTATCTGCCTAGCTCACGGTGAACTGGTGTCCAACACAGCGTCTGGCACATTATAGGCATTTAATAACTTCTTGCTGTAAGAGTGAATAAGTAGAGCTTCATTTATTGAAATGATCTAAGATCGTTTTTCTTGCTGAACTTGGAGGATCTTAGAGGATGAGAGAAGAGCCAGAACCCTGAAAACGGGCCAGTCATTGTGTGAATTCACAGAAAGTGGAAGAAGGTGGATTTCAAAAATCCTAAGTGATGAATTTAGTGGAAATCCCGAGTAAGACATGAGTTGTAGTAGCTAACAAAAACCGACTGTGGTCTTGAAGAACGAATTCGTAAAGAACACCTCAAGTTAGACATACTATCCCTCTTTCGTACAATTAATGCATTAGGCTACAGTAGGGACAGAACGAGAAGGGACTCTGGAGTTCAGAACGGTTCACTACCTGACGCAGTGTAGCATCCCAGGTTCTCAGGGGGCTCTTGACGCCTGACTGGGGAGAATAAAGTGACGATTTGGCTATAATCACTTTCTAACGTGTCTTATTCAACAATTTGTAGTCTCCAAATAAAACGATATTTGAATATAGGTAGGTCACATGAAACTGAGAAGAATGACCAATAGTTTGGTTAAGAAAATCAGAATTCAGGGGGCGCCCGGGTGGTTTAGTCGGTTAAGAGTCCGACTTTCGCTTGGGTCATGATCTCGCGGTTCGTGGGTTCGAGCCCCGCGTCGGGCTCTGTGCTGACTGCCAGCTCGGAGCCTGGAGCCTGTTTCAGTCTGTGACTCCCTCTCTCTCTGACCCTCCCCTGCTCACGCTCTCTCTCTCTCTCCTAGAAATAAATAAAACATTAAAAAAAATTAAAAAAAAAAAAAGAAAATCAGAATTCAGGGGCACCTGGGTGGCTCAGTTGGTTAAGCGTCTGACTTTGTCTCATGTCATGATCTCATGGTTTGTGGGTTCGAGCCCCATGTTGGGCTCTCTGTGCAGGCAGCTCAGAGCCTGGAGCCTGCTTCAGATTCTGTGTCTCCCTCTCTCTCTCTCTGCCCTTTCCTGCTCGTGCTCTGTCTCTCCCTCTTTCTCTAAAATAAATAAACATTAAAAAAAATCAGATTCCAAAGTGATATCATTGTATTGAAATGATTGGTTGAATCTAACAAAGTTTAGAAGAAGTCACTGTCAGCACCTAAAATTGAGCTTAATAAACCCATTTGCACGGACGCTGGGTGGGGGGTTTTTACCTAACAGTACAAGCACAGTGGGGAAACCCTAACCTTATGGCTCTGGTGATGGAGAAATAAATGGAAATGAACAGGGTAATATGATTGCCAAAAAAGGCTAATGTGATGAATATTTATAAAGCACTTAGAAAACTCACAATGTAGTAGGTGTAGGTAGAGTTCAATATGTAATTATGGACCAAAGTTCTTAGAGCATAGAGAGACCAGTGCTGTTTGATGGATTCAGAATCATCCACCTCGTAAGGATTCCGTAATTATATATTGATTGGGTTTTTAACGGGCTAACATTTGACTCAGGTCTTGAAGATTCAGTAAAATATGTTTAGCATTCAAGACATTATGAGCATTCTACATGTAAAAAAGGGCTCCCAAGTAATAGAAGCATGGAAAATCAGGAGGACTTTTAGACAAAAGCAGAAAGGAGATGCACAGGGCTTGAAAAAGAGTAGCAAAGAGGTGAGGATGACTATGTAGGTTTGGGTCAGATAATGAAAGGTCTTATATACCAAGCTAAGGATTTTGGATCTGATTCTTTATCCTATTTCAAGATTTTAAAAAAATGTGTATTCATTTTTGAGAGAGAGTGTGAGCAGGAGAGGGGCAGAGAGAGAGGGAGACAGGGGATCCAAAGCAGGCTCTGCACGAATAGCAGAGAGCCTCAGGTGGGCTTGAGCTCATGAGCTGTGAGATCATGACTTTAGTCAAAGTCAGACACTCAACGGACTGAGCCACCCAGGTACCCATATCCTATTTCAAGATTTTGAGGAGGGTGATAAAACAAAGCTCAGAGTTGTCATTTAGAAATCTACTGAAACTGGAGTTTTTAGGGAAAGGTAGAGGGACTGAGCTCCATTAGGAACCTATTTAATTAAGAAATGATATGGGCGCCTGGGTGGCTTAGTCGGTTAAGCGTCCGACTTTCACTTAGGTCATGATCTCGCGGTTCGTGGGTTCGAGCCCCGCGTCGGGCTCTGTGCCGACTGCCAGCTCGGAGCCTGGAGCCTGTTTCTGAGTCTGTGTCTCCCTCTCTCTCTGACCCTCCCCTGCTCATGCTGTCTCTCTCTCCCTCTCCGAAATAATTTTTAAAAACATTAAAAAATTAAAAAAAAAAAGAAATGAAGGCCAGGACTAAGGCAGTGGTAGTGGGGTTGGAGAGGAGGAGCTGAGAGATAATATTTAGGCGATTTTGACACAAGTAAAAAAGAAAAGAAAAATAAAATTTGATGTACCCTTGGAGTAGGGGAAGCATATGTTTACGTTAGTCTCTTGTTTCTATTCACAGCCATGGTTAGATTATGGACTCTATTAGGAACATCTAATATAATTTCTATTTGCCCAACGAGGTATAGGAATTCAAACGCCCATTTGCAGGAAAAGGCAATAAGATTAGAAATTAGCATTTTACTTTATTTTGCTTGTAAGTACGTGGGAGACTATATTTTAATCTTTTTGACAAAGTTATAATTTTTTATGTTGTTCTGCTTGCATCACTAAGGGTAAAATCTGGACTACACCCCTCCGCCCATCACTTTTTTAATAAACTCTGTTTTAGAACTCAAAAAAAATTTTTTTAAGTGCAAAATAGAGTTTCCACGTATCCCACCATCCGTCTCCCTCTTTTTTCTGGAAGTGAACCCACTGTGTTGTGCTAGTCAGTTGGCTCAAGGCGAATTCTTCCACTGACATTGGAGAAGCCTCATCTGCGGACAGAGTTCCGGCCGACGTGTGTTAGGCCAGATGTCAAGTATTCTGTTAACTAACAGAAATAACAGTATTGTCTTTATCTCTGTGGAGATTACTCCGATGTTAAGGAGATTTTGCTTCCTGGTTGGGGAGCGGTAGAGGGTATTTTTGGCAACCTGACCCAGAAGCAGCGCGGCAATCAGCAGTGGGTGAGCAGCTCTGCCCAGAAGGCGGGGGTTGAAGGAAAGAGGGGCGCACGCTGGCTGTCCCGTGAGGCCCACTGGTGTCTGAGATGCACTTTTAAGCTTTTCTTTTCTGGGGTAACCCTTTTACTTGTCATCAGACCTTAGTGAGATGCGTTAGTTGCAAAGGCTGGTTTCAGCTTTCCTCGGGAAGTAACAAGAGAGCCCAAGTGCCTGGTTTGGGAAGATGTTTGCCAGGAGTGAGCTGCAGGCATAAGAGGCGGTTATGAGAAAGTCCGCGTCATTGGCAGAGAAACCCAGTGAGTCTGCAGTGAACTCACACCGGCAACAGCTTGGAGGGTTTGCCGAGCATCCGAACCCTCACAGGGATGCTTAGATATTCCTGGGGAAGGGACTGGGTTTCCTGTGGTCACACAGCCCGTGACTTCTCTTTTACTTAAAATCTGAAGAGTGAAGGGATATTGAAGATGCATACCTTTCCCAATTTTATTATAATAAAGGCTGTAATGGGGAAAAGTTATTAAAAACAGTAGTCATGGGGCACCTGGGTGGCTGGATCAGTTAAGCGGTCAGCTTCAGCTCAGGTCATGACCTCACGGTTCGTGGGTTCGAGCCCCGCGTCGGGCTCTGTGCTGACAGCTCTGAGCCTGGAGCCTGTTTCAGATTCTGTGTCTCCCTCTCTCTCTCTGCCCCGCCCCCACTCGTGCTCTGTGTCTCAAAAACGAATAGATGTTAAAAAACCAGTAGTCATCTTTTTACTTCAATGTACATTTTTATTCATACTTGAAAAGAATAGTCTATTTTACTGCTAACTTATTGTAAATGTACCCAGAATCAAAGTATCTATAGAGACATAAAAAAATGTATGTAGTTTCTATTAAATAACACTTTCTGGTCACTTTAGAATATGAGTATAATACACAGGTATTATATGCACAAAAATGTAAAAAGGAATTGTGAAAACAAGTCTTGTTACCGGTTTATATAAGAAAAAAGACATTCATTTTTCACAGGCTACCAGCATCACCTAGGATGGTACCTAACAGGATTCGACTTCTTCAATTAATTCACCTGGTAGCTCAAAAATCTGTAGAAAATAAGTTAATATACAGTGAAGTCACTACACAGTGTTAAGGGGCAGTAGAAATTCGTATTGGTACAAAATATCATTCAAGAGTTTTACATTAAGTTGCAGTATCAAGATTGAGACACATCTAGGTTGGCAAGCGATTTAAGAATTGTTAAAGACGGAAGCTTTTCATCTAAAATGATTTCTGCTGGTAAAAATGTTAAAGGTTAAAAATATGTAGAAATAGACAGGAGGTGCAATATCCTTGACTTCCTGTTTTCTTAACCAGCAGATCCACGCCTTGGAAGTAAAAGGAAATGCTTTCGGTACTTCCAAAAGGTTCCACGAGATGGCAGCACGGCTATTACAAATGCGAGCGCAAACTACCTTTCAGGCCCTTGGTCACAGCAACCAAGAAAGTCATCCTCAGCAATTAAATACTGCTCTCCTGCCTTCAGTAATAATAGCAGTAGTAGCAGTTGTAGGGAAATAATACTAACTTCAAGTTTGTTAGAAACAGTATTAAAGAAGTACGTGTTGCGTCATCTCTGTAATTTCGCCACAGTTGTGTGGGGACTGCAGTGAGCATTGCTTTGGCTCCTTCAGGGAGTTGGGCTCTAGTTTTTATTTAAACACTGACCTCTGCAACGTAACACACAGAGGTCTGTTCGCGTCACTTCAGCAAGTAGTGGCCATGATCGCTTTTGACTGTTAGAAGCTGTAGACTTGCTGCGCTTAATGCAAATTCGGAGGCCCTGCAGACTGGCGCTGGTTTGTTTGAAATGGTGACTGCATTCTGGCATTTGTCATTCAAGCCCTCGGCGATTTGGGGCTCTTTTTGTCAGTGTGCTCTTTCATAAAGTCACAACAAAGAGATGTGGCATATATTATGTCTGCCCAAAGGAACGGGCTGTCTGTGGCTTGGTGGCCTCGAGACCGCACTGTGAACAGGCGTCCTTTCCAGAACCGGAACCCAAGGACGGCAATTCCCGGGCCACCTGAAAGCTACTGGGACTTCTTTTGTAAACTCCTCAAGGCAAAGATGTGTGTTTGGTTTGTTTCGGTCACTCCTCACCTTCCTGCATCAGGTAGATGCTCCCTAAGTGTTTGTTGAATCACAGGGAGAGGCGGGGGAGGGTTGTGAATGGGCTCTCCTCTCTCCTGAGATTGCTGGGACTCTCAGTTCCGGAGGGAAGGCCCAGCTCGTCCCATCAGGGCCAGGCTGAGCAGAGCCCTAGCGGGCATTAGTGTGAGGTTAGTACCCCCCTTGACAACTGGATTGTAAGCTCCTCGCAGGACAGCTCTCCGCTAGGATTTCGCTGTGTATAGCTAGTGCCTGCGTACCTCGCACATAGAAGGCGTTCAGCAGGCGTGATTTGAAAGAGACAACAGCTCTAGACGGCCATCAGTGGATACTGTCACCTGGTGTAACCCGAAGGAGGTCATCTAATCCTGTCTCAGCCATGCGGCTGGTGTACCACATGCTAGTATGGCAGCTACCTTCAGAGAAACTTCAAGACCAATAGTGTCTTCTGGGTATTGTCGGTTTTACGCACCAAAGAACAGATCGGAATTATCCGTGAGTGAAGAAGAAACTATACATCCCAGTTTGATATAAACTGTCACTATCATCAGAGAAGAGATTTCCTAGCGTGGAGTACCAATCGGCACCAGGAAGGAGGTTTGTTTTGGTGAATGTGGGCAGAACTACTTCCCAAGGAAAAAGCGTGCCACATTCATGCTTTCTTCAAAGGCTTCCTTTTTCTGTGAAATAGCCTAGGACTTTGATATCTTTGCAAATGAAAAAAATCGAGGCATTCTACCAGAAAAGATAATTTGGCAACAGTAAGGTGGAAGAAAATTTATCAAAGGGGAAAATTCCAGAGAACTGATACCAAGGCCCACAGTCTTGAAAATCTATTCATTTTTTCCAGAGATGTCTTCTCACCAGGATGTGGTTCCTACCTAGGACATGCAGGGAATGTCTTTGGTGTTACAGATACTTTAACCTTTTAACTACCTAAGCATCTTCCGCTTAACCATTTGGATTGTGAGTTCACTGTGCTTCACTGTGGAACCATTTTCCACAGTGAAATTTACATACCTAATTTTTAAAAAAGACTGTATGGACCATAAAGGCAACATAAAATGTGCAGCTTATGAAGGGCACAGCAATGCCACATTTAAAGGGTTCAAATAATAGATATTAAAGATCCATAGGATTGTCTGAGAATTTTTCCAGATGACAGTAAAATGTTTGACATAAATAAAAATGAATAATATAATTTCAGGACAGATAAAAGGAAAGTGTTCTGAGTAAGGAATTCCTGTTCTTAATTCCCAATAAAAATTTTTATTGATAATCTGGATTCATTATATGAATTCCATGTTATTCCCTGAAGCAATGCGATGCTGCCCCCAGACTCTGTTAAATGTATTCATTCTCACCTAAGATGTCCCCAGACAACTGTGCTATAAATTTTTATATTAGTGTTCTGTCTCCTCCTTTTAGAGAATGTTACATGACTATCAGTATTTCTGCTTATTTTACACACAGCTCCCTTTCTCATTTTCTGTTTGTGATCTGCTATGTGAATGAAAACGAGGCCATTAAGGGAGTTAGAATTGTGTGTAAATTAAGAGTAATTAGGATTTAAATAAAGGGTTGAAGAGCTTTTCTATGGGGAAAAAAAAAAAAAAACAACTCCGGGAGTTTCAGAGTGTGGATTTCACGAAAGTTCCTGTTATAGTCAGAGACTTTGTCATTCGTCTCTCGGTTCTCTGTTCTGCTGCGGATGAAGAGGTTGCCAGGTAGCTGAGTTCCTGTCACATAAAGAGAGTCTCAGAAAAAATTTGAAAGGTAAGCACAAATGAGCAGACAGGTTTTTTTTCTGTCTTTTTAGCTACAACGGCAGAAATTCCTTAGTGTTTTCATATGGGCAGGTCTCAGTGGGGCTTCTCACCTATGCATTTCTGCCACAGGGTAAGAATAACTTTGTTATTCTGAGGCAGGCGTTTTGCTTTAGGGACTGAATCGGAAATTAATACTTTTCACTTCGGATTTTCTCCCTAAGGACTTAAAAGTATTTTGAAGTGTTAACACCCAAATTCCCTTTGAGTCAGACGGGATGAAATGGAAATGTCTATGTCTTTAAAAGAAACGGAGACATAGGCTTGCCTCAGGTCTCACGATGCTAACAATATGCTGTGCTGCTGGCATCTATACAGGGCATCTTCCATTTGCCCGGAAACTGCAGTGAAAACTCGCCAGTTTTTAAAGAGGTAGTAGTTGCCATGAGGCCCCATATTTGTAGCTATGGAAATGGGAATTCAGGCAAATTAAAATTAGGGAGGGTTGATGGCCCTGGGCCCTGAAACAAATGAAGAAAGAATAAAACAGGATCTGGAGTTGGACTTCCCACCCTCCCCGCAAACTTCCTTCTTGACAAAGATTAATGGGACCCATGTGACTCAAGCTCAGAGCCTTTGAAGCAAAGTTTTGCAGGCCTCGGGGCACAAAAAAACTTCACAAAAGGCCAAGCGATTTAGATTTCTGGGTGAACTTTAAATATTTGAGTTCCGTAATGAATAGGTGTCCTTTGAGATCTTAAAAAAAAAATCCAAAGATCGATCAATTGATTTTTTAAAAAAATTCACCACACTGAACAAGTGGTTTAAAAATCATAAACAGAATGGATTTAATGAACTTCGCCTGGCCTATAAAAACAAGGTAAGTGTGCCACATGAATTGCCCCAAATTTCATTCTCTAAAGTTATTGAACTTGGTGCTCTGTACATTATATTTTGCCTAATAATGTCTTGCACAGGAAACTCTTTTCCTTTTTTAGAGTGATGGCAAAAGTGAAAAGCCATAGAAGAACCTAAATAAATATTTATAGGTATTGGTTGAATAAGTGGGTTAAATGTGACAGGTTATAGTAATGAAAACCCTAGATAGTGCAAAGAGAAGGCTGCACAGTACAAGGTAAGTTCTGATGAAGCAGTGGGAAGCCGAGTAACAGTCACACTTAATAAGGCTCTATTTGTAGGGTCATTATCTGAACGCACTAGGAATAATCACAATGATTAGGCCTTTTGGTTTTACATGACATAGGTGACCCAAGTAAACTATTTTGTAGTTGACCGCGATTTCAGATAGATTTAAGAAGCCAGAAAGGGAAGGGAGCAATTCCCTTTTAAAAAAGAGGCTTAAAGTGAAACTATGTGAGGCAGTCAAAAAGCGACTTCAAGCACTTATTTACGAAATCGCTTCCTCATGAACAGAAGTCTTTAGAAGACACTGAAGTCCTGTACTGCTGGTTGACAAAAAATCATGAGAAGTCTTGATAAGGTCAGGTGGAGTCGTGTTTAAGCCATAAGTCAAGAAAGAAGACGGCAGACAGGACTGGGCTGCTCTGTCTTTTGGGAAGCAACGAGCAGGGACCTGAGTCTGGGATTTCTTGTTTGTCCTGAGAAGACAAAACGGCAAGAGGAAAGCCCATTGGAAGGGGACTTTCTGACGCTCAGATCCAAGCACAGGGACGGGGGAGGGGGAGGAGCCAACAGTAGGTGTCTTCCTCAGCGGTCCTGAGCCTCGGAGACAAGGTGAAAAAAGCCATCAGACTGCAATCAACAGCCAAAGCCTCGTTAGTCAGGACTTGTGGCAGCTGGTGGCCACCAATGACAGAGGGGAGAAGGTGGACCTGGAGTTTGTAGAGGAGACCCAGGGGGACTCGGGAGAAGCCACCGCAGCTACCAGCCTGTCTCCTCATCTGTAAACTGAGCCAAAGAATCACTGAGGCCCTTTCAACTCTACAACTTGATCCTGCACGAGGCATCATGTTTCTTGCTCTAGGCATTTTATTTCTTTTAACTTTCACTCCTTAAAATAATCTTATGCTATTTATTAAGGGGGTTGGGTCATGTGGCACATTTTTGCAATGTGATTGTTTAGAAAAGGTAGACTTGAGTGTTGAAGTTTGTGGGTAGAAGTGTGTGTCCAACACGATGAAGTCAACCAACCTTATCTCAGTCATTGGGGACAGCTGCCATATTTGCAGGCACTGGGTATTGGGAGAATATAACCAACACTTCTCAGTGATTGAAATCACTCCATGGGACACTGTTTTTCTCTCTGTCTCTTTCTCCCCCTCACCCCCAACCCCAGTCTGGGAGGGATGTATGATAAATGTAATTACAATACTTTGGTGATTTCCTTCGGTTCTATTCTTTCTTAGAGAAACAGACTATCAAGTAGTTTAAAATACTCATTCCACTCTGGCCAATATGTTTTTGAAAAACAGATGAAGGGAAGCAAAGGGCGAACTTCTACTGCGAGGAAATTACAAGAAGGAAGTGCTTCTCACTTATATATCCTGCCTCACCTTCCTAAGCATCAATGTCCATACGTATTCATCAAATTGAATAAAAAAGAATATGAAGACACTACTAATCAATTCAGAAGAAAATATGCTGCTAAAATAAAATCGTTGAAGAGTTATGACCATAGAAGAAAAGATTTACTTTCGTAGGACAATGGTGAGGACCAAACAAAATATTACATTGGCTCTTGAATTTTAAATTCAATTTCCAGAAAAAGAAAGTTAAATATACTCTGCAGAATTATGGAAAACATAAAAGGACCTTGAGTCCTAGATTTATATTTTCTTTCTAAAAAGAAAGGCAGAAGGATGAGGTAGAAGTTCTCATTTCACAGAGTCAATGATTAATTTCTCACAGTATTGAAGAATGTATCTATTTTTTAAAGTATGTATTAAATTAAAATAAATGAAAAAATTATTCCAAAAAATCATGAGAACTAGTTTGAACTGTGTGGCAGACGACTGAGCATTCTCCAGTATACATTTCCTTTTCTTACTAAGAAAGAAGCCCTTATTTTTTAGGGGGGCACAAGACTATCAAAGAATAAAGATAGCAATTCCCAGCTTTTTCTTGCAGCTAAATTTAGTCAAAATTTTCCTTGTAGCTAAAATTAGTCAAAACTTGACTAATAGGATGTAAGCAGAAGTAGTATGTGCAACTTCCTAGACCTGTCCTTCAATGAAAGAAGCTCCATTCTCTGTTCCTCTCTCCTCCTTTCTGGCAGGAATAAAGAAGCAATGGCTCGACCTTTGGCAGCCATCCTGAGTCATGTTATACATTGAGAATGGCAGGACACGTAATGAAGTAACGAGAATGAACCTAGGTCCTTGTCTCTAGGGAATCCAAGTCCAGCTCTTTGCTGATGATTTCCAGAATTTTGAAATATAAAGACGTATAGACCTCTATCTTGTTTAAGCCATTGTTTTTTTCCTTCTTTCCTTCCTTCCTTCTTTCTTTCTTTCTTTCTTTCTCCTTCCTTCCTTCCTTCCTTCCTTCCTTCCTTCCTTCCTTCCTTCCTTCTCTTTCTTTCTTTCTTTCTTTCTTTCTCTTTCCTTCCTTCCTTCCTTCCTTCCTTCCTTCCTTCCTTCCTTCCTTCCTTCCTTCCTTCCTTCTCTTTCTTTCTTCTTTCTTTCGTGTTACTTGTAGGTAAACTTAATCCTAACTAATACAGAATGACAAGGTTGTCTGCCAAAGCAAGTTCTATGAGAATAACCAAACTAACACTTTGGTTTCTTCAAAGTGTTTTATATATATAACTGAAGAGGAAAGCATTCCCTAAGTGGAAAAGGTTCGCTGATTTTAGTCACTCAAAGAAACAAGTAGAACTTTAAGTGAAGGATTGACCTGTCCAAACCCAAGTTAAATTGCCTTTCAATTTTGGATTCTCTCTTCTTTCCTTTCTATGTCCCTTTCTCTCTCTTCCCTTTTCTTCCACCCCTTTTCTCTTTCATGTCTTATTCCCTTTACTTCTTTTTCTTAATTTAGCTCTCAAGTTCAAACCAAAGCACATTTTGGATTCTTTCACTATCTCCTATTTTTTATATGTTTAGCATTTAACATGATCCTTGCATTTTATATGCTTGCAAGTCCGAGGAAGATGATTCATTTTTCATCTGACACTAAATTTTTCTAGAAATATTGATATTTAAGAAAGTTTATCCACCTTCTAGAAATGGCTTTTCTCTCTTTAGCCCTCAATAAAGAAATTAAGCTTCTTTAGGATGAAAAGAGGGATGCTACTCACAAACTTTGAAATTTTTGAAAATTTTGTTTTTAGGAAAATGTTTCATTAATAACTATATTCCTCTAATAATTCAAATACACCTGCTCCCCTTCTTCATTGCGCAGTATGCTGTTATGTGAACAATGATTTCTTTAGTCAGTTCTACTTTTAGACCTAACATCCTTAGGCTGTAGGCCCATTTATCATGAATATTTGAACAAGGTTCATGGACACTTTCACAAACCTATTCAGCAGAGGTTACAGAGGACTCTTCAATGGGAAGGAAACAAGAAAAACAGACATCCAAATTTTCTAGGTTTAAAAAGATCAATTATTTGTATTTTTTCCTACTTAATTCAGTTATGCCCTAAGAGCAGTTACTACCTTGAGCTAAAATGTCAAGTTAGAACATTTGAATTCTAATCAACTACAAAAGCTCTCCTAGTTACATAACTGAAGTAGCTCAGAAATGATAAGCCAGCATATTCATTCCATAATGAGTCCACATTTTGGGGTAGTATACCTTTTTTACATTAGGTCTGAAATGAAGATCTGTTTATTTTGGAAGATTCTAATTTCCGAAGATTGAAAAGAGCAATTTTGGTTTCTATTTGCTTCTCATTTTAGCAGAGTCATGATGGTTTTCCTCAGCCTTGCAACACATGTTTGAGCTGATTCTAGTGAACACAAATTCCTCTCAGTCATGAGTGTCCCATTCATTGAGACAAATGGCAGCCTTGCTATATTTTGTTAGATCCAGCCTCTTGAAGCTGGCTACCTTCCTTATTTAGGTCTATAGGAAATAGCAAGGCTTATTTTTCTGAAGGGAAAAAAAAGAGAGACGTCAATATTTTGGTAGGGCAAGATGTCAAGTTATCTTCAAACAAGTAAGTCAAAAGTCTCTCTGTTTTTGAGTGGCATGAACCTATGTTTTTGTTTCAGGGACACATACCCTCACATTATATGGCAGGTGAAAGTCTTCATGTTTATTTATTTATTTATTTATTTTGGAGAGAGAGAGAGATGGAGAGAGAGAGAGAGGAAGCATGTGTGGGGGAGGGGCAGAGAGAGAGGGAGACACAGAATTCAAAGCAGGCTCTAGGCTCTGAGCTGTCAGCATAGAGCCCCATGCGGGGCTCGAACTCATGAATCATGCGATAATGACCTGAGCCAAAATCAGACACTTAACCAACTGAGCCACTCAGGTGCCCCTGGCAGGTGAAAGTCTTACAATACTTGGGGATGTATTAGTTTAGAGCTTTTCCTAAGAGATGTTTGAGATTTCTCTGACGGTAGACAATTCCATACCTTAAGATGTAGTCTATCTCCTGGCAATTCTCTAACAGCCCCTAAGCCCCTTATAACTCCCCTGCTCAACGTTTGCAGTCATGAGCTATGACTGGAGGCTGAAATTCACACAAGGTAAACTGGAGAGTATCCCAGCTGCCTACACAATGCCAGCAGAAGACACTTAAGAAAGGATCAGTCTTCGACACAGGATGGAAGACACAGCCTGGGGCAGGGTTCACCAAGATTTTACAAGACACAATACCAAGGTGGTTCAAAGAGGGGAAAAAATTGGTTTTAACTTTCCCCTTCTACATTTCAGTTAGCACTAGGGGCTAATGGGCAGTAGACGGCCCATCTTCTGCTTTGCCAGGACCACTTCTGAGGAAGGCACTTGAACCTGGAGCTGTACGTCTTTCAGGATGCTGCGATGCTGGCAAATGAGGGCAGGGCAGAGACACAATCATTTCCCCTTACTCTGATCAGACACACACCGCATAGGGAGAAGCCACGATTTGACAAGACTGTAGACATAGTGAACATGTCTGTTGAAAACCCCACTGCATAATGCACAGCACGGGATGGCTTCCCCCCAACAGGAGACAAAATCTGCAAGAACCGGTGGCCCTCACTTCTCAGAAGCAGGACTGTGGGGAAAGACCCGGATGAAGGTTGACTGCCGAGGGTCACCGCAAAGCTCAGCACTTCTTTTCATCCCTTTGTGCAGGGAAGCAGACCTCTAAGCAGTAACCAGGAGAGGAGAAGTTGGGAGAAGAAAAGAGGGAAGGAGAGGAGATCGATCTTTCTTGTCTCTGATGAGAGGTCAAGTCTCTGGAACTTTAGAATTGTCATTAAAGATTGCCAGGATACCATATTAAGTAGTTGCCTATATTGGAAATCCATGGAAAAAAATCACTAATGTAAGGATTTCTTCTTCACGTCCATTACTTGCAGTTAGGCAAGATGTAGGAGTCTCCTGGGCATCTTACCGGTATGTACACACTCACATGAAGGTAAAACAGCAACAAAAGTCAGTATGGTGCTATTTTGTGAAATGTTAACTATATTTTGTTTGTGCATGTGTGAGAAGCTAATGCAATGACACTTTAAATACTCACACAATAATTTTACTCTTCTGTCTTACTGACTTTCTACATTTTTGATATTTTATTAACTTTACCCATAATAATGATATGTACTAATCTTGAAATATAAAAGTTAGTTTTTAATTAGGAAATGCAACTTTCCGTCTTCACTATTTCTAATTGCTTAAATGTGGAAATTTTTTTCAAGCTACTTTTTAGAAAACATAGAAGGATTTGGTGTCTTCATGGGCTTTTCACAGCACCTGGCTGGAAGGCAAGAGCTCTAGCCAGAGTCCAGCTTGTCCTGACACTACGATCATAACGGCCTTTTTCAGCATGTGGAGCGCTTCACAGTTTACAGGCTACTTTTAGATTTCATCTGATTCTCACCTCTTCCTTGGGAGCTATGGATTATAGTTTTACCTCACAGATGACGTAAGTTCCAGGGTCAAGATGTCCAACACTGTCCAAGGCCACATTTACCCTCCGAGTGCTCCCCCCCCCGCCCCCTTTGACCATGGGTCTTGCCCGTCTGTACACATGCAGGACCCTGGACAGGGCCACCAAATCCCCTAGGCTTCAGGTCCCTGAACTGTGCAATGGTGGTTTGGAGTTGACCATCTCCTAGGTCCCTGTGAGCTCCTCGTCATCTTGAATTCGGGTTTATTCAGTAGAATGAAAAATGATGGGATTAAACGTGTGTCACTTCACTGAAGGAGCACAATCCAAAGGCTAGTGACTAAAATGGGCTTCTAGAATGCCCATGGTGGTTGGCATGAGTTGGGAGCACCCAGGGCAGACTTTGTTGTATTTGTTCTGATTCTTAACAGAGTCTCATAAAAATATACGGACTCCCCCTCCCCCCAAAAAAACCTCAAGGAAAAACGAACCTCTATACTCATACAAAAATTTGCATACAATTTTAGATGGTTTATAGACTGACTTGTTAGAGATGTATGGGCCAAGTTAACAATTTCTGGATTAAATAGTGCATGTGTACACAATTTTGTGGCCTATAGGAAGCCTCATCTTGATTGCTATCCAAAGTGAGCAAAACTTATTTTGATATGGGAAATAGTCATTGAAAGATACGAAAGGAAAAACTGATGTTTTCAAAACAGTCCCTCTTTCCATGGAAAATTATGTTTCCCATACACTTTCCTGGTTATTAGGATGGGGTAAGAAAAAGAAAAATTGATGTAGAGCAAATATGAACATCTTTTTTTGGAGCATTTATAGAAAACTCCATACCATTTTTAATGTTCCTTTTGAATATCTTAAGAGCAACATTCCTGATTGCAGATTTATGGTTCTGATTTCTGTTCCACTAGTCCACAAGCTCTATGTTTTGGTCTGACCCCAATGTCAGAACTGGGATAAAGAATAGAAAATATGAACATCAGAGATACCCATATACCCTCCAAAGGGGAAAGTTGTTCTATTAATCATACTCTTCCCTACCCCCTATGATATGTTCTTTTCAGAACACAGGAAGAACAAGACAATATGCATGAATCTGAGAATTTAGATTGCGTAATGTTGTTCTGCATTTTGGAAAGTTGAAAACAAAGGTGGACTTTGTGTTTTGTCTTGTGGTGTTGAAAAAATGACCACGGTCAGCCTGAAAGCTGGATCCACTGTTTGTACCCATTTATCAGCTGTCACAGCATCTAGCTTCATATTGAGTAGCCCCTGGTAATGTCTGTTAATGCAAACTCCGTCGGACATAGGCTTACTGAGGTCATTAGCAACACCGATGTACCACCTCAACACAAAAACCAATATTTCTCTTAAAATTGACTGTAGAAGGTTTTCATGAAATGTTTTTGTTTTGCATGCCTCACATTAAATATTGTTAAAAAATGAAAGACCAATTTTTAAAAATAATTTACAAGTATTCATATAAGAAGAAAATGACTTAAAAAATACCCACCCAGTCACCTACAACTCGTCTAGCGAACAATGCTAATAATACATAGGCTGTGACCCAAGAACTCCGTGACTCGTGGGGAGGGTGGGGAGGCGCGGTCCGTCCTCTGGGAGGAAATGAGGCGTGTCAATGCAGAGAGGTGCTCTCAGTGGCGCTTTGCGTCCTAACTCAAGTTCAGCAGCCGTGTTTCAGAGTCAGTGTCATTACTTATTTCGACCTAAAACAGAAAATATGAACTGCTTTAAAGTACTTGACAGTTGAAAACCGAATCTCCTTTCTATTCATCCAGGCTTTTCAAAATGCAAAATAGTTTCTGGGTGTGCCTCATGCGGTCCATGGATATAACTGTAGCAATAAGAAAGCCAAAACCAAACCAAACCAAACCAAAACCAAACCCCTGGGCTTCCTCCTCTTCAGATCAGGGTGTGCAATCAGGTGTAGAAATCAGAACATAGGATCGCTTTCCCGGGACAGAAGTGCTGACCCACAGCAGCTGAAGAGTGATGTAAAGGTATGGCCTTTGGTTGTCTTGGGGCAAAGATGACATGGTAATATGTCTCCAGATTCTAGAAACATCCCTAGCCTACTCTTCCTACGACATTATTTGGTTGACTGCTCAAGGAGCCTCCTCATCTGGCTTTCATACCACTGACCCATGTCCCTACATACATCCCATCCTGTGAGGGTTAGTTTTACGGGTCAGCTTGGCTGGGCCGAGGTAACCAGATTTTTGGTGTGGTTTTAGATGAGATTTACATTTACATCAATAAACTTTAAGTAAAGCAGATTATCCTCCATATGGTGGGTGAGTCTTATTCTGTCCCTTAACGGCCTGAAGAACAAAACTGAGGTGACCTCGAGAAGAAGGAATTCTGCCTCTACACAGCTTTTGGACTCAAGATCGCAACATCAACTCTTCCCTGGGTCTCCGGTCTGCAAACTTTCCGTACACTTGCTGGACTTGCCTGGCTCCATGATCACACGAGCCAATTTCTTAAAATCTCTCTCTCTACACACACACACACACACACACACACACACACACACACACACACACATCCTAGTGATCTCTTCCTGTAGAATACCCACTCCTATCTCTAGTCGCTCTCATCTACTGACTCTAAGTCTATGTTAGGCCGTCAGCCTTTGGAAGGTGGTGGCTCTGGCTTACGCATATTCCCACAACATCAGCCTCACGCACCGTCTACCACATAGTTGGCACTTAATAAATATTTGTTGACTATTTTTGCTCTCACTGTTTCTCTCATGAAAAAGTCTTAGCTGATCCAAATCCTATTCATCGTTAGGGTTCGGGTGACATTTCCTCTGCTCTGTGTACTCTGTTCTGTGAAGATTCTACTTCTGCCTCAGCCATACTGCTTTCTCATCCTGCGGGCAGCAGCTCTGATGCTATCTGCTGTACCCCATGTGGGGCAACTGGCAATTAATTCGGCTCTGATTGTTTCACTCAGGTATGGATACTTCTTCCCTCCAACTAAATTATAAGCATCCTGCCAGTAGAAGCTGTGTTTTTACATTTATTTTATCTCACCATCTAGCAAGTCTCTTCCATGAACTCTGTTCAATGACTTTCTCTATGGCTCTGAATAGACGTTTTGGTCATAATTTTAAATAACTGGAAAAACCCTCTAACTTTCCAGCTTTGCTTTTAGGTAGCCACTCTTCTCCAGGGAAGTTCTGTTCCCTCTCACACACCTCAAGAGTTGGAGTCCTTTAAGTATATCCTCACCTCCCTATCACAGTTTCTCTGCTCCTCTATTTCTCTACGTTCTGAAAACTATATAGCCCACATGTTTACCGCTTCCACCCCATTGTGATTTAACAGGGGTTGAAACGGAAAGATAAAGGGATAAGATTATAATAGTGGATTTTTAATAGTTTTATACTGTATCTTAGTTAGGAGGGAGTGTCAAGATCCTGAAGTTCATTCATCCACTCAACAGGCACATCTCTTCTAGAATGAGGATAAGGCAGTAGGGAAGGAGCTTTTGTTGGCTGCTGGTAGGACTGATGGGAGTTTGGGGGAAGCTTCTGGGTACACCCATCACATTTATTTTTTGCGGTGAGACGGATATAATTCTGTTACTGAGTTTTCTACACTTTAAGTCCAAGATCAAGCTTGACTTTGTGGTAAGATACTTCATATGCGGCGGTGCTGTGTCTTCTGATTGTGTCACATCTGGAGGCACATAATGTCGAGTTGTCACTCTTTTTAATGATGCTATGATTGATCAATGTGTTTCGGTAGAACAGTTTGAGTTTTGGGAACCTTAAGATCATATCTTTATTCTTTTCTTCAGATGTTAGTAGTTACCTGAGGGTACCTCCCTTCCAGGCAGAATAAAATCAGGTAGTAAGGTAGTGATGTTATTCCAAAGTGTGTCTTCTGAGAGGCCTGTCATTGTATCTTTTTCTATTGCTTTTCTGTCCCTCTATCACTTCTGGGATATGTGTGTGCATGTGTGTGCTCTCCTCTGTGTATTTTATCTTCTTTCTTATGTCTTATTTCTTTCCAGAACCTGTCATTACATGGGATTATAAGTGTTTCTTGATGTGAATATAAAGGAAAACAAAGTATGTTTTTAACATGAAATTTGGTATACATTGCATTGCATTTAATTTTAATATCAGAGGATACTTTGCAAACAGGCAAAATGAAGTTATTTTTACTTATGTTGATTATTTTGTTGATTAACTTGGGGATGCTCCGTGTTTCCATGGGAAGATCTATGTTCTTGCTGTTAATATCTATGACAAGTACTGAGAAGATTCCCGAGAGATCTGGCAAAGACAGGGATTGACAGTGTCCCCGGAGGGCACCACTCAGATGCGAGTTTTCTCATTTTGGAAAAGGCTTCATGTGCTTCACAGGGCAGTGTGAGAACCACAAGTTCTAGGGGCAGTGAGTGAGGTCACGGGTCAAACGCGAAGGTCTCGGTGATCGCCGTGAGACACGGGGCAGGTGGCTGACCATCGGTCCTGGTCACGGCACACCCTCTTTCATGTTGCTGGCTGCCCCGTTGGTGGAATCATTCCTTCCTAGCAAGGATAGTGGTGCATGAGCTGCCTAGCCTCGTGATGAGTCTAGCCCTTTAAACACAGCCATTTCACTGCTCCATGGTCAAATGGCTACACATTAGGGTGTATTCTTACATCGCTCTTAAAATGAAATAGTCGTTTCCTGTGATGGATCAAAAAGCTTTTAATGTCAGTGACGAAGGGAAAGGTGCTCCAAGGAGAGGAAGATCAGCAAGCCCTAAACACTGCCCCTTTGTGCTTAGTGAGGCCGGCACGTCGGGAAGCCCCCTGCTCTCTGGGACAACTAAGAAGGCACTGAGTACAAGGCATTTGTTGTGCTCTGCGCTCTTGACCCTGCCTTGGATAGTTGATGCCTCTGTAAGTGCCGCCACTTCCAGGGCCGAGGGAAGCCCTCAGGCAACAAGACTCCACACTCAGTCGTGGGAAAAGTGAGCAGCCCCCAGTCTGAGCAGCTTCCAGACACCTTGCTCTGTGTGCCACAGAGGCCAGACACAGAGTGAGCGAAATGTGAACGTGTGAGAGCCAACCAAGGACAAATAAAAATGGGATAGAGACAGAAGGTTATCATTTTATTCGTCTGCAAGCACTTGAGCAAGAAATAGAAGAGTGATGGGGTCAATGCGGTTTGTAGACTCCAGGCTCCTCCAGCTTCAGTTTACTAATACATCACTGGTGGCTGCTGGGTTTTAAACCAATGTTTGAAAGCATATCGTTCTCACGTCCCTATCTCTACACACACACACACACACACACACACACACACACACACACCTGTTTTGTTTTCCTAGCTGGTTCTTAATCTAGGTGTTGTAAAGGCAGCATGGTCTGGTACCAACTTACCGGGATGCTGATACAAAGCAGCTCTTCTCAGGGAAGAGCAGGTCGATGGCCACCCCACATCTGTCCAGCAGCCGGTCATCAGAGGCAGGTTTCCTCTGGGCCTGGGCCATTAGAGGCAGAAACCAGGCAGTGAAGATACAGGTGGGCGCTGACTGCAGAGCCCACCTGAAATGGGAATTAGCCTTGTCTGTCTTCTCATACTGAGTTGCAACAGCCGACACTCGATCAGTAGTGACCATGTAGCATGTGACAATTTTTGTGAAGAAAAATTAGCCTCCAGCCCAGGCAATCAGACAAGTCAAGATACCAGGTAAAAGTCAAGTTCTTATTTGAAAAGCTTAGAAAAACACTGGCTGAACGTGGGGGAAGAAGCTTTTTTACCAAGTCTTTTAATGGCAGTCTTGGGGCATCTTCTTCATGGAAATTTCTAATATCACCAGATCTCTATCTCTGTTGTGGAACTCAGTTTCGAAATTCCACTGCTATCTTTCTTTGACAAACTGCCTTGGTCTAATTATTTCTATCTGAAGAATTCCTGCTACATAGAGCTGAATTTTCCCACTACCCAGTCGCTAACCATTTTGATTTCGACAAACTTTAATTTAGTTGCTCACTAGGATGTTCCCTGAAATTCCATATCCCTTTCATAGCTGCATGGGTTTTTGCCAAGTGATTTTTCTTCCTGAGAGGTAAATCTGCTTTTATTAGCCCTCTCTCCGTGGTGGTACCGCAGCCCCGATGGTAAGCCGCTCTGAAGATGCCCTCTTCAAAGCCACCACTGACCACATGGCTCTCTGCTCCAATGACAAGAGCTTGTTTCCCCGTGTGAAAGGCGGTGGCAGTGTGTGGTGGCCATCATGGAGGAGGTCCTGGCAGAGACCTGGGCTGTGCTTAGGTTGAGGGTTATAGCTGCCTCCCTGATGGCCGTGGCACGGTGATGGACCCCAACGGGCTACTCCTGACCTGCGTGTCATGTATTCCCGAGGCAGACTCACACGACAGCCACTGAAAGCCACTCAAATTTTTAAATATTTAATTTTTTTAGTGGTATTTCACTGGCACAAGGCTGGCAGACCCTGTCCCACTCCCTGGTGGGCACAGGGGGAAGGGGGAACATGCCAGGGGCTCCTAATTATTCTACACACATTGCCAGACTACAGGCAAGATCAATAGGGCCTTCTTTCCCCACTGATTCCTCCAAGGACCTTCCCTTGGCTGTGGTTTCACTGGATAGTAGGTATGGACAGTGAGAATCTCATTCATCTATATAGCTTTTTTTTTAAAAAAAAAATCAAGTGTAATGAACATACAGTGTTGGATTAACTTCAGGTGTACAACGCAGTGATTCAACAATTCCATACATTTCTCAGTGCTCATCGTAAGGATACGCTTATTCCTCCTCACCTATTTCACCCATCTGTCTACCAACCTCCCCTCTGGTAGCCATTAATTTGTTCTCTGTATTTGAGCAGGGCTTTTTTGGTCTTTTTTTTTCTTTGTTCATTTGTTTCTTAAGTTACACATATGAGTGAGATCATATGGTATGTGTCTTTCTTTGTCTGACTTACTTCACTTAGCATTATACCCTCTAGGTCCATCCACACTGTTGGCAATGGCAGGATCTCATTGTTTTTTATGGCTGGCATCTCCATAGCTTTCGGTATAAAGAGTGACATTGTTTAGATGGCGGAGCAGTGACTGTGGAGGGTCTGGGGGCGCTCCTGGTTATCAATGCTGCTGCTCTACTTAAACATCTGCTTCCTCATAGGCTTGCTCCGTTTAGGTGACAACTATAGCAAACACAAGATTGGGTAGTCTTAAATTTCAACTTCGTCCTCTGTAGAATGGCCAAGCAAATTAGCCTCCATACAAGGAAGGAACAGTCATTCTCTTCTGCTTTTGATGAATGTCGCATCGTCGTCTTTCCTAAGTCAGCTCAGGAATTATCTCCCGGTTGATCTCCTGCCCTGCAAGTGAGAATTAACCATTCTTCTGCAAAAAAATTAACTCGGGGACATTGTTTTGCCTCTACTTAGGTCTATGTAGGTCTCCTCTCCTAGATCATTGGCTGCTGGAGGTCAATGCTCAAGTGTTGCTAATCTTTCCATTTCTGGTATCTAGCACAGGGACTGTGGACACATACTATAAGTAATAAATAAAGAGTTGTAAATAAAGCTAATTTACTTAATCAGGCCTTCTTGATAGCTTGGTGTCATTCTTTAAAAAGGAGACAAAGCATGGAAGACCAACTCCATATGTAAAATTACATCGTCCCCAACACACACATTCATGCACAATTTGACTGTGGGCAGAGGAAAGGTACATTTTATGATTATGAGCAACGACAAACACGAGAATCAAGGCTTCCTGTACAAACAGGCAGTGTTCCCTGTGAATGGTTTGTCTGCTTCTAAACTGCCCTTCTAGAGTTGAAAGCCACCCTTCTACGTACATGTACCAGGGAATATGTTCAGGAATCTCCTGATTCCCTTAATGAAGTGGCTTCCTCAGAAAACCTGCCTTAGTACTCCATGGAGATTCAAGAGACTTCATGAAAGTTAAAAACCAGCATTGTCTCCCCTCTCTAACAACTTACACGGAAGACTGGCTTTTTTCCAACCTGTTCGTGGGTAGATATGACATCACCGAGCCTACCACAACAAAATCCAACATAATGGCCTTATTAAAAGAAATCAAGCAGGCTGACTAATGTCAACTGGATAAACTTCAATATTTACATACCTGTGGGGAGCACACATGCTGACCTTTTAAATTGTTCATGCAGAATGATTTTAATTCAGACAGAGCTTGATCTTTCAGATCCCTGCTCCCTTCATGGTTGAAAGGCTCTCCATATTCGTCTGACAGTAATATGCATAATCTGTCAAAGCAGAAGCTTGTTCTATTGCTTTCTGCAGCCTGTAGTTTATGCTACATTCAGCTAAAAAGGTGTGAGAGTTCATGAGTGAACAGTGTAGTTGAGAAAACCTTTTGAGGAGGCAGCGGAGTTGATCAAAGCCTTTCAGGTAATCTCACAGGTACATTTTATGAGTTCTTGATTCACAGAGATGGGAGAGACTTCAGGGAGCATAGATGGCAGTCACTTGCCTTTGGGTCATGCCAGAGACACTGTGAAATACACGGATGCCCATGCCATTCAAGAAAGGAGATTCCATTACCAACCTTAATCAATTGCACTTTTAATAACCTTCCTTAATAGAAAGATCTTTCTTACATCTGACCAACATTTTTCATATTGCGATTTCTCTGCTGAGTTCTTTTTTTTCACAGTGGAGATGAAAGAAATCATTCATCACCTTCTTTATTACATATCAAATGTATATTAGTCTCTCCCAGCCACTGCTAGGCATTGTTTCCTTTCTCTTCTCACTTCCAATGCAGTGATCATCTCTGTTATTGTCACAATCCCAGCCAAGTTCCCCAGGTCTACAAATATCAACTTTTGGAGCACATCATTTACGAGCGCTCAGTAGCATGAGTAATGAGGTGGCAACTGCTTCATCCCAGAGTGTTATATAAGGTGAATGATTTTCCAAATTGGATTTGCTTTAAGAAACCAACATTTATTTAAGCATCTATCATGTGACAAGCACAGTGCTGATTTGTTTAGCTTGTGAGCTATGTTTCCTTTAGATCATTCTACCAGAATAAAATTAATTCAACCTGGAGAAGCGGGGAGTCAGTGCAGGCTTTGCAGGGCTGGGGGTGGGGGATTGTAGATACAAACCACTGTGGCAAAGACACAGAAGAGGAAGGCGTTCATGTTTGTCTCTTACACCCAGTGGCTGTTGTACACAATTACCTTTATCACCATGGAATGGAAGAACATTGGGCTGAAAGAATAGAAGGTCATCTGACCAAGTCCACAATATCAGGCATGGTGATAGCTTATTCAGGAATGATCCCAACTCCACTCCTTACTACTAGTGGGACTAACCTTTGTACGTCTGCTTCTCTTTTCATGATGTGGGACTATTAGTGAGTCCATTACAGTATTTCCATGAGGATAAAGTGAGGCAATACATGCCAAGTGCTTGGCACATGGTAACTATTATTTTATATAGTTGTCTATTTGCTACTTAGAGTTTCCTAGGAATGGAGTCACTGTATCTATTTTCTTGTTTTCTAGTATTTTATCAACGAGGTGACCATGAAACCTTCCTTATACTCAACTGAAATGTGTCCAGTTTAAGGTGCTTTGGGTTGTACTGTTGACTTCTTTCCACGTCAAATATTTGAGTACTAGGCACGATCATAGGCAACTTTACATATACTTTCCATACCTTATCCCACTTAATCCATCCTCCTTTCTCTGCCTCTGAAAGCATATTACAGGTGGGAGAACGAAGTCTCAGAAGGTCAAGGAAGGCCCCCGAGACCACGCACATAGAGCCTGGTTTCGAACCCAATCTTCCCCCCCTTTTCCTCTGTTATGTGGTCCCCAAATACATACCTAGTTGCTCTTCTGTAGACTACATTATCTTTTTTTCCCCCAATTTAGCTATCAACCTCTAATAAGAAAAACAGAATAAAAATACCATTTTGGAAACATAAACCATGTTACCTATTTCAAATTCTTTTTGGAATGAATAACAGTAATGAGGATGTTGGGTTACATGTCAAAGGTGTGTTTTAAGTATGAGTGGAAAATTAAACCAATGATTAGTAGTAGCAGGTCCAAATTATTTCAGATTTGGTTAGTTTTGACCAAGTTAGAAGGATTAATATTTTCCACCTCATCACACCTTTACTTACAGGTTAACAGGCTTTAACTCAACATGATCCTGGTAATAGGAGTGTGCATCAAGTCCACCTATGAAATCAACTGAAAATACAACACAGCCCAATGTGAATAAATGTGTAAATAAAAACACACATAATACTAGGTGTTTAAAGTAGAACACATAAAAATAACATTAACCAAAAAAATCTGTCTACCACAAATGGAAAAATATGTATTTAATATAAAAGACTGCTAAAAATCATATCAATGGCCAAAAAATAGGGAAATCCTAAGAAACGCAGAAAGAGCTTGGGTTCTTGAGGACTGGAAAATCAAAGTTGTTATTGACTTTAGTGAAAAATGAAGTAACATTAAATAACATTAGATTTTAAATAATGTGTTTGTCCTTAGGCATACAGAGATGCCCTTTCCCCCTATGTATCAAAAGATATACCTCTCATCTTGTTGCCAGAATCCAATTTTTTTCTTAAGAATATTTATTGCATCATTAGAAAGACCTTTGCGAAGTCACATAATCTATGCTTATGCCTTTTGTCCTCAAGCTGTCTTTGACAAATAGGCATCTGCTTTTTGCAAAGGTTTCATCTCTCCTTGGTAGCATGGTACTCGCCTCACAGTCTGTCTAGAATCACCATTCTTGGTGACATTTGTTCAATTTCTTTCTGTTTTGATGACAGTTTCTGACTTTTTTTTCCAATCCTAAAGTCCATGCCTAATCTTCTTCTTCCCCCTTTTTGGGTAGTCTATTACAATATTAATTACATCTGGGGCACCTGCATGGCTCAGTTGGTTAAGCGTCTGACTTCGTCTCAGGTCATGATCTCACGGTCGGTGAGTTCGAGCCCCGCGTCTGGCTCTGTGCTGACAGCTCAGAGCCTGGAACCTCCTTCAGATTCTGTGTCTCCTTCTCTCTCTGCTTCTCCCCTCCCCTCCTGCTCACACACACACACTCTCTCTCTCCCAAAAATAAATAAACATTTAAAAAAATTAAAAAATATGTTAATTACTTTACATCCAGCTTAGGTTTTATTGCAGCACTCTTACATGAACAGGTACGTAGGCATTTAGGAACGCTGAACTCTCGGCGAGTGCACGTGTATGAGAATTATATATCATATCCTCAGCACCAGACAGACATCTATGTCTGTGACCTGCGATTTCAAGATGGATGACTTAGCCTAGAAGATCTACTGAAGCCTTGACCTGCTCTAGCTCTAGCCTCCCTTGTCAGTCTCTGACTTGCTGTATCCTTTTACCTCCATTGAAGAAGCTGAGGTAAGGCTGGGTCAGTCAAAGCTTCACTGTGTATACATGAACTTTGGGGTCCTGGGGGGCACACAACAACCAGGTGGCAAGGGCCAATGTAATTACCATTGGTCCAAGGTAGTCCCCACGGAGACGAGAGGAGCCTGAAGCCCATCCTTTTCCTAGCAGGTCGTATACATTGCCTGGACACCATGTTAGGGGAAGAAACAGTGAAAGAGGAGTCCGTCTGGAACACCAAAAAGATTTTCCCAGGAAGTGTAGGCAGTGCCTGGGGACTATTTAAATGGTCAGATTGGACTACGTTGTTATCAAATTAGATACTGAATCCAATATCCACTCTTTCATCTTGCTGACCAGTGGGTTGGAAATTAGAAGGAAAATCACACTGATTAAAAGTTGAATGAGGATATGATTTATAAGGCGCTTTTCAAAGTTAAAGAGCATGTTAAAAATAAAATTATAAATATGTACAGTTGTGAAAAAAAGGATTCAATGGAAAAATTATATTTTTCATAAAAATAAAGGGCATATATCTGTATGCTTTAAAGCAAAATAAAAAGAAAACTTTTTATATTGATCATTTGCATATTAAAATGTAACATTCACAAAATCATTATTTTTGGTATAATTCAGATACTGCCGTGACTCTGTCCCTTAGTCATTTCTGTCTCTAACAGACCAGATCACCAGAATATACATAGAATACACATATATTTTTTCAATATGGTTTTATTACTGTCATAAATTTATTTACAGTTTTATTCAAAACTTTTTTTATTGTTAGTAAAGTTGAAATTATTGATACCTTAATCAACTCTGTAAATCATAGTATTTTTAACTGTGGAAATATTCTCCATATAAGGTGTTGGTAATCTCCAAGCACGTTTGCCAAAGACTGGCCATGCGTAATGTGATTTAGCCCCAATACTTTCCCAGATACTGTTATTTTACCTCCATTTAGTGTATCTTTGCCAAACATTTTGTAAGACAATAAAATATAAATTATATCTATTTATGATCTTTTTAAATCACATATAAATGCTGCATAATTTTTAGGCCCTCTCACAAATCAGCTTCTTTTCATTCTGGTGCAGAATATAAATTTCCTCAATTAAAAACAGACACTTTGTCAAAAGAGTCTTTTCTCAAGTCTACTTATTTCAAGAGAAAATTATAAAATTGAAAAACGGAATCATGCATAACATTCGAGCTCTCATTATTTAATTTGCCCATTTCTCTTCCTTTGATGAGCATAAATTTCAATGTTCTCCTTTTTATAAGCTTTCAATTCTGCCATTTACTAAAGCTTCAAAGGATGATTTTTGGGGTGCTTCATTTGTTGAATGATTCAATTAAAAATTTTCAACTGATCTTGAATGCAGTGCAACTAAAATGTAGAAGCCTCATTTATAAAAATGCCACAGCTACTATAGGAAAATTAGATTGATTTATAAAATATTTCTTTAAGGCATGAAATGTTCCTAACTCTGATGGATGGGGAAAAGCAAAGGCAGAAAATGTGTGCCATCATTCTGAAGATTTGTTTGTCTTCAACATCAACCTCATTAGCAAAATGTTTTCAGGTAAATGCAAATCAAAATCACAATGACATACTACGTTATACCCACTAAGATGCTTGGAATAAAAACATTAGATAATAACAAATGTTGGTGAGGATGTAGAGAAATCAGAACCCTCATACACTGCTGGGCAGGATATAAAATGGTACAGCCACTTTGTAAAAGAGTTAGTTCCTAAAATGTTAAACAGAGTTAGCATATGACCCAGTAACTTTACTCCTAGGTACATACATGAAAATATATGTCCACACAAATGTGTGTACACAAATATTTATAACGGCATGATTCATAATATCTGAATGGTGAAAAAATACTCTAGCTTATTTGCCCTAATATGTGTATGTATACGTATATAACATATATCTTATATCTTATATGTATTATGTATTCTATATACATCTATGTATACATGTAAATTTTGAAAACTAGAGTATTTTCATTGGTAAATCACCGTAACTTCATTGGGAGGCAATTGCAAATCACCTGTGCTCCTGAATCGCAAATACCTTTCTGCTTCACAAATTTCTTAATTTAATAAAAATACTATGCTTTAAAAAAAACCCGCAACATTGTGCTCCACCAACATTTGTATGATGATCATAAAAAATAATTTTATCCTTAATATTTACTTAACTGAATTACCATACCATTTAAAGTAACATTCATACATTTTAGCTTAGACAGAATGAATATTTAAAAGCTTTATTTTAATTCTATGAACTGAATTTAAAAAATTAAACCATATTTGAAAACAAATTAATTGGTTTTCTGCTGAAAGCATCTGAGGAACTGATAATATGTTGGTATTTTGGCTCCTTGGGAAATTCTTCTTCCGCTACTGGAGACGGCCCATCACCTCAACTTCTGGGTGCCCTCAACGGAGCCTCTCCAGCATCTGTGGGCTGGTGCTTCCAGCACTTTCCCACCTCCACTGGCCCTGAAAGGAATTAGCTGTCTCTGCTACTCTTGCACAAGCACCTACCTTCTTTTATTTTTTTAATGTTTTTTTTTTTTTTTTTATTTCTAGGAGAGAGAGAGAGACAGCGTGAGCAGGGGAGGGTCAGAGAGAGAGGGAGTCACAGACTCTAACAGGCTCCAGGCTCCGCATTCAGCACAGAGCCCGACGCTGGGCTCGAACCCGCGATCCGCGAGATCATGACCGAAGCGAAAGTCGGACGCTTAACCGACTGGGCCACCCAGGCGCCCCAAGCACCTACCTTCTTAATCATTGATTGATCCGTAGGCTGTCCTTGAAAGAAAGGCCCTAGTTACAATGTATCTTTGAAGGTTTGGGGAGAAGATGCGGGGGGTGGTGGAGGCATTGGTTTTCTTACACACTGAACCATATATTAATAGAATTCTACTCATCGGTCTTGCATTTCACACATCTTGAGGAGATTATGGCAGACGCTTAAGGTACTATCAGTTCATCCATCCTAGATAGCCTAATACAGTTGCTCATGATAATATTTCATTTGAAAGCAAAAAATCAGGGACAAAGCCTAACCCAGACAGGATGACAGAACGACGTGTGTAAACGGGGCTGTTTCAGCCACACTAGGACACACGGTCATCCCAGGGGACCCTTTCTCTGCATATCAGAATTCCAGTGTGAGGTAAATTTTTCTAATCTCTCAACTTAAATATGACATATTGGTAAAATTCAAATTATCAAGCTTCCATAACTAGATAAGAGTACCAAAAAAAGAAAAAAAAAAGGAACAATTAAGGAAGAATCTTTGAAAAGTACGTAAGTAAGAAACTGAAAACATCAGGAATCCTTTGTGGAGAAAATGCAACAGTACGGCTTTTCGGCAACAGAAGCCTACACGTCCACGAGATGTTGAGGTTCCTATATAAAATATTCGTTTTTTATGGGTATACCGACACTTGCCATTTGCTAAAGTGGGAAGATAGGTCAAGTAAAGGAGTAAATTGGAGCATAAATTGAAGGTGAGTTTATAGATTCTTTGGAAAAATTTATTTTAATGTTTATTTACTTTTGAGGGGAGGAGGGGCATAGAGAGAAGGAGAAAAGAATCTGAAGCAGGCTTCAGGCTCGGAGCTGTCAGCACAGAGCCTGGTGTGGCCTTGAACCCACAAGCAGCGTGAGACTGTGAGCCGAAGTTGGACGCTTAACCAACTGAGCCACTCAGGTGCCCCAAGTCTATGGATTCTAAAAGCTTATTTTTTTCCTCTAATGATGTCAAATGCTTTTAAAAGAAATGAAGACATTTTTTAAAAAGATGACCTAACAAAAGACTTGAAAACAATTTAGTAGGAAAGACCTTCAGCTTTTAAGTTCTCAGTAAGGGAGTCATATGATTCAGAAAGTAAAGCAACTATGCATTCCAAAATTCACTTTAATGGGAGAGATGTAAGAAGATGGTTAATGAAGGAATTTCTCCAGGAGAAATAAGATGAATTTCAACAAAACATGAGAAGGAACAAAAAAGGCATAGATAGACTTTCCGAAGAATGAGGAAAAGAGGATTCGAAAGGAAACATCCATGAAATCTGTAGTTATTCTGGTGAGAGCACTCGACGGGGATCTTCGGCAGAAAAGTGGCCATGGAAGATTGGGGAAAGACAGAGGTCACACGGGGAGACAAGGCGGTGGGTGTTGGGGGAACCGCTTGCTGGGTGACCTGAAGGGCAATTAAGTTGAATTCTCGATTCTGTGTAATTAAAGTCCTGAAATGTAGTACAAAAACTCAACACAAGTAAGTATTAGCCGCAGCTGTCCAGAAAAGCCAGCTTTCTCACCCATTCTCGGAAGCTGAGGTGTTACTATAAACGATGCCATAGGGAGAGGCTGCAGCCAGGAAACTCCATTGTTTGTAGCCCTTCCAAACATGCTTCCTGTGCCAACTTCCATCAGCACAGCCAGACACCTTCTTGGAAGAAATCATGTTACTTGTAACCAAAGATCTTTGTGGTTCCTTGAGCCATCCCAGACCCTGATGAGGGTTCTGGCTGACCTGAAGGAGTTACAGAGCTACTCCAGATTTCAAGCGACATCGTACTGTACGCCTACAGAGTTGTTTTCCACTTGGAACAGGTACACAATCAATTGCAAGTTTTCTATTTGACGACAGGAAAATTTCTGTCATAAATGAAGTTTCCGGTAGATAACTCAGGGCTCCTGACTCAATTCCTCACTCTGACACTGCAAGCCTGATTACCTTGATACACCTAAAGTAGCACATTTATATAAATACACACCTAAGGCGACGCCATTTCCAATGAGAGCTCAGGCTATCTTTTATGTCCCGGGTTTAACTATATGCACCAAGTGGGCGCCTGGGTGGCTCAGTCGGTTAAGCGTCTGACTCCGGCTCAGGTCATGATCTCACGGTTCGTGGGTTTGATCCCTGCATTGGCTCTGTCTTTGACAGCTCAGAGCTTGGAGCCTGCTTTGGGTTCTGTGTGTCTCTCTCTGTCCCTTCTCCACTCAAGCTCTCTGTCTCTCTCTCAAAATAAACAAATAAATATTAAAAAACATTGAACGATATTCATCCAGTAATTACCAGAATGTAGGTGCTCTGTTTCTGAGCCAGCCAAGGGGCATGCTGCCTTGTCACTGCATTGAGAAACACGCAGCCCCTGTTATATGGCCTTTAGCTCAGAGAAATGAAGACTCGGGAAGATGAGGACCAATTAACATATTTATTCTGAGCTTGCTTCCTGGTCTATCATTGTTCTTGCTACTTAGGTGCCGGACTCTTCTAATAAGCATTGATTTTACAAGTTGACAACAATAATATCTTAAGAATGCATTTAAGGCCTTAAAGAACTCGAAGATTTGGGACGATTGCACTGTGGTGTACTTGTTCTGTGACATGAAATCATAAGAGAAAAGCCAGGGTAGAGACTTGATACCAGCTGAGTTCCCGCCGAGGAGATTTTGCAGCACCCCCAGATAATGAGGGCCTTCAGGAGAGACCGGCTATTTCGGAGGCAGCTGGCAACTGAATTCTGCCCGTGCTCCGGGGGAATGAGCCACTTTGCAGCGCTGCTGATGCGCTGGCATCTCCTGTCTGGGAAGCCCGAGCTTGCCGAGAGCGCGTGTGCTGGGCCCAACAGCAGGCCCCGCTCGGGCTGCTCACGCGGCCATTCTGCAGGGGCGCGGGGAAGGGTGCGCTGGGCACAGTGCACTGGGCGGTGCCCATAACACTGTTGGTGCCCAGAGGGGGTGGCTGGGGCTGTGCTGCCTGCCCCAAATAGCTTTACGAACCTTGAGAGCTCTTCAAGCAGACAGATGACACCCAAATGAAGCTTGATAACTCTCCATTGTTCTTTTCATGGTGCAGGAAGGTTAAAATGTCTCGATACCTTTCAGAAAGCACACTTATCTCAAAAAGGGAAGCATGCGGAGACCACTGAGAAGCTCAAGGGTAAGTCAGTTCCGGGCCGGGAGAGCAGAGTCCTGGTCCGAGAGGTGGTGCTGTCCAGATCGGAGTTTTTCCCCATTTTTTAACCTCTTCCTGCCTGGAAATAGCCATGAGAATAGACTCTTCTCACCTGTCTTGCCCCCTCCGTCTCAGGTATTGACAGGAGAACTGACTGAGGTCATTGTCCTGCTGGCACCTTCATCTGGAAAACACTNCTGGGGGGGGAGGGGGAGCAGTAAAGACCAGCAGTCTTCAGCTTGGACAGATGTACGGACTTCGCACACGGTGTGTAGTTTCTCATGCCAAGAGCCGTCATTCCGAAACGTACATGTCCCGAGAAAGCACCTGCGGCCATTCTGGTTTTCGTGGTTCCCTCCGCCTCCTGCATAATTGTCTTCTTTCCACTTTCAATGAAAGGTATTTATCAGTACCGGTCTTGGTGCACTACCCTGGAGTGACACCCCGGTCACTAAGCAAAACGGCAGTTTTAACTTCACTTGATGATGGGGTGATAGTGACTAATGGCAATGGTTCTAAGGTTTTGCTTTCAAAGAAATTTCGTAATAAATTTTAGTACTTTAACAATAAGTTTTGATACTAGGTCACTGAGGACTTTTTAACATATACTTCAGGCACTTTCCCTTTTATTCCACTCCTCTCCACCTTCCTCCCTCCCTGCTTTATTTTCTCTGCTGTGCTTATCACTATTTACCGTGCTATATTATATTTTAATTAAAAAACGTCTTATTTGTTTTCTGACTCCCTCACCACATTTTAAGGTTTATGGGATAAGAATTTTTGTCTGATCTTGTCTGATTTTGTTCACTGTGATATCCTCAGTACCTAAAACAGTGCCTGGTAGAAGATATGCCTTGAAAAATATTTGGGGAAGGAAGGAATTGAAAGAATTGAGTGACATTGCTGTAATTAAATCCCTTCCATTCTCATATTTTTTTCTATAAAGAAGGTTTCTATAATTACAAGAGTAGCACCAAATATTGAAAGTGCTTGAGGTAGTCTATCTCATCCTAGCAGTAACTAATATTCACCCACGAATACATGAGCTAATTGAAAAAAACCCCACTCTGTTCATTTCATTAAGAGGTACTCTTCCATTAAATGTTTCATTTTATGTTTAAGTTTGCCTTTGGATAGGGTTATAGTTGCAATTATTGGGTATCAACATTACTGAGCAAATGCAAATGTATTATACATATTGATGAATATATTAATGATTACATTTATATTTGTTCAATGGTTGGTAGCTAATCACTGTAAGTAAAACCTCATCCAAAGACAAACTTTGACACTTAAAATCTGGAAAAAATTAAATTTTTATTTATAGGAATAAATCTAAAACAATCTTCAAGTCCTTTACACTGAATGCAACAAAACGTATTGAAAAAATTAAAGGTGTCTCAAGCAAATGGAAAAATAGAAAACATTCATGGCTTGTAAAACTCAATGCTATAAAGACATCATTTAATCTGTGGATCAATTAATCTACAGATTAAAGAGAATTCAACAAAACTTTCAGCAGTTTAATGAAGATGCTGATTCTAAAATGTTTGTGCAAAGGCAGAGACTCAAGATGGTTTGATAAAGAAGGACACACCATGAAATGTCCTAATTTGGGGTTTAAGATTGATAACTGGACTATAGAAATTAAGAACCATTATTCCTCAAAAGATAGCATCCGTTTAAAATAAAATTTTAATCTATAAATAAATTTTCATCATATGGATGTATGATAGAATAAGAAAAACAGTTAAGAATAGACATATTACACTGGGACAGAATTCAGTGAGTCAGGTGGAATGGAAGTACACGTTCTAAAAGGCACTGGAACAATTTAAAATTCCGACAGTTAATTAAAGTTCATTTAGGTACTTTTTAAATGGATGATTATGGTATTAAATGGTATTTAGACTCCATGAGAGACTTCAGAAGACTAATGCCTCAGTTTTATTATTGTTGTGATTTGTAACATGTCAATTTATCTAAGCTGCAATTTCCTGAATTCCCCTCTCTCTATGGTTCTGAGTTTGGCTTAGCTACCAGAGACTTCCGTGTGAGATATGGAAGACATAGGAAAGCAGAAGTTATTGTGCTCAGGAAGTTGATCTAGAATCCCAGGCTCCACCGTGGCTGACAGCCCAGAGCGAGACCTGACTGACACACTTGGATCACTGCACAGTCACTGGATGCCCAGCCCTGCCCCTCGCAGCAACCTTGACCTCACAGTCAGTGCTGGGAGGACAGGCCTGCCCGAGCTCCTATCTGATGTGTCTGAGAAATCACGGAAATGGCTGAGTTTTCTTGGATGGGCCTACCAAGAGGAAGAAATGCGAGGTTTTGTTTTGTGACAATAAGGAAAGTCACATTTTTGTCACATCATTTTGGGCGTGAGGTAGAGAAGACCTGTGTTTTCACAATTCTGTGGTATTTGAATTGCATCTTGAAATTCTGTTGTTCTAATGGTAAGTTTTGCATATTGAGTGTCCTGTGCTAAATAAAAGAAGACAATTGATTTGGAGAAAGATCACGGGGTGTGTTACATTATATATGACTCCCTGTATCCACTTAAATTTTAATAGGCTAGCCCATTTTTTTCCTCCATAGTGTGTAAGTAATTTATATTCTCCCTCAATATTTAAATATGAATGTTCTGGTTTTAATCTAGTGAGTGAGCAATGTCTCTTTCTTCACCTAATTATGAAGAATTTAGTTGTTATCCTTGTTGGAAAGAGAAGCACACTTGCATGCTGGGAAAGCACATGGACTTTGGCACTTGGAATATCTAGGTCAAACATAAGTTCTGCTTCTTACAGGTTAGTAGTGAGTTGAGAAAATTCTCGGTACCTTCATCTATAAAATAAGAACAAATGACCACCTCAGTGTGGTTGCCCTTGACGAGGTAATGGGCACGGAGGGCTGGCACGCAGAAATCATGCAGCTCATGGTAGGTTGTCACAGATATCATTTGCACATTTATCCTATTCTCATGATACATTCCCACCAACTATTGATTTCTGATATTCCAAAAGCTTTGTGTAGCTTAGATAACAATGATTTGTGAGAATTCCAACCTTCTCTTTCCCCTGTTCTCCAGAAGAATGTCTCTCCTTGAGGAACTCGCATTGGATTTTGGGTTTAGCTTGATTTTCTCTTATTTGGAAAGACTGGCTACTTTGGAGGAGGGAAAATTGGTTGGTCTGCCATACTTTCAAGTCTGAGGTTTCATCTTCTATGAGCATCTTTTTTTAATTCTGGAAAAGTTAAGCTTCCTCGTATAAAGACGTGGTGTAAGAAAGGAAATAATGCTCAGTGGAAGTAGAATTTGTGGAGTTAACTGCCATGGGAGCGTAGCTCTCCCTGTCTCCAGCGGTGGTGATAAGTGAGTGGTCCAGGAATGTGGATCTGCGCACAGGACCCACCCGGTGCACACGTGACCATCTCCGTCACCATTTGTTTGGCTTTTGACTGGTATTGCTTTTATTCTCTACTCCTTTCCCCCACAGCAGCACACCCCTGAGGGAAGATCTCTCTTTTTTTCTTGGTATTTCAAATCACTCCGTGGGATTCTTTGTAGATAATATATCTACAAAATGCAAAATGCACGAAGTGACTTTTCCTCTTGGTTTCTGGATTATTCCTTTAGATACAGCGATATGCCTGTCTAGTTATTCTGCAAGAATCCCAAGGACCACCTTTAGTATTTTATCTTTGCATCTTCTGTAAGGGAACTTGGTGGAAGTGTCCCCACGGGCTTTGATAATAATCATCTACTACTGCAGCTTTTCTCCTCGCTCTGAGTTGCAAGAGTTGTATCATCTTTGTAAAGATGCCTGTATCTGCTTCTACTATCCTACCTCCTCAACACACATACACACACAAACACACACTTTTTATGGTTTTGTTTTTCCCATATTTTGGAAGAAAGTAGATCATTTTTTCTTTCTTACTTTAGATTTCATCTTTAATAGCACATTTTCTATTCTTTTTAAAGTTACTCAGCTCTTTCAAAGCCACACAGATTGTGCTCTGTGTTGCTATCATAGATTACTATCACCCCTTCAGTTAATCTTCATCAGTAGTTCCGTAACTGGACAGACTGGCTACTCACTGTTCTCAACCACAGTCTGGCTCTCCTGAAGGCCCTTTCAACGTTTTTGTGATTTTTCAAATACTATCTGTTCAGAATCACTGGTGGCTGAAGGCCTCCGTGTCCCTATACTGCTGGGCTCGTTCAGAGGAACATTTTACTGTAGGGAAAACAAGATGAAAAAGAATCCTGTAAACACTCTCCCCTTTTATTTTTATTTGCCTGCCTTTCCAGCTTCTGTTGCTCTCCTGGGTCCAGATCTCCTGAATCAGATGTTCCCATAATCAGTGCTGACAGTTGTTTCCCACTTGAAAATTTTTTAGGAGTAGATAATATTTTAATAATGGAATAATGAATTTCTAAAATCTCCTTGGGGTCAATAAAGCAGAATGGAATGGCTGAGAGGAAAATTAATGCTAAAAAATGTAAGGACTAAAAACAGTTAGAAGAATTTGTCTCAACAGTTATAACTTTTTCCCAGGTAATTAATTTTTTTCTTAGTTATCCAGTTTTTCCCCCAGTCTATATATATCATTCTCCATTAAGTATAGCTAATCAAGGGGCACCTGGGTGGCTCAGTCGGTTAAGCGACCGACTTCTGCTCAGGTCATGATCTCGTGGTTCCTGAGTTCGAGCCCCACATTGGGCTCTGTGCTGACAGCTCAGAGCTCAGGAGCCTGTTTCTGATTCTGTGTCTCCCTCTCTCTCTGCCCCTTCCCCACTTGTGCCCTGTCTCTTTGTCTCTCAAAAATAAATGCTAAAATTTTTTAAAAACATCTAGCCAATCGAGTCACAAATACCTATTGACTTTGATGTCCATCTAGAATTCTTTTTTATTGTCTGTGTCTTCAATTTTGGACATTTCTCCTTGAATATTATTATTTTTAACGGCTTCTATTATTACTTTTGGTTCTCTTTGTCCTAAGACGGTCTCTATCCAAAACAATGCCATTTCTTCTGAGATCTCTTTTATAAATCCTTTTCTCTTTCTCTGAATTACTGTTCAAAGAAAATGGAATCTGATCATATTCTTCCCAAGATTAAATCCATTTATTGACTCACATCATCCATCAGAGCATCCCAACTGGTGTGACCTGAGTTGGTACTGATGTGACCTGAGTTGGTACTGATGTGACAAGATATCTATTCTCTCATTCTCTGGGTGCGTGTGCATGTGTGTGTGTGTGTGTGTGTGTGTGCGCGCGCGCGCTTATGTACGCATCTGCGCAGCTTGGAGCAGCTAGCCTCTGGGCCAGTCATTTCTTGCTGGGAGAAAAGTAATTTATTTGCTATAGAGCGCCTTATAAATGTTAGCTTTCTTTATGAGTGCCAAAATAGAAAATAGAAAATACTAAATAAGACAGAATCCAAGGTCCCTCAAAGCTGACTCCACCATTCACTTGGTAAACTGAACATACCCAATCACTTAACACTTCTTGAGAAATTCAGTCTTTTCCCAGGTCTTCTTGAATATCCCAGGGTTGTCCCAAGCTTTTTTGACATGTTTTTCCCAGTATTTAAAATGCATTTTCTTTGTGCCCTTCCTGGTGATATAATATTCTTCGTATAAGACCATGTTCACATGCTCTGAGCCATGCTTGGTGTCCTGACACACAGTTAGTCTTTGCTAACTGTGTGTGCTTCACTTTATACAGATCGTTATCTGCACTTGACTCTTCTGTAATTATTTACATGTCTGGCTCACTTATTGGACCATAAAATCTCTTACGGAAGGAACCAAGTCTTATTCATCTGTGTATCCTTGTGGCCTAACACACAGAAGCCTTTCAATAACTGTTTCTTGAATGAATCAATCAATAAAGAATTAGCTATTTTACCTTATTTAAGCCTTAAAATTAAACAATAATATGCTGAATCTGGACTATAAGTACATTTGCATCTTGTCAGGTCAGTGACCTTGGCACAAGAAGAGATATGAGAGAATTGTAGAATCCAACAAAAATATTTGAATTTCTACAAGGATTGGCAACCTACCTAGACTATAAAATGAACACAGAATTCTATCAGGTGATATAGTTGGAGAAGTACATGGAGTGTCTCTTAAGTCACATGGAAAGACATTAAAATGTTTAAAGAATTTGTGAATCTAAAGTCAATCAAAGAGAAATCCTTAATAGGAGTAAAGTCTTCTGAAAGTCTACTGAAATCTAATGCCATGAGTCCTAGTGTTGTGGGCTGTTAAACTAATCATATTTAAATGGTATGAATGAGATCTCCTCTTGTTCTACCAACGATTGAGAAAAAGCCCCATAAATCCATTAGTTGAATTTAGGTCCTACTTGGCAGCTGAAAGTCTATCAGCATGTAGCCAATTCAAATTGTTTGAGACACTTATTTATTGGAGAAATGCATTTCCAATACTAGGAATTGACTAGAGAGAGCAAAAGAAGCTAATTCTAAGGTTTTAAAACACTTCGATGAAATTTAGGTTAGAATATTGTAATCATTGGATAGCTGGTGTTTATTGGTACATACAATCTTTGATTCTGAGCATAACCAGAAAGATCATGTTAGGTCGGGCGAAATCGCCCTGTAGAACCAATTCAAATTTTGAATTGGGTAATTAATTTGACACTTGTGATTTTAGATTGCAAGACATAGGAAAACTATTAAATTTGTGTGATATTTAAGAAAATTTGAGAGTCAATATATGCATAAGCTTATTTCATTAGATTTATTAGATTTGCTGCAATAGTTTAAAAACTAGCGAGTGCTTTGTTTGTCAGGATGCCTACCTGAAGGACTTCAAAAGAATGATAATTACAAAAAAGAATGATAATTACAATGGATCCATGAATGCAGGTTAAAGATGTAAAGGACTTTAGTTTAAATTATAAATGGAACAAATCATCTAAAGGACTTTAGATTACTAAACTTAAGTAGATCAAATAGTAATTGAAGTCCAGTGGAATATTATTTAGTCTTACACGAAAATGAAATTCCGATACATGTTACAATATGGATAGACCTTGAAAACATTATGGTAAATGAAAAAAGTCAGACACAAAAAGACAAACACTGTAAGATTCTATGTATATGAGGTACCTAGACTAGGTAAACACACAGAGAGAGAAAGTAAATAGGTAAATACATAAAGGCAGAATAGAGGTTCTCAGAGGCTCAGGGGAGAGGGAGATGAAGACTTATTATTTATGGGGACAGAGCTCCTCTTGATAGGCTGAAAAGTTCTGGAAACTGATATTGGTGATGTTCGTACAACATTGTGAATGTTTTTAATGCCACTTAATTGTACACTTAAATACGTTCAAATGGTTAATTTTATATTATGTGTATATTATCACTCTAAAAATAAATAAAAATAATTCCCCCAAAAGGTCATTAAAGCTTAATAGATTTATAAATGGAATGGTGAAAGTTCTATGTAGCCTTCAGAGCTTAAGAAAAACCAGGTTTTAAAAATGTTGTCACTTTAGACGTCTCAGTGGCTCAGTCCATGAAGTGTCTGACTTTGGCTTAGGTCATGATCTCATGGTCTGTAGGTTCGAGCCCCCTGTTGGGCTCTGTGCTGACAGCTCAGAGTCTAAAATTTGCTTTGGATTCTGTGTCTCCCTCTCTCTCTGCTCCTCCCCCCCTCCCTGTCTCTCAAAAATAAATGAACATTAAAAAATTTAAAAAAAAACAAAAGGGGGTGCCTGGGTAGCTCAGTCGGTTAAGCGTCCAGCTTTGGCTCAGATCATGATCTCAAGTTGGTGAGTTTGAGCCCCGCATCGGGCTCTGTGCTGCCAGCTCAGAGCCTGGAGCCTGCTTCAGATTCTGTGTCTCCCTCTCTCTCTGCCCCTCCCCTGCTCATGTTGTCTCTCTCTCTCTCTGTCTGAAATAAATAAACATAAAAAATTTTTAAAAAATGTTGTCAGTTTAATAAATAGCACAGTGATTTTAAACCCTGAGTTGATAGAAATACAACTTGCTGAAAATCTTCCTTCATGGACATCAGAAAATGTACAGTGACAAAATCCTAAAGAAACTTTGTCTTTCACCTGTTTTCTTGCACCTTTGTTGTCTCAGAATGAAGACACAGTCAGTATGACACCTTGTTCTCCTTAGATAACAAAAAAACCCCACACTAGATTTACTTTTCCAAATAAACATGTAGGTGAATAAATAGAAAATAAGGCAAATATAGAACAAAAGAAAAGAAAACAAAACTTAAGTCCAAGCTGTGTGTTATTTTTACTCCCAACATGTAAAAAAATGGTACGCTTTCCATCATTTCCGCATAGCCTTCCCGCTCGACACAGAGTTTAAAACTAAGTCCCTGGTACAATCTGCCTTTTAAGTCACTAGTCTTTTGAGAGTCAGCAGGCCAGAGAAGTCCTATTGCCTTCTAGAGCATCCAATACGAGGCTTGTCCTGAGGTCAAGGCCTTTGTTTCTTCAGCCTATGCGCTTGCTACTCCTTCTGCCACAAATGTTCTCCTCTTAGCCACTCACCTCACAGGTTCCTTCTTATCTGTGTCCTTTATCTTACCCTTCAGGTCTTCTCTTTCGGTGCCAGCTCCTCCAGGAGACCTTCCCAGGCACTTTGTGGAAAACCCAAATTGGTCTACATCCCTTTGGGGGCAGAATTTTTGCCTGTTTCTACGTCAGGGCCTCCACCTCTGGGAGCCCTTCCCTGACCACACCGTCTTGGGTGCTTCTCAGCGCCTCATGCCTCAGAGGCACTTACCACCGTGTCCTCAATTTGCTTGTTCAGTGCTCCTCAAGCCAATGACTCGGTGACTCAGGCGCCTTCAACACTGTAGCTGCAGCGTTTTACACATGTGGCTTCCAAAGCTTCTGTGCTTGTCTGTATCTAATCAGTGGAAAGAGGAAGAGCACGGAGGGCCACATGCAGAAGTTGTTTAGGATCCAGGCTTAGAAGTGGGCATACCTCTTCTGTTCACCTTCCGTGATCTAGAATTCAATTTCATGGGACCCCCAACTCCGGGCAGGCTGGGAAATGCAGTCCAGCTATATACCAGGAGAAAAACCAACAAATGGGTAGCCGGCCAGTTTCTCGCACATGCTTGTCCATAGCGAGGACAAAATTTGTGAAGGTGCTATTCAATGAGTAAGGGTTGGGAAATGTTAGAAGCTTTGCAGTTGACTGAACTCTATGTGGCAAAGAAAGCTGTTCTCTGGATACACCATTAAATGTAAGCTAGATTTTGTGTTCTTGTAATCAAACAGAGAGAGAGAGCGAGCAAATGAGACAGAGAGAAAGAGTGTGAGACACAGAAAGAGAAAGAGAGAGAAAGAGAGAGATCCCGTTTCCTTCTATGAGAAAAAGTGTGGACAAAATTAAAAGGCTGGTAAGGTATAATTTAGAATTAATTTACTTTGCACCTCATACAACTCAGAAGGAGAAACAAATTCTTTCACTTCTCCCCTACTTTATTTTCATGCTGACATCCAAGTTATATGAATGCTCTCAAATACCTCACTTAGATTCCAATTCCAAATATTGCTCCCAGAAGGAACAGTAAATTACTTTTTTCTTAGTCAATAAAGTACTTAGTAAAAGCACATGAAGATGAGTGCTCCTTATATACTTTTTATTGTTGGTTACTTGTACGGCATTTCTTTAAAGGAATTATAAAATCAGATTTCCATTAAATATTTGATCCACGAATATAGCTCTTGAGAATATTATGTGCCATTCTGTTACCTAAAAGGGATAAACATCTGTTTTATTGTTTGGTCTTCAAAATGCTTCTGTTTTATTGTCTGATCTTCCTTAAAACGCTTCAGTGTTAACGGTGGGAGTATAAGCCATTTACTAGCGATGGCAAGTTAACATTTTAAGGACTTAATGAGAAGGCATTACCTCAAAACTAGCCAGGGCAAGTGCTCACTCAAAACTTGTTACCGGTATCTGCGTCGGCAATCTGCTTAATTTGCATAAGGATATTCAAAATAATTTTTAATCGGTAAAATAAGTGCTGTTCAAGAGATGGAATTGCCTGGCAAAACTCAAGAGATAGGAAAGCCAGAAGACAATTTTCAAGGAGGGAGCAGTCAACAGTGACCAAACCCGTTAATTATAACGAAGCGTGATGAGCTGCAAGCGAATTTGACAATTAGGAGGTCATTGCTGGCCTCTGAGTGAGCGTTTTCAGTAGTCAAGGAGGACAGGAGGCGTGACAGCGCAGTCTGACAGTGACTGGGGGGTGAGACCTGGATCACTGTAAGTCTGGACTGCCTTCTAGAAAAGTCAGAATGAGGGAAGAGGCACGAGAGATGGGGAAGCTGGCTGTGTACGCCGGGTGGGGAGTCGGGGTAACTGCTCTTTGGTTTCTTATTTTAATGATGTGACTTTATTCATAAGCCGAGGAAACAGATCAAGTGGGAGGAAGAAACCGGATTGGAAGGAGTTAACAAAAGGGACCTTTGGGTGGGAGAGGAGGGGGGGGGGAGGGAAAAGAGCTGATGCAGCAAGGCGCCGGGGTCTGTGGGAGCGAACGGAGCCTTCTGTCCGGGAGAGAAGAATCCTGGGGAAACGCCGACGGTCTGGATGCGAAAGAGGCTCCAGGCCTGGCTTGCGTGGTCTCCGGGCCGAGTCCTAGGGTGCGGGCTTAGCGCCTGCGGCGTGTGTCCGGGGCCTCACGGGGCTGGGAATCGCGTCACCTCTGGGCTCCGCTCCCTCCCCCCTGAGCGCTGGGGGGGCTCGAAGACTGCCCTTGAAGGGAACAGGAGAAGGTGCCGACCCCCCGGAATGCGCCGAAGGCCGGCTCACAGGCAACACTCCGAAGCTGCACAAGGACCGGTGGATGCGGGCATGTTCTTCTCTGTAACGTCAGGGCGACTTAAGAACGCATGTAGACAGGGGCGCCTGGGGGGCTCAGTGGTTAAGCGCCCGACTTCGGCTCAGGTCATGATCTCACGTTCGTGGGTTCGAGCCCCGCGGCGCATCGAGCCCCGCTCCGGCTCAGAGCCTGGGGTCTGCTTCAGGTTCTGTATCTCCCTGTCTCTCTGCCCCTCCCCCTCTCATGCTCTGTCTCTCTCTGTCTCAAAATAAAAACATTAAAAAAAAAAAAGACAGATGTAGAGAGAGGAGGGATCAGTGTACCCTCACTGAAAGGCGTTGGGTATGGATACTGGATTCAGAATTAGAATGGAGCCGCAGGGGAGCACCTGGGTGGCTCAGTCTGTTAAGCATCCGACCTCGGCTCAGGTCATGATCTCTTGGTCAGGGATGGAGCCCCGCATTGGGCTTTGTGCAGAGCATGGAGCCAGCTTGGAATTCTCTCTCTCTCTCTCTCTCTCTCTCTCTCTCTCTGTCCCTGTCTCACTCACACACGTGCACACGCTCTCTCTCTTACTCTCTCTCTCAATAAATAAACACTTAAAAATAAAAATAAAATGCAGACACAGAAAGCCCTATCAGAATACAGTCAGTTGCTCTTGCCCCTGGGCTCCTAAATTTTCCCACTAATAATCCAGAATAAAACCATTGCACCAGACCCACATACAATCCTTACAGCCCATTTTTTCTCACTGGGTATTTAGGGTTCCATGAGGGTGTGGATTTTTTTTTTTTTTAATTTCTTACTCTGCTCCCTCATAATCACATCTAGTTCCCAAAGCCTTAATCTTCCATTCATGCCATCTGGAGGGCAGATCCTGCATTCTTCCTTCTCAACTTAAGGGCATGCCCCACACAGTAGGCTGCTGGGTAACAGCGAGAACATGGAGGCTCTGACCTGTCTGAAACAGGCATGTAGGGAGATGTGATTGTGCCTTCCCAAGCGAGACAGGCATTTGCACCGTAGGCTTGCTTTAAGAGGTGAGGCTGATGCTTCACACTCCACCATTAATCTGAGGCAGAGAGATCAGGACGTTTTCAACAGCTGCTGATACTCACTATTTGTAAATGAATGTAAAAAATGGGATGCACTTGATTGCACCTTGAGATAACCCCAGAGCCAGAGGCATCTTCCATAGAGCTGTAGTGTTAGACCTCAGAGTGCCTTTGGGATCCCCTAAGAGGTGATTTGAGTTGTTGACGGGAACAGTGTTAGATATCGGCAGAGCTGGGACTGCCTTCATTTAATTTCTAACATCCAGTGTCAAGTGGAAACATGGAACATTAGAACTCCTTCTGGGGCAGTAGGAGTTTTTTGCTGGCTGGTGTCAACTTTCTGACACATAGCCAATGAAAATTTTCGGGGAATATACATGCATGAACCATTTATACCTTACTGTGAATTAATTAGATTTTATCTATTGTGCAGGGAATAGGAAATTTAAATTCTCCTAAGGTGTGAGGAAAGACGTATGAAAGATAATGTAAAGATATGGGGGTGTGTACATGACACATAAACACTGGCTTCCTGTGAAGGATCCGGATGCTGAACCACAACTTGGGATCCTAGGGTAAGTAAGCCATGATTCCCAGCTACAAGTGGGGAACACAGCTAATTAAGAAATGAGTTGAACACAGATTCAGGGATGTGCTTAGAGTCCACTGAAGCATAGGAAAGAAAGTGTCCTTGGGAAGAATGTTCAAAAACCTTTTGAGGGTTGTTCGTTACTTGAAGGTAGATGGCAATGTCTCATTTGGTGATGGAATGCATGTGGGAGGTGAGGAAAACATGAAGGATTTGTCCAAGTTCTCAGCTTGTGTGAGGAGAGGTCATTCATGCCCGTTCTCCCCTAGCTTTGCTAATGGAAATCCCAACCATCCTCTGAGTCCATTTGTTCATACACTTATTCATTTAACATTCACTCATTCTCTGTTGTCTAGAGTGTCCACTATGCCGGGAAATGGGCTATGTCTTGGGGATATCATGCCTGAAAAATCCCCGTTATGTTAAATGTTTCCAAAGGAGAGTTATATCGTGCAATGCAAGCTTCTAACAATGTACCACAGGTGCCCTCACGTAGGCTGGGGGGTGTGAGAGGGAAATGGCCAGATTTGGGAAGAGACAGTTAAGCTGAGATTTACAGGATGTGTGTAGGTCAGTAAGTCAATAGGGGGAGGAGGCCTCTCTAAAAGAGTTTGGTGGATTTAGGAAAACAGAGGTGGTAGAGATGAAGAGACTAGAAAATATGGCTGTGGCTAGTCCCCAGTTAGGCTGAATTACAAAAGTCCTGATCTAGTGTAATAGGCAACAGTCTAGGCTCTACTTCATGATGTGTTTAGTACTGACTTCGGAGCTGGTTCCAGTAAAAAGGTTTCTCTATCTTGCCCCTGTGAAGAATCTCTACTTGATTCACTGGTTTGGGTATTTGGGTGTTTATGACGTTCTTCTTGAGAGATACTCTTTTTTTCCAACTTTATTGAGGTATAGTTGACTAATAAAATTGTGATGTATTTAAAGTTTCAACATGGTGGCTTGATATATATATACACTGTGAAAAGATTCTCACTACTGAGTCATTACAGAGGGAGACGGTCTTGATAACCTACCCAAGGAATGGAATTCTCTCTCTGAACCACAGCATGTACTTAGGACCTTATTCCACGTACTTGACCTTCCCATGTGTAGTGCTGGCTGAGGTCACCACCCTGCTGGGCCCAACTTTTTGATAGTGAGTCTGTTCCCTTGGCCAGATTTTGTAGTTGAAGTCACTCTGTGAGGCCATCTACCTTCCAAGTCCCTGTTTCTTCTGTGATATCTTGTCCAGGAATTGACGAACTCAGGCTCTTACGCTGATGTGGTATAGTGGAGGTTTAATCCATCTCCTTGGATCTTGACCTTCACAGTTACTAAAAATCCATCCAATTTTGTTAAAGAGATGCAGGGCCATCATTTGCCAAACATAAATATTTGTAAATGCATCAGGCATCCTACTAATTCTAAATTCTAAACATAAGTTAGTATCATTTCATCACATTTGAGAATCTTGGATTTTGAAATCCATCTTAAAAAATGAGTTGGTAGGCCAAGAAAATTTAACAATATAAATCAGCTATCATTTCTTTACTGCAAAGCATTTTCTAGGCTCTGGGATTAAATCAGAGGATAAAATAAAAATCCGGACCCTCACAGATCATCTGTTTGAGTAGGAAGTTTAGCTAGTTATTTTGTAGCTATATAACACTCTTCTCATCAAATTAGGGGAGCTGCTTCAGACTCGAAATCTAAACTGTGGTGAGGTTAGTTAGATACAACTCACCAGCTAGCTACCAAAAGAAATTTATCCTCTCTGAGCACCAGTAGATTCTTGATGGCTTATTGGACAAATGCTCTGACTCCTTTGAAATGTTGGTCATGACTGTGGGATCATTCCTGAGTCTCGGTCTCGGACTCACCAAATTCTCCTGCCCCTCCACCTCATATGTGGATATATTGCAAGACTCACAAAACAATGGACAGTTTTCTATTCTGATGACCGTCCAGGACTCCGCTGCTTTCTCTCCTTCCCCTGGTGCCTGACCTTTGGGTCACTCTTCTTCTCTAAGGCTTCTGCAAACATTACAAAGCCATGAAGGGAAACTGAGCGATTAACATTCAAACTACTCAACTGCCTTCCCCTTAGCTTCTTTAGTAAATTCTTGGAGATAGGTGTTGTGAAAATAAATAAAGGAAGAAGGAAGGTAAGAATTAAATTGATAGGGAGGACATTCTCACATAGGAATTTCATCTTCCACTTTTAAGAAAAAGAAGGAAGATCCTCCCCGCCCCAGCAACAGCGCACTAACCACCACGTATACTCAATGAGAAATGCTCTTTCTTTGTTTTTTTCCAATGAACTTTTGTTTAAAACAATCCTCCTTCATTTCCTCCTCTAACCTAATAACAGCCGGCTTTTCCTTTGTCTCTTTGGACTCACCTGTGCTGAGTCCCCATTGTTTGCTTGTCTTCAACTGCGATTCTTCCCCTATTACCAAAGAACTAATATGCTGATAACTGACTATTTTAAAGGTAGACAGGGTTATTTGTTTCCAGTTCACATCACTGTTATGCTAATATCACTATTCTCTTAAAAGGAATTTATGAGCAGACAGGCAAATATATGAACACTAGCCTGCAGGAAGCCTCAAGGACAGTAGAGATATGGAATGTTTTCCAAGAGTCATGCTTCCTTCCAATGAAAAGTTCCCCAAAAGTATACTAGCAAGGATCGGATGGTTGCATAACGAGTTATTTTGAGATTTTCAATGTAAATTATTGAACCTGCATCTGGGGGGATTCATTTCCTTTTCAAAAACTAACTCTTAGGGTTTTCAATATACTTTTCTCTCACTATTCAACATATATAACCCAGATTGGCCTTTGTGAGACCAAACAGATGTCCCAGCTGCAATTTGCAATTGCAACGATAATATATTGCAATAATAGCAGAGGCAGTCATGCTAGCAACGGATCCTCTGAAGAAGTCTGGTAATATTTATACAAGTTAATACTGTTTTTCGGCATCTTTTGCCTTGCCTCCACACTTCCTGGAATTGAAAACATTCTCTTTCACAAGTGTGACAAGATAGTAAGAAGCCTACAAGTTCATATTCAGCAATGGATGACTCACAAACGAGATGTCGACAGGTTTTGAGGCTTGCAGATTCCAAATATCCTGGTCTCACAAAAGGTTCACAGAGATGGATAGATATTCCAAAAAAGAAATAAAAATGAAGCAAGAGATATAAATAGGCTTTTTCATTGGATTGAATGATGGGAAATTCTGACCCTATCAAACAACATTCTTCCTTTTTTGAGCTTTTTATTTCATTGTCTTTGACCCGCAATCAGAGTCCTTATAAGAGATACAGTTAGCAGAAGAGGCCGAGAGGTAACCAAGAAGATGAGTGGCTGGAAATAAATGTTTCCGCAAGCATTTATTACCCCTCAGCAATGTCCATCAGCTGAAATGTTAGTCCCATAGAACCACTTAGGCAGTGCCGAGGAGAGAAGCGGGTGGCTGTTATTAATTTTTAAGGCTAGCTGACAGCTTTCAGTCCAAGAACAAAGCTTAACTTTGCATTCTGAATAATGCAGAAATTTTCATTAGTTAGAATAGGAATTGAAATGATAAATGATACATTGTCTGCCAAAATACTGTGACATTACATTATATATCTGCAGTCACCTTTCAGAATGAGCTTTCCAGAAGTATACTTAGACAGATTGGAAAGCTACCAGTATTGGTTTTTGTTTTTTTTTTTACTCTATGTTTAGATTTTGGAAAAACAAATCAAAAGACACATCTTTCTGACTGCGGGTTGGTAATGTCATATCCAAAGGGCAGTTCATTACTGCACCTAAAAGCTAAGTGTTGGCACAAATTGTGCTAGTCTATGAGATCATTGCAATTGATTTCCAGACATTTCTTTTTGCTCGCATCTGCCTTCTGAAGACTCTGGGACAATTTAATTACAATTGCACTTTTGATTTCTACTTCTTTCATAAAAAATGTAAAATTACACTCACTTGAGAACTATCAGCCTAAAACGTTTGTGATTGCTTTTCTCTGTCATCTTTCTTCCAGTAGATCATCATATCGAGTCAGCCTAGGGCATATTTTTTGTGTTTTAAGCACCCAAGACTTTTTCTGGCTCTAAGTTTTGTTTGACTTGATGGTAACACTATGTATTATATATAACTACTATATCCAGATGTCTGTTGATACCTTCATGTATGGCCCTAATAACAAACACTAGAATTAAACCATTAATAGAATAGGTTTCTAGCAGCTGCTTGAATGCCAGTTTGATGGGCATTAAAATAGCTGATTCAGAGATTTCTATAGAGAAACTTAAGCTAATAAAAGACACCAAAGTCAATGGAATTACAATATCTGCCAGTAGCAATACAATCCATATCCACTGACATTATTACTTTAAAAGAGCTGATGGAAGGTCAAAACTGTTTACCCAATTTAGATGAGCCTTTTCTTTCGCATGTCATTTTCTATTTCCAAGTTTTGCTTAAAATCACAAGCCCCAAGGAAAAGTCCTTTATGTATTTACTCTAAGATAAAAGACTATTGATTAATCTACCTTTTCTCACACAATAAGGTAGCATTAGCATCCTTTGAGAGCCTCAGCGAAGAGGACAAGAATATCTACTTCAACATACTTTATAAAGGATTCAGCTGGAATTTGTCAGTCAGGGTATCGTGTGTTTGAAGTTGCTTTGAAGTATTTATTCTAATAATTTGCTCTAGGTCTCCATTGCAGTTAAGATTGTTCAGGCTGCCCAGTAGTTTTTGGAGGTGACGCTGTGAGTTGGAAGCGCGCTGCTGATTTCCTGCGCGCTACCTTTGTCGGACTGCGGAGCTACCGACTTACTCCAGAAAGTACACTTTCAGAAGTGAACCTCACAGTGGGAAGTGTTGTCATCTGAACAGCACTTTTGAAATGTCAGAAACTTTCTGGTTTATCTAGTGTTACAAAAAAATCTCTGAGCCAGCATAAAAGATACGATGCAGTATGTTCACATATTTTCACTACCTGAGAGTTTAATCTCAGGGTCTAATATTTTTTTCCAGTTGGTTAAATAAATCCTCATTGTCAACTGGATTCCAGTTCATATACTGTGACCACATCTATTTGGTGGGAAGCATTTATCAGACTTCGGAGGTGTGTTCTAGAGAGAAGATATCATAGTTAGCTGGACACTTATCCTCATTTTTTTTTAAAGGGTCAACTTTATGACCCAGACAGTTTAACTATGATGATACAACTGAATCTTTGAGACGGGTGGGTGTGACTTCTGTGCCTAATAATAATTTATTTTAAAAAGCAAACTAAAATTTTCTTTGATATTACATGAGCTCATGACAGTTGTGCCAGAACTGCCTTACAGTAGCAGACACTCGATAAAGGCCACTTGTTGGCTTCTGTGGCTAAATCTTCACCCACATAACTTCAGGTCACATATGTCTTTTATTTCTTTGGTGGTATGCTGCTAACACATGACTCAGCTTTTTAGCATCCCATTAGTTAATTTTCAGGATTTCTTCTTTCAATTTGGGGTGCTTTTTTCATATCTCACCTGAAAGGTTGTCATTTCTAGTTTTTGTGGAGCATTTTATAAAATTTATATTCATATACTTCTTGCTAGAATGGATAGTATTGAGGTTATTGCTATTAGTCAGATTTCAAAACTCTGCAGCTAGCATACTTACAATTGACAATGGATAAACAATCCCTGGTATTCTGTTCGACGTTGTCTTTAGATCTCTGAAGAAAAGTTGCTAAGACATGATCTGACAGCCATCTGTAGGCTTCCAGTCTCTGGGCATCCTCACACACAGCTTGGTTTGAGGGTTTCAATACCTACGCTACCTTATTTGTGTGCAGTTCAGTTTGCAAACACTTGATTATAATTTTACCATGCTGCATCCCGTCATTTTAAATTCCAAATACAAAAGCATTCCTAGCCCTGTAATGATTAGCTTTGGAAGCTATATCTCATCCAAAAGAAATCCATAGGTAGCTACGATAGTACTTACAGGTGTCCTCTTCTTCCATGAAAATACTGATCACATAACAGGCATACACAAAGCCAACCAACTGCAAAAGAGGAGAAAGAATACTTTAAGAATGCATGCCAAATGTCCAGAATTAAAGAGCCTATATCATCCAATAAATGAATATAAAAATACATAGTAAAAATGTCAATGAATCTATAATAGGAAGAAATCTAGTTTTTAAATAATAGCTGTGATTTAAAAAATTTTTAAATCTTTATTCACTTTTGAACTAGAGAGAGACAGAATCCAAAGCAGGCTCCAGGCTCTGGACTGTCAGCACAGAGCCTAATGTGGGGCTTGAACCCATGAACCGCAAGATCATGATCTGAGCTGAAGTCGGATGCTTAACTGACTAAGCCACCCAGGCACCCCATAGCTGTGATTTTAAAGAGTTTTGCCATCTCTACTCAGTTACAATGGCTTTCTAAAACAGAACACAAAAGTGGGAGCATTTTTTTTAGACATTTCACTTGGATTTTGGTTTGGGATTTACAGTCCTTATATTTTAAAATCGCCACAGATTATTCAGATCATATATTTTTAAGTTTTGACTATTTAAAGAGCAATTTGTAGCAGCACTCATTATTACTACAACTATTTTAATACTTAATACCCATAAAAGGAATCAAAATATGCTAATTGTAAAGTAAATACCAATCATGTACTTAGTTGTTTGAAATGCTTTGAGAATATAATTCTATTTAAATACTAAAGTGTTTTGTTAATTATAGCATCAGAAAATACATTAACTTTTAGTTCATTAATCATATAATGACACAGAAGTAGTTTATACTTGGATACTAGTGGCTAAATAAATGCAGGTGCTAGAGTGTAGGCTTTCTCGTTTTTCATACTGCTTTCTGTACCTAGTATACTGAGAAGGCAATTTTATTTTAGGGAGCCAGAGACACTGCAGTTCCTGAGGGATAAACCTGTCAATGCAGCTAGTCTAGTCTAAAATTACTCTAAGTACTTTGCTGGAAGATAGATACCTCAATATTAGTTATATAGTCTTTTCTCTCTGTTGTTAAAGTCTATCCCCTCCTCCCTTTATAAAAAAAAAAAAAAAACAGTTGGAAAGAAACCTTCTCTGCTAGTCCCAGTGTCAAAAGCTGAAATTCCCAGTGCAGAGAACAGTCCATCTGGTGTTTGTGACTACCCTGTAGATTAGGACCTTGAACTTGGAATTCGCCTCCAGACTGGGCAGGATCAGGTTCTAGCTTTTCCTCACTTCCTGAGATGGATTTCCTCTCGCTCTTTCAGGAAAATGCAGAGAAAGTGGTGAGGTCAGAAGGCTCAAAACAGAGAGGTTCCAACCGAGGAAGAGATGACCAAAGAGCATCTGTTGCTGCTTGATGATTCTTTCATCAACGGGACTGTTGGAATGCTGCTTCTCCAGTTTGCGCATCACCTCACAGAATTCTGGTTGAGTTTGCTCATCTCCCTGTGGAAGACGTGCCTCAGCTTGGAAGTGTTTTGGAAGATGGTCATGTAACAGCCAGAAAGACTATTATAAAGAATTGGCAGCTCCTTTAGCAGTTCCCGGTTGAGCTCTTTAGACACAATCTGGGCTTTGATGAACTCTTCCTCAGCCTTGGCCATACTAACCTCATCCGTCTTTTCTGTATTCTGCATACCTCCAGGTGGCACTGAGCACTGCCACAGTCCATGAGTTTCCAACCCACTTGGCGATTCTCTCTTTCATCTCCCTGAAGTGGGCTCCATAGCATTCCATAGTCCTCAAAGTCTCTTCAGCTCTTTTCTCTTCAAAGTCTTCCCAAAGGAGATCGTTCTTTCCTACAATGGGCATTGGTTTCTCGTGACTATCTCCATCACTGTTGTAGACCCCTGGTAGGGTCTCTGACACTTCCTTTGAGTTTCACGCATCACTTTGACTGCACTAAAGATATTCTTTAGGTCCTTCTATAGCCTGAGGCCATCTGCTAGATTACTAGTTTAGTATAAAAAGATTTAACTCAGGGATAGCCAGATGGCAGAGATGCATGAGGCAAGGTAGGGGAAAAAGTACAGAGCGTCCGTGCTCCTCAAGGGCACCACTCTCCCCAAAACCCCAAGTGTTCACCAACCCGGTCCCATAGACATTCTTTCATTGAGACAAAAGAGAGTAAGCTCATCTGAATAATTTTTCCAGAAGACCCTTTTTACTTAAGTTTTATTATCTTATATTTATTCCCTGTAGTTGTAGGGCTATGTATTATGCTAAAAATATAGGGTTAACTATGTTTTCTGAAAAGATTCATTGTCTCTGTACTGAAGAGAACTGGCCAATATATTTATTTCTTTCCCAAATGAGTCTTTTGACTGATGGAAAGTAAGATCGGGATCTTAATTCTAGTTACAGCGCACTATCTTTCCTCATTCAGTGAAGTTTTATTCCTGATGAAATGAGAGAATACCGAGTTTTAAAAGAAAAGATAAATGCGTGGCAACAAAAAATCTGTCAAATTCAATTATTCACTAATGGGCCTTAATAATATCTTGATAGACGACAAGAAAGGAATTTTGGCTAGGTAATTGAAATATACAGTACCATTAGCTGGGAACAGTAAGATAAAGACGTGCCATCCTAGAAATATTAGCTCTTTCTCCAGGCCCTCAAACAGAAATTGCCAGCCTTAATCTCAATATTACAACAAATGAATTAATTAGCATATATCCGTTTACTTTTGCTTTATTGATGGGCACACTCATAAAATATTTATTCCAAAAATTACTTTTGCTATCGTGATTAACCAAACTGCTGCTTAATTAATAATATTATTCTCATGAGAACCTGTCTAGACATCATGTTAATCACCAATTTGTTGATGGCTTAGTGTTGTGTAGTTCTTGGTTTCCCAGAATATGAGTTGAAATAGTCCCTGTGGCTTTCTGCTTATCTCCAAGAAATGGAATAACAGGCATTCTTGCCAACAGCAGAGATATGCTCAGTAAATAACACCAGGATTGTGCTGATTATGTCTGCTTTTAATAAAGTTTTGAAGGAGTCAGTCATTTTAAAGACACTTTTCTTTTCCATTAAAGCTATCCATCTCTACGGTTATTAACATTAATACGATTTTCTCCTATGTATTGTAAATTCTGACTGCATAAAGTCCATTTTTTTTTTTTTTTTTTTGGTGTAGTAAACGAATGCAAATGGCTTACGACTAGATTCCAATACCGCTTCTTGTGGGAGGGATTGATTAGTTTTTGCAAGTAGGATTTGGATTATGCAATGGCTTCGTTTTGCTCTGCAGGCCTTGTATAAGGATTGCAGGATTAGGTTTCACATTTGTAGAAACTAGGATGACAGCCACTGGCTGTGTGTCTTGCTACTTGTGAATCTTAGAATAAATCAAAGAAATGGGGCATCTCTAAAAGCATGAGTGTCTTAAGGTGCAACAAACGGATGAGAAGAGCTCATCTAAGAAACTCAGAAGAGCTTGTACAGGCCCTGCCTTACTCAGGTGAAAGAATCAGTGGGGGTTGAAGGAAGCCGAAGGATCCTTGAACGAAAATAACTCCCCAACTACTTTTCTGGATTTCCCGGAATTCACACCAATGTTTAAGCATTAATGTTTAAGAGGTTCCTTAAGGAATGAGAGAAGCTTCTCTATTTAGCACCAGGCTCTAAAATGTTCTTTGTTAGTCGATTTTTCCTCAATTCCACAATGACTCTATAAAGGTCTTGGCGAAAGCCCCCTGCAGGAGGCAGGCAGAGGCTAACACACTTCACTCTGTTTAGAGCTTTATGCTTATGAAAGTCATTAAGTTGAACACTTGCAAATTCTATGTGTAATCTGAAAGCTTCTATGTAACTTAATTTTTTATTTGGGTTTTTTAATTTGGGTTAAGATGTGAAGTTACTCGTAAAGGAAAGCATAGCTACCTAACATCAAGAACTGCAGGATTTGGGATTTTACTCTATAAGCTAACGAGTCAGCCTGTTACTGTTTCATTGATGCTGGGTCGGAGACAAAGGACTTTATTACTCATAGCTCAGCAGCCAGCGTGAGCTTCATATCTCTGCCACATCCCCCTTAGGCCATTGTATTCAATGGGAATAAGCTTTTCCTTAAATCATGATCCACAGTTTGGGGAAATAAAGAACAAAGATTATTTGCCTGGCCAATCACACATCACTTTTATCTGCTTCCAAGCCCTCAAAAATCCTGCCTCTACTTGGCTTTCAAGGCTTATGCCCTACTCTTCTCTGCCAGAAGCTGTGCTCCAACTCCCCGAGCACACCCTATTCTTCGCTTGCCCGTCACCCCCTAACCTGTTCTCACACCTCTGCTTGCACAGCCCCTCTCATCCCTTACATCCTGTTGTAAATGTCACTCTCTTTGATCTCTGGAGTGGATACACCTCTAGTCTGAACTCTCAGTACTTCGTTCTTACATCCCTAATGGCAATTCCCAGTACTGCTTTGTGTTAAAGCTATGTGCTCATTTGTTACCCTCACAGTAGGTCCTTGAAGTCAGGACCCTTCTGAGATAGCTGATGCCAAGTCCACATCTTCAGAATCCTGCCCTGGTTCCTTTAGGAAGAAGATGTACTCCTTCCACGACGTAGGCACGGCCTCATGTTCTTCGATTAAGGCATATGTTATCTAACTTATTTGCATGTCTGTCTCCGCTACCACGCTCTCACAGGGTGAGAACTTTTTCTCAACTTCACTTTGCATTCCTGAAACTTAGCATTTTGCTTAGTACAAAGAAGGTACTTACTAAACGTTTCTGAGCAAGCAAATGACGCGAAGCACTGTATTTCAAAAGCAAAGTGTGGGAGAGAAATGAGTATGGCTGGACCGAGGCAGGTGATTTTCAGAATTCCAGCAATTGGCAACCCTGAAATTCCCACAGGGGTCACCCTGTCATGCGGTCAAAGTAAAAGCCAACTCTGTGTGCATCAACACCTGGGGTCTTGATTTGATAAGGCCCATAGATTTCTCGGTTTTGCTGTGATAACGTCTGTGTCACACAATGAACACCAGAACAAGGCAATGACTGTACCACCTTAGACAGATGGATGGAACCTAAACATTTAGAAAGAAAAAGGAGATTAGGCTATTTTCACTTATGAGTTAACTATTGGGTGGGTTTACATGAAACCAAACAGTTAAAGTATATTGAAAGTAGCTCATGTATTCCTGAATACACGCTGCTTCCTTTAGCAGGGAGAGGAGAAAGAAATACGACGGAGTAAGAATTTCTCAGCCACTTGACTGAAGAGACATAGTGGTTTTCGTGAAGTATAGCAATGCTCCAATTCTCATAGCAAGCCGGAATTCAGTACGCCCTGGTGCCGTCGTGTCGTCATGCCGTCATTCAGTGTGACCAGACACAGAACTCAGGGTTGGTTACCACTTTGGGAATCTTCTGACTCTCCTAGGAGTGAGGTGGAACTCCGTACCACGGTTCACCCTCAGTTTGGGACTGGACAGCAGGCATATCCTTCCTTTCTAGGGAGTGACCAAAACACCTTGAGACTGAAGAACAGGCAGCTGGTGGACAGTCTCATCTCACAGTGCTGTGTGGACACATTTGTTTCTCTACGACTCCCAGGAGGGCCTTTTTGTGCAACTATCATCCACGTCCATCTGTTTTCTCTTGCATGCCCAACAGAACAGAAGTCTAGGATCTTAGGATCCTCAGGGGAAGACGTTGCAGGAGGGACCGGCTTTTTATTTATATGGATCACTCTGGGAAGAGTGTGAATCCTAGCGAGCCCTAACCTATTTGTTTTTAATCAGGCTGCTCATACTTTTCCTTCAGGAATCCAGAATTAGAGTTATGTCTGTTTATGGAAGTGTCCTATGCCAAGCGAAGCCTGAAATTATTTGAAGACATTTGGTTCAATCTCCTAAGAGTCCCCACTGGCAGGCTGGGCTCCAAATGAATCAATGAATATGGAAATAAGTTGTTTTCTCCACGATGACCATAAAAATGCACAACGGCAACAGCATCGCGTTTATTTGGGCTTTGGGGATTTATTGCCCTTACGTGCACGGGAAGCACTTGTGTAGACAGTCAAAATGGAAAACTAATGGGTTGCTGGCTTTTACCAAGGAAGATAAGCCTTTTAATGACATACTTTTGTGATGCAGACGCTCTGCACAAGCCAGCTCAGCAATATCATAGAGGACACAAATGTTACTCTGATTTGCAAAGAGCATTGTTGTCAGATAGTGCATTTCTGGTGGCAAGTTGTTGAGGAACAAGAGCATTGTTTAAACACAAACAAACAAACAAACAAATGTACCTATTCAAGTAGATCATTTCATCTAGGATGTTTCTAAATGTCCACTGCCAATTCAGTAATTCTTCGATGGTATCAATGGTAATTCTTCAATTGAATAGTTGGGTAGGGTTTTAGTACCTGAGTGTTAGGAGGTAATTTGAAGAAAACTTTCTATTAAGGAAAATTTCATGTAGTCTTACCTGTTTTACAATCCTAAATGTAAACTAAAGCTGAATTTTTAAGTATGGAAGATTAACATGAATGTAGCTTGGTGATAAAGGGTTGTTTCTGTGACAGGTCTGGGGTGAGCGTACATGTCTTCCGGCTCTGTGGACTTATAAATAAGCCAGGGTTCATGGAGCTCTGCTTCCTCCGCACTTGACCTTTTAAATGGAATCAGGGTCAGGAGAAGGGAGTAAAGCTGGTCTTGGGCAGGAGCCCTCCTCTCCACCTATGTCCACGCAGAATGGCCTCAAACTTCCTATATGTCCTTCTGTCCCCTGTTCCCATCTTGAGCCGCTGACTTCAGTCTCTGGCAACTCAAACCTCTTGTTCCCATGACTCAGTCTGGATCTTCTATCTGGGTTTCTAGAACATACTGAGTCTTTCTGTGCCCTTTTCATGTTGGGGTGCCCTCAGGGTCTCAGGAGAGACATTTCTCCAGATGCACCCTCGGATCAGGCTTGCCACAGACCACATAACGCAACAGTGGGATGTCTGTCTTCAAATAGACGTGTGTTGAGAATTGAGACCCCTAGGGCACCCAGCGGAAGGCAGCGGGTGGCAGAGCAGCTGTGCTCTGAGCCCCGTGTTTAGTCGGCCGGGCGCTGCCCTGTAGGCATATTGGTCCGTATGTGTATCCGCTGTTCGTCTGCTTCTCGCCGAGGGGCTGCTCAGCCACCAATGAAGCTATGTACAAATGGCTAAGTCTGGAGCCCTGTCTATTGTGGACACGGCTCCAGGCATCCGGCGGCAGGTACGCAACCTCAGCAGACTGCTTAGCCCGCTGTTGCGAATGGAGCTGTGTGTGGGAATCCAGAGTCTGTAGATCTCAGGACAGGCACTTCTCTGCTCATATGTGACGGTGCAATTTGAGGAGAGAGGTTTCGCAATATGGAAACCTGCTTCTCTGTAATTAGACCAGGTTTACACAGGCTTCTTATTTTGTTTGAGGCATATAGCTGACAGCCCCGTAGTGAAATGTCCAAGATGCACTTGGCTGAATTAGCAGATGGAGGCAATTCCACCTCCTCAGAAGGAGACTGATGATGCTATGGCCCAGATCTGAGACGGCCTCAGGGAATTCTGTGTGAGAAACTGGCCACAGTCCCGAGGCACACCAGCTTTTGTAACTAATGGACATCTGAGTAAGCCAAATGCATAGACTAGGACCTGCCCATACTTCATCACTGCTGGAGCAGCTCAATGGCCCTCTACTCAGGGTCAAGGGTCGGGGAGTATCTCATGTCATGGACCACTTGCCCTCCACTCATCGTCCCTGTTAAACGAATGCTGAGTGCTCTCACTTGGCCCTGTGTGGTGTTCCTGTACCCTGTTTGGTTCTGAGCCTCTATTTCTTATATCCTGACTGCAACAACTTCCCCTTGGTCCTGGGGACAATGATATTCTAACAGCAAGATTTCAAGGAGTTCCATTTAACACTTAGGGAACAAATGAGGTTACTCTTGGTGGTAGTCTCGTTTTGATGTGTCCAGGTCTTACGATGGTTTTTAGCCTTGTTCCTGGGGGCCCATGCTGACCTTAGAGTTGACGGGTATGGGGTCAAGAGTTCAGCTTCTGGTTGGAGAGATCTCAGTTCAAATTTCGGCTTTGGCACTACTACCTGAATGACCTTGGCAAAGTATTTAACTCTGAGCCTGAGTTTTCTCATCTGTAAAATGGAGGTAATGATCATATTACTTCATTGATTATTGTGAGGATGACTCAGATAGTAGATATCCACTGCTTAGTGCAGGGCTTAGCTGGATCCTGTTCTGGGCACTACATGTTCACTAATTCATCAAGTACTTACAACTCTATGAGTTACGTTCTTTATTAACTCCACTCTGTAGATGAGAAAACTGAGGCGTAGAAATTAATTAATTAAATAAAACAGACACTGTGGCTGTTTAGTCCGTGAGGTTAACTCCTCTCCTTATTGCTGTTCTATATTAGTTCTTCCGTAGCTCAAAGCTGCATTTACTTAGCCAAACAGTTAAATTCTTTTACAGCATTATTCCCAAGAAGGCAGTATTATTTTTCTTAGTACTCCTTACAGAGAATTAAGTGCCATCTACCTACTTAACACATTATTCACCACACACTGTGTACTTTTAAAATGATGTTTTCAACCTTTAGAAGCATTTTTTTTTTTTTTTAAAGGATAAGAAGTCAAAAATTTGAGTCAAGAGCATAAAGTAGTTCCAGGATTCTTGTGTCTAATAGTCTGGAGTTTTTAGACTTCTCCTTTGTTTTGTTAGATACTTTTCAATCCAATGGGCCAAAACCATTATTATTTCCTATAACATGCTGGAGTCAATAGAAAGGAGGATTTTTTTTTCTCGCTAGTGTTGCCTATTTTCTTATTTTCCAAACTAAGAGTTCCTTTGCTAATAGTGGCTTTGGAATAATGCCAGAATTACATGGTCGTGATATTTTCTTTCCAATATGGATGCCTGTGTGGGTCCAGGCAAATTCATTATTAAAACGTGTTTTAGTTGATTACTAAATGTTTTGTTGAAATACAGATGCATCATGTATTTGAATCCAAGCACAGCCTAGAAATCATGACCAAAAGGGAAGCAAGGTTAATTCACTCTGAATTATTCTTAGAAAGTCTATGTTGGCCTCTAAGGGTTCTATCATCTTTATGACTTACACTCATTCTGTAATGTTTTTAATAATCGATTCCATTTTGGGGTGGTGCAGGAATGGTCGTACGTTTTCTGCTCTATAATTTGTGGTATTCATATTTCGGAAAAAATGAGAGAGTTGCCTGGGTCAAGGAAGGAAAACAAAGAACCACCACAGTAAAATCTTGGTTCCCTGCCACTGAGGAAAACCGGTTGTGTGATTTCTGGAACATAGGGATACCTCTGCGTCATACAAGCCACACCTAAGGTGTTACAACCTAAATACTTCAAATGGAGCCATGAACTACGGGTGTGGGTCCACAGGAGGAGCTGTGTTTCCGTAGTGCCAGAGCCTGCTCCCAGCGAGCTTCATTAGTCCAACGTGGTGCTTTTGAGGTACACATCTCAGGGGTAATTGCCAACCTCTGTTGAAGTGAAGAATGTTCACCCCTAACCAAATTCCAGAAAGGGGCTGATCCCAGAAAGGATTTTGGGGTTGGAATGTTACTCAGAAAAGGTATTTGGGCCGGATAAGGAGGGTCAGACTGAAAGAAAGGAGTTTAAAAACTTTTTTTTCAGGGTACCTGGGTGGCTCAGTTAGTTAAGTGTCCGACTTTTGACTTCGGTCCAGGCCATGATCTCATGGTTTGTGAGATCAAGCCCCACGTTTGGCTCTGCGCTGATAGTGCAGAGCCTGCTTGGGATTCTGTCTTCCTCTCTCCCTGCCCCTTCCCACCTTGCTTTCTATCTCTCGTTCAAAATAAATAGAAATCAACTTTAAAAACCAGGTTTTCAACTAATTGTTTTGGTTTAAAATATTTTACTTCCGCAGCGCCTGGGTGGCTTAGTCGGTTAAGCTCTGACTTCGGCTCAGGTCATGATCTCACAGTTCATAGGTTTGAGCCCCACGTCGGGCTCTGTGCTGACAGCCAGCTCAGAGCCTGGGGCCTGTTTCGGATTCTGTGTCTCCCTCTCTCTCTGATCCTTCCCTGCTCACACCGTCTGTTTCTCTCTCTCTCAGAAATAAATAAAAAATTAAAATAAAAAAATAAAATATTTTACTTCAGAAGCCAGTGAAATTTCTAGATGCTTTAAAGATCCAATTTATACTTTAATTAAAAAAGAAAAATCTCCGTAGACCTACTATAGTCACTAAAATCCTAAGTAAAAAAAAAATTACACTATTTATGTAGCTGTGAGTGCAACTTCTCACTATTAAATGGCACTTCTGCTTCTATTTCAGGTGTTTAAGGATGAGAATAGTTGACAATATGCCTGACTACTGATTTCCTGTTTTAGTTCTGCTTTATCAGCTATCAGGCTGAAACTATTCTGCTGTATGGACAACCTAAGAAGAAAGCACTAGGGTTGGTTCAGTGGTAATTAGAACTGGGTCTCCCTACTCATCCCTAAAAAAGGGAAAAACTATGTGGGAAGTAGCTCTGGTACCATGGAAATTCAGTGGAACAGAATGGTGTTCAATGAGCTTTAAAAATTTGGCATCTTAAAGTGGCATACAAGGTCTTCCAAGGCTCTCTCCTTCCGAATCATTACAGAAAGTGTACGTTCCCTGCCAAGGTTGATAGTTTTCTACTTTTCTGCATGGTGGGAGGTGAACTGTGAGAACAAATTCTCATTCATTATGGAGAATTCTAGAAAATGTCTGGATGGACATATATTATACTGCTATTTTTATAGTAATAATCTGATATTTCAAGACAGATTGTATCTCCTTACATATCATAATGTATGTTTACATCCCATGAAAAGAAGAGCCCTATGAAACCATTTGTGGCTATGTTTTGAGTATTTACTGGGGGCTAGGACTCTGTGCTAAGTTCTTGGTAATTTAATTTTCGCACCATATTTGTGAGATGAGTATTATTATCCCTCTTTTGTGAATGAGGAACCCAAGGATCCAAATAACTTGTTTCGGGTTTCATAGCTAGTTATTAGTAGAAGCAAGAACCAACCATACATCTTTAGTCTACAACGACCTATTCTTTTGACACAGCTCAAACTTCATTTACTTGACAAATTCTGTCTTCATCTCTAGCTCATGATCTTCAGGGATTCTTCTAGATAGCATAAAATCGTGACAGCCGCTAGAGTCTTTGAAACCTGTCTTGGCAAATAGGTTTCTCCTTTCATTCATGGCTTCCTATCTCTTCTGATGAAGAGAGTACATTAGTAGATTGTTCTATAAGCTTTTCCTACAATGAAACTCTTGGATTCTATGAGTTCCGTATTTACCTCAACACTTTCCTTAATCTTGCCTGTTACTTTGTTGAGTGTAAGACTATTAAAGTAAACCAGTTAATTTATCCACAGACACAACTTACTGTATTTCCATTCTACATGTTTCCATCATACCCTCTTGATGTGTCTCAGGATAAGAAGTCTTTCCTCTTTAAGACAACCCTCCTCACTAATGTTTTTTTTTTCTTATCTTGATTTTCAAAGATGTTTCTTTTGCTCTTTTGAATTTGTCTGCAATATCTTCTTTTCACAGACTCTTTTCCTCGTGCCTTCAGAGATGTTTAGTTCTCCCTTATCTCACAAAAATGTCACTTGATTCTGTTATGTCTTTACAGCTTTTTCCTTTTACCCACAAATTTCTGAAATGAATGTTTGTATCAGCTGCCTCCTTTCCTTTGCTTTTCATTCCTTCCTTAATTCACTGCAATTTGGCTTCCGGCCCTATTTTTCTGCTGAGATTGCTCCTTTAAAGGTTAACGGCCTACACTTTGTCAAATCTAATGGCCTTTTTATCTATCCAAGTTCACATAGTACTGGCGCTGCACTCCTACTTGACCGTGAGTGTCTGGTTCTGCCAGGCTTCTCCATCACCTTCCCCGCTGGGGCCACTAAATCTACTGCTATATTTCAGCTTGGCCACAGCATCTACAAACAATTCTCGCTGTGGCAATAGTGCACCAAAAGACTCTAGGTCAATGGCGGGACTCAGCAACAAGTCACTTTTTGACGTTAACATCATGGTCCTTGTGGGTGTTATGTTGACGTCTCCTTGGGTAAAAGGGAAGCAGCAGGAACAATCCAGGCATGGCACGAACTTAGGGTGAGAAAAACCAGTCTGGGATGTGGGGAGGAAGGGCCACCTCCAGAACAAAGTTCAGGAGAGTACCAAAGTCATCTCTGATCCCGACTATTGTCACTAGCCAAGGCTGTCCTGACACAAGAAAGCAAAGAAGGCCAGGAGCCAGGCTTTGGGGTGATGATACCATATCAGAGCTCATGGTTTGAAGGATTAAAATGCAGTGAGGCTCGCTGAAGCAGAGTTAAGGAAACTGGAAGAAGAACAGCTCCATGAGAAAAGGGGATCTGGAAACTAGGGAGAAAAGTAGGTGGAGTTGAAAGCCACCTTCCTTCCAGTTTAGGAGAGAAAGACTAGGGATTAGAGGAAGGAACCGGAAGTGGTGACTGATGGCACAATTAGGAATAGATTAGCAAGTGTACAGCTGACACTCACATCGGCCCTCATTTAAAACAAGGTTCTCACAGATACCCATCTCAGGACATGGAATTGCTTCCAGCCTCTAGGTGCCAGTTGGGAGAGGGCTCCTGATATGTTACTCGTTACTAAGGTGGGACTTTAGAAGAGTTGCAAGTACACACTGCTTCTCAAACTCAAGTGCACAAACATTTTCTGGGATCTTGTTCAACTATACATTCTGAATCCAGCGGATTTAAGGTGGAGCCTCAGACTCTGCATTTCCAGCAAGCTCCAGGGAGACTACTCTTGCTGGTCTGCAGACTGCTCTTTGAGCAGCAAGGAGTAAAGGAAGCAACTGTAATTATGGGCAGCTGGCGGGGGGGGGGGAGGCGGGCAGGACCTGGCTTTCAGAGGGAATCAGCTCTAGGTTTGGTCCTTCGGTCCTACTAAAATCTAATAAACGTAGTGGATAAAATCAAAAGTAATGTGGATATTTATAATATGCCACCATTTGTTTAAAAAATGAGGGGGAAGAGAATACATATGCCTCGTGGGTAGTATGTTGTAGTAGATTGCTAGCTGCCTTTTCCATGCCTTATTCTTGCCAACAGAACCCCGATGTCTGGGAGTGGCAAAGTGCCCAGCTTAAAATCTATCTCTTCAGACAGGGCTCGTCAATTAGATGTGGGAGGGGACTTTTGCATTTCTTTAAAAGGAGTTGGGTGCTGGGAGGCCAGCTCTTTTTTTTTTTTCCCCCCCTCTCTTTTGTTCTTCTTTCTTGGCTGGAATATTGACATGACAGATTTCACTCTAGCCACCATATTGTGATCATGAAGTGTCTTTCCGAATGAAAATTGTGTCCCAAGAATACTGAGGAAGAAAGATGAAGATGCCAAGTCTCTGATGATAGTGGGACCACCATTACGCTGCACCTGCCTCTGGATTCCTCTTGGAGGAGAGGAAAACAAATCTCTACCTTCTAAATAATCGTTATTTAGGCTTCCTGTTATAGGTAGCTAAATTCAGTTACCAACTGGTACTACACGCACACAGTATTTCTCAGAAGGTTATCTGAGAACTGATATCAGCTGTTGCCTCCTGGGCACTGATAATACACTGGGTGAGAGGCTGGGGTCGGGGGGATTTAAATTTTATGGACTCCCCTTCTGTCCTTTTTGGAGTTTTCATTCCAAGAGCATAGCCATAACAAACATTCACAAATAACAATACACAAAGAATAAATAACAATAACAAAACACAAACAAAAAAGCAAACAAGTGAAACAAGCAATATGAGAACGTGAATTCTTGTGAATGTTCTAGAAAAACATACTTTGAATTTTCAATGCCTGTTTTCACATCTTTTGAGTGAAATTTTCTTTTCATTAAAGATGAAAGTGGACCCAGCTGCATTATATGAAATTAATCAGATATTTGTACATGAATGGAAATTACCATGCAGAATTGACATTCAACTGAACTCCAGTTTTCTGTTTTGCTTTCTGCAGAATTTTACATCAGGATCACTATGCAAATAATTAAAGCTACAGTATTTCTGCCACTGAATTAGATCTCTAAGCTTTTGAATTCATATTTATGACCAATAACAATGAATCAATGACTGAGGAAGAAATGTGTTTTGGAAGTTTGTGTCTTTGTCATACGTCTGCATATAATTTAGTTAATCTATTTAATGAGATGTTAGATTTTCATTGGTAGTGTCATTTTATGGCAAATATCACAGGAGACACAAATCTTTATGTATGATTAGAATGCATTTAATCAAGATCATTCAAGAATCTTCTGCTCACACAGATATCTCCATTTGCTTTTCAAGACTTTGTTTTATTACAAAGTCAATCTTCTTCCTCCCTTAGCTAGGAGAATTTTTTCTTTTCACCCAAACATTCCCTACTTTCTCATCATTCCTACCCTTTGATCATGGATCTTCCCAGAGTCTGAAGGGCCCCCTCCCTTTTTACCTTTCCCGGGAGCACATTTCTTTGTGTGTACGCACATGTGCATATACACACATTCAAAGAGCAATTCAGACCAGGCCATGCCACTAAATGTCACAGGCTTCTCCAATCCACACTGAATCACTAGAGTAAACGTCTTTTGTCTACGCCCAGCTCACAGATAAACTTCGCGTGGTTCATGTATTGTTTCCATAAAATGTTAAGATGGCTGCTCAAAACAGAACATGAGGTTAGAAGATCACATTGGAAGATGTCACAAAATGTTTTAAATATCTAGTTTCCCTTTAAAAACTGGAGAAAAACTGGATGTGAGGTCCTGTGTATCAGTAGTCAGCTCAGGCTGCCTCAGTGCAAGAGTGTGTGACTCTTCCTCTTGGGTTCAAGTCCCGCATTGGGCATAGAGATTACTTAAATAGATAAAACTTCAAAAAAGAATAGCTCAAGCTGAATAGCTGCTGCTCATTAAAACAGAGAAGTCTCAGGTTTTCCGGAGTCCTCACATCCTATAGCCTGGGCCGTCTGAGTCTTTTTTCTTATTGAATGGTCATGCGGGATACTTAATGTGGCCACTGGAGGCATGAGTGGGGAGGTGGCGTGAAGAAGCTGACTGGATCACAAAGTTCTATGCAAACATTTGCAAGTGTCTGCATTTGTCTGGAGAAGGATCCGTTGCCTCAAGTGTGTTTAGAACTAAGAACTGCTCGGGGCGCCTGGGTGGCTTAGTCGGTTAAGCGTCCGACTTTCGCTTAGGTCATGATCTCGCGGTTCGTGGGTTTGAGCCCCGCGTCGGGCTCTGTGCTGACAGCTCAGAGCCTGGAACCTATTTCAGAGTCTGTGACTCCCTCTCTCTCTGACCCTCCCCTGCTCACGCTGTCTCTCTTTCTCTCTCTCTTCTAGAAATAAACAAACAAAAAAACCCCAAAAACTAGGAACTGCTCACATACAGAGCCCTGCGCTGATCGTCTAGAGTTGAGTGAAATGACCACAGTTTATTTTCCTCTTATGAAGCCAACTATTTACACTAATGTACTCTTTAAATTTTTTTTAAATGTTTATTTTTGAGAGAAAGACAGAGACAGAGACAGAGTGCGAGCTGGGGAGGGGCAGAGAGAGAGGGAAACACAGAATTCGAAGCAGATGCTATGCTCCAAGCTGTCAGCACAGTGCCCGATGCAGGATTCGAACTCATGAACTGTGAGATCATGACCTAAGCCGAAGTTGGACGCTTAACTGATTGAGTCACCCAGGTGCCCCACTAATGTACTCTTTTAAGATGGAATGGAGACCACTGAGTACTAGTGTTCCCCTCCCCTTTATTTTGTAGGTCAGGAAACTAACCCACAGAGCGAATTATCACTGTCTGACACCTCATTACCATTTCTTTACTATTTTATGCCTGTATGTCTGACCTTTCTAAATTAATGACAGCCTCCGGGAGGAAAGACTATCACCTTATTTACTTCTAGAAGTAAATCGAAGACTATGTAAATATATTTATTTATAGATATGAATGAATGATAAACCAACAAATATTTTACCAAATTAACCCACTGCAGTTTTGACACAAGAGCTCCTTTTCTTCTTTGTATTTAAAATTTTCTTTTCTTTACATTTTGTTTCACTCGACTTCCGGTGGCAAACCTGCCTTTGTTTATTTATTTTCCTTGGCAGTCTATTTGTATCTATATTTTCAAGTATATGATTTGATCATTTCACTAGGCTAATAACCACAGCCTGGAAAGTGTAAAGATAAATCTTATTCGCACTTCATTAGATCAAGAAACATTTTCTCACATCAGTTAATATGACGACAGATTTTGAAACGTCTGCCTTCTTCCCCCCATGGTGCTAATGTGAAGTGAGGTTAATCTAAGACCGGTATGCAAGCCGATTTAGAAAGATTTTGTGAATGTCATGTGAAACGTTAACCTTTCCACGTTAGGCTCTGACTAGGAGGTAACGTTATTTTGAATATCGTGCTGCGTCCTTTCCTTTGTTTTTGTTTTGTTTTTAAGTTCTGAAAGGTTTTACCTGACATGGTACCTCGAGGTGCCTGGCTCAGAAAAGTAATTACACAGTTGTGCAATAAAGATGCACACTCACATAGTCATCGACCCAACCTCTACCACTCACATAGTCAAAAATCCAACTTTTACTGTTACTAGCTGTTTTAATCCTGTGAGTGGAAGCAACTTAAGCCTGAGTCCACTTACAAAAGGGTCGCCACGTAATTTGCAGCAGGGGTTCCCTAACATCCATTTTCTGCTCATTTCATCCAACGAATAATGTTAATTGTGTGAAGGTGGAAGGGAGAGTGGAGAAAGAATGAAGACGAAGAAGAAGAGGAGGCGGAGGAGGAGAAGAGTCGGATGCAGAGAAAGAGAAAGGGAAGGAGAGAGGGAGGAAGTCAGGGTCTCCATTCTTATACGCAGAGTTTATGTACACTTTAGAAATAGTGAAGTCTCCAGGTAAACCCTTCAATAGGGAAAGAACCTTGCCTCTGCTCAAAAGGCTACATGGAATGGCATTTCAGTAGTTAATAGCAAAGTCAAACCGGCTCTATTTGCCTCCCGCCTCCACCCTGTTCTCTGGCCTCCAGGGGGGTCCTGTGTCACCCCTGTTCTTCCACATTGCTCCCCTGCAGATATTCTCAGCTGCTTCATCGACACGAACGGGTAAAAGGCCACCATCTTGCAGTCCGTCTTCAAAGAATAAAATATTGAAAGGATAAAGCCATCTCATAGGGCTACAGGCTGTGACATGGCACATTAACCAGTGGGTGGAGAAGGGCACTCTCTAGGGATGAGAGAGGGGGTGTGAGTGGCAGACATCACACCCACAGAAGGTGGCACCTGCCTTCCCTGCTGGGTCATCAGGCCAGGAGGGGCCCCGAAATCCCTCTCACTTGTGACGGAGAGTCTGCAGGTGAGTGTGCAAGTTCACACATGCTAAGGGCACAGGCGCACCAAGGGTGTTCCTGTTACAGTAGAAGAAGAAAACTCAACCGACGGGTCTGGAATGCTGATTCTTTATGTTTGAATACATGCCACGCTCGGTGGCTTCTCCCACACTACTGCGTGAAGGACACCGGAGAAATTAAACACTTTAATTGTGGGCAGACAAATTACCTTCCAATAAATCCGAAAACGGCTCATGGAACATAAATCAGCTAACAGGAAAAACTGACCTGAATAGCAAGTTTTTACCTGCATTGTGCAAGTAGGAGGTGGGCTTGAACGAGGAAATTACCCATACGACGTATGCTTTCATCACTGTTCACACTATCTAACAAAAGGAGAATCAGAAACAAAGACCGAGCTATCAGTGCTCATTTGCCAAAGATCTATTTGGTGGTCAGTATACTTACTTCCTATCAGAGCACAAAAATGTTTCAATAATCCCCTTTGAAGGGAAGTGTTTTAAAAGTTTAGTCAATGTTGGTCTGCTGTCTTTTCAAGGGGCCTCTTAAAGCATGTCAAAGCTGCTTCAGATAACCGATTCAAGCAGCATACTGTGGATTCCAGCAGCAAGAACTGTCAGCTAAGCCAAAGGCTTATTCAACTGAAGAGCATGTTTAAAATAAACTCTGCTTACAGCCATTGCAACACTCCACGCTTTAATGGGGAAGGTTTGATGAATTCGCTAGAGTGCTTCACAGAACTCAGAGAGACATTTTCCATACTAGATTATTGGTGTATTATAAAATGTATAGCTCGGGAACAGCTAGATGGAAGAGAAGCCTGAGCCGGGATGTGGGGAGGGGCTGGGCGGCTTCCAAGCCCTCATGAGTGAGACACTGCCCCCAAATCTCCACACCTGGAAGTTTTGTGAACCTTAGCCTTTTGGGGTTTCACGGAGGCTTTATTACAGAGGCGTAATTGACTAAATCATGGATTATTGGCATTGATTCAATTTCCAGCCCCTCTCAACCTCAGAGGATATATCTTAGAGGATATATTAACTGATAAGAAAAGGATTATGCGATTAGTCAAGGAGTTATCTCTGCTGGAATTTTGTGGGATGAATTCTTTTTCAGAAGCATTACAGAATGCTTTCACAGAGCAGCGTATTCTTCTCTTCAAACACCTAATGTGCTTATTGCCTTACTAAAATGTGCTCCCAACATTTTAAACCATGGGAATAAACAGAAAAAAAAAAAAAAAAAAAAAAAAAAAAACCCAAGAACCCAGGCAGGTTGATATAGAGCAAATTATTGCGCAGATCCGATCCTTGCCTACCAGAGTGTTCTATTAGGTTTCTTTGCGTCTCTCTCTATGTTGATGCCATCATTTAACAGAAAAAGCAGCTTTCTTCAAATTATTGAGAAAACGAAGGATACTGTGTTGTGAATATAAGGTGGGACCAAGTAACTTACCAGTTAAATATTAGAAATTTTAACTAGAGAGTGAAAATTCTGGTTCTAGGTCCAAATCCTACATGTGCGACTTCGGGCTTGACCACAGGTAACTGCAAAGTCCGGACTCGGCAGGTCTCGGGGGAAAGCTGGCCTCCTGCCCTAGACTTTGTGCACAGCCAGTGCGTGCCTGACTCTGAGTGGGGTGTGTAGTCAAGGACTCAGGCTTGAGAGCACACACACACAGACACACACACACACACACACACAGACACACACACACACACAGACACAGACACAGACACACACACACACACACACACACACACACACAGCCCATCTTAAAACAGAAGGAAAAGACAGCCATCTACAAGCCAAGGAGAGNACACACACACACACGGGCCATGATCTCTTGCATATCTTCACTCCTCCCTGAGGTGCCCTCCTCTCTGGAGGCCTTGTCATCGGTCAGTTCCCAGCGGGGACCTTTCTCAGCTGCTTCTTCTGAGACTGCGTTATGGGGGAGTGGGAGCCTGAAGACATTTTTCTCTCCTGTGACTCAGTATTCAGTACTTTTCATTCCTACTCCCTCTGCTTCCTCGCCTTGGCCCCCAGGTCTATAAAACGGCAGGAGTCTTTGACTTGGGGTTCCCTCGGCAGTGAGATGATTCCGATTCCTCCCACCCCATCTATACCAAATGCAACGGACCTTCATACCGGTCCAATTCCATGAGGGAAAAACGGAACACTGGGTGAACTAGCACTTTCTTTCTGGTCTCTTGTCTACTCTATCTCAGCAAGTGAATGAAGGCTTAACTATTACTTTCTTTTATTTTTTTAATGTTTATCTATTTTTGAGACAGAGAGAGACAGAGGTTGAGGTGAGGAAGGGCAGAGAGAGGGAGACACAGAATCCAAAGACAGGCTCCAGGCTCTGAGCTGTCACACAGAGCCGGCCACGGGGCTCAAACCCACGAACTGTGAGATCATGACCTGAGCTGAAGTTGGATGCTTAACTGACTAAGCCACCCAGGCGCCCCTATTACTTTCTAAATGACCACTTAACTGGGTCTCAGCTCAGCTCAGCTGTCTCAACTGGGAGCACATGTGGCCTCCTGGTATTCACTCCTTCCCCTCTGAGAAACACGACTTCTGTCCACAATGCCATTTGGCAGGGGTAGCCCTGTCTTACTCATTCAAAAAAAAAAAAAAGAAAAAAACAAAAAAACAAATGCACACAATGGCGCCATGAAGTCCAAACACAGCGGTCAGCCCTGGGCCCTAATGCTTGGGCAGGAAGGGGACGTGGACACCCCCGTGTTTGCGTCCGCATCCTTGCTGCCGTGAGAGGACCCGCGAGCTGTTAATGAGCCTCCTGTCCCGTGGACGTCACCAGGGTCACCCTGCCTCTCAGAGGCAAGGATGCCCAGCTCCAAACTGATGCCCTGTGCACTCCTGCGACCTCAGCCTGTGCCTTTCCGTCCATCTCACCGCTGGAGCCCTCGGCTGCCTGTTTGCAGGCACTGATTTTGCTCTCCTTCAAGCTCCCAAGTGGATTCTATTTCTATTTTTCTGAAGTTGGATATTATTAACTTCTCTTCTACATTAATTTGCCTCCTGGATAAAGCACAGCTGAAGTACTGTAGATGGGGTAGAGATCCTGGATTCCTCATAACCTTCCACCGGGAAGTGGATGAAGATGGTAATTTTACCAGGACATGGGGGTGACAAGGCCCAATCCCCTCCTGCACTTTCCACGGGCTCTGGCTGCTGCTATGCCCCCNGCACGGTGCAGTCTGGGGAGTAACAGCTTCATCTCACTGTGCTAATTCGCTGAGCTGTCTCTGGCCACTGCTTCAATTAAAAAAAAAAAAAAAGGAAATATTAAGCCAATTAAGCCATTAAGGTAAAGAAAGTCTTCTGTTGCCTCTAACATCTAGAGTCGTTCTGAAGCAGAGCTACACCAGAAAAATTCGCTCTGAGGAAAGGCTTTCAAAACAAAAGCCAGTCTTTGATTCCAGTCTTCTCAATATGACGTTTGTTGTGCTAAAGAAGATTGTGAAAAAGAAGCATCTCTCCATAGCCACTTTTCTAAAGCTAAAAGATAAGAGTAGATGGCTGCATTTGGTGATTTCCATTCTTTCTAATCTCAAGTGAATGTCTATTCCTTTTAAAGACCCTGTTTAAATTCTGCATCATTTTTTTCTACCTCATTATCTTAAAAGAAGTTTCTATTTTTCCCTTTATCCCTTCTAAATTTGATGAATTCTGCTTGATTTCCGTTTCCTAGATAGTCTACTTAGTGGATTCCTCAGGTTAGATATCATTCATCTTTCTTCTAAAGTAATTTGCCCCTGGGAAAAACACCACCAAAACACAGGAATGTTTTTTTCTTTTCTTAAAAAAAATAGTTTGAAGAAATGTTAAAAAAAAATCTTATCTTTAGAATAGACATCTCTTTTCCACAACATTCTCAGCCAAGGCCATTTCAGAGGACACGCAGACCACTTTCCCAGCCTACCATCTCCATGATCGGGTTTATATTTTATATAAAAACATATTCTTATTTATTTCTCTTGTCCTCCATCCTCATCGAGAAAGCCTGTGGTCAGAAAGGTGCAGAAGCAAGAAGAAAAGATCTAATCGTTTAGATCTTACTTTTTGCTTCAGTCTTTTTGCTTTTCTCTCTAGCTCCCGCTGTGAGCTGTGGTGGGGACGGTCTGAGTCCCGATTCAGGAGATGTCTTCGTCCAGCTGTAGCCTCCTTGACGTCTGCTGAGAGGTTATAGAAGTGCCACACACGATGGCATCATGAGGCAGAGCCCCTGACGACAGCCGTCCTATTCAACACTCACTCAAGTGTTTGGAAGCCGAGCCTATGCGGGTTTATCAATGCCGGACGCATGCCGTTTTCCCTGACTACGGTATTCGGAATAGAGGGTTGAGTAGTGGTGTTCAGAAGTAAATATTCACATAAATGATCACACTGCCATTATCACAAAAGGGTGTCAAGGCTCAGGTAGGGTGCAGTGCACTTCAGGGATCAAAGGCTCAGCACTGCGGTCTCATCAATACATTATTTTGTGTCTGACGCCCAACTGGGTCTGGGGTTAATCCAAGTAAAAATTCTTTTGTCTAAAACATCTTGCTGCCTCAGGTATAAATTGTTTCTGCCTGAATTCTTGAGATAAATGTCTCTTTGGTCCATTTCCCTCTGCTAGTCTAGTCCTAGCTTGTAATGGAAGCAAGTGCCAGGTCATGAGGGGAAAAAAATGAAATGAACCAAGAATGAATGAAAAGGAAACATGAAAAGAAAAAAAATACTCTAACATTGGTGTGATAAAAGGACTTGTGCTTTCATTAGAGTTTTTATGCTGTGCCATTGAGGGTTATTTAAAACCGTTGTAAAGCTCAAGTATTTGTAATCTGGCTTTTTATTCTAGTGAGAGCATCCGTTTCCTTTTCTACCAGCCACACTTCCCTCCTTTTTCCTTTAAAGATGTTTTTCAAACTCCAGACACCCTGGTCTCGTAATGCATTCTAGTCAGATCCAGTGTATTCTTTTCAGAATGAACGGAGACTGGTGTACAAGGCTTCCTGTCAGTTTGATGATTCAGTTGCTGGTTTGCTGATATATCTCAGAGCCATTTCCTACATGCACAGCTGGATATGCTGCATTTCTCTGTGCACGTGTTTGTGAACGTATGTACGTAGTTTTGGTGTAAATATACTCGTACATATACGACCAGGTGCTCTATTTCATTCTGGGAAATGGCTCACAGGAAAGCTTTTGATTCTATGTTCTTAGACTGCTAGTGAGGGATAGTTATTCAAAGTAGGAATGTGTTACATTAAATATCTAAATTCAACAACAGGCGATCGGTTTTGTCATCATTAACTACTTTTTCTTACTGCGAGGCAGAGTACTTTAGTATGAAATTTGCTGTAGCAACTCCCTATTCCTGGTCTGTAAGAGCTTCCTTCCTAAGCTGACCGTGTGGTCACAGGCACTCGGGGATGGAGGGGCATCTTAGCCGAGACTGCAGGTTCCCATTGGAGCCGGGCTTTGAGCGAAGACAGACACCAGAGATGCAGTTCTCACGCTCTCCCAGCTCCCACTTTCTTGCTGGGCTTTCTGGTGTGTCATATTTTGGTCTAGGACTTGGTGTGTTTACCGGTAAATAATAATGACCGTGACTACCATGTATTGATTACATACTTTGTACGGGGCACTATGTTGAGGTCCGAATACATGATCTCACTCAATTCTTACAATAATCTTATGAAGACACTACTGCCATAGTCACTTTATAAACAAGAAACTGAAACTTGGGGGGATTAATTAAATTGTCTGATACGGCATGGTGTGGAAGTGGCATATCAGAATTTGAACTCAGTCACAGTGTGACTAAAAACCATAGTTTAACCATTAGACTATTCTGCTTCCTTCCTGAATTGAAAAAAAAAAAAAGACTTGTAATTACTCTTTTTTTGCTTTGCACCTTCTTTAATTGCAGACATGTGTGAGAGGAAGGACAGAAGTGTCTAGATTTTCCAGTGTCATAAAGACACAAAAAATAACACAGAGACTGAAAAGAAAGAATATTTCACAGAATATTTCCAGTGTCTTTACACACATACACGTGCACACATATACACAGGCACGTACTTGCATGCACCCATGTGGATACACACATGTACACACATCATAGAGCACATGCACACGCATATACACACATGCATATGCACATACATATACACTTAAACCTGGGATTTAACCACAACTGCATTGTGGGATGAAAAAGTAAACCATTTGTAAGCTCTTTTATGGAAAGAACAACGCATGCTGCTGTTCTTCCTGATCTGAGACCCCAAAGCTTCACGTGTATTATCTAACTTCTCTGTGAAATATTCTTTCTTTTCAGTCTTTGTGTTATTTTTTGTGTCTTTATCCTTAAGTCGTTGATTTGTGTCCTATCTCTCCTAAAAGCTATATATCACTCAAAGTTATATTTTCCAATTCCAAAATGATTTTCAGTCGCCTTTAAAAACTCCTGAGTGTATTTTATGTAGAACTAAGAATTTTTTGTAATTTTTGTCACCATTTTGCATGAAGGAAGGGAAACTTGGATATTATAATAACTGCTAAATAGTTCCTTTCTTATTTTCTCTGAAAGTGTCAAATTATTTTTCAATTGCACCTTGTTTGACAGGTTTTTAAACATTTGATCATTTTTTCAATGAGTCAGCTTTCTTTAATCTCTTTACTTTTCGGTTTTAAAATATTTTGATTTTTACCTGTCTTGACTACAAAGAATTGTGATTTCCAGGGCGCCTGGGTAGCTTAGTTGGTTAAGTGTCCAACTCGTGGTTTTGGCTCAGGTCATGATCTCACAGTTCAGTTTGTGGGTTCAAGTCCTCTGTTGGGCTCCACCTTGATAGCACAGAACCTGCTTGGGATTCTCTCTTTCCTCTTCTTTCTCTGCCCCTCCCTGGCTCACATGTGTGCTCTCTCTTTCATTTTTTTTTTTTTTAATATTTTTATTTTTATTTCTAGATAGAGACAGCGTGAGCAGGGGAGGGTCAGAGAGAGAGGGAGAAACAGACTCTGAAACAGGCTCCAGGCTCTGAGCTGGCAGTCAGCACAGAGCCCGACGCGGGGCTCGAACCCACGAACCGCGAGATCATGACCTAAGCGAAAGTCGGACGCTTAACCGACTAAGCCACCCAGGCGCCCCCCTCTCTTTCAAAATAAAGAAATAAATTTAAAAAAATTGTGATTTCTTATATGACTTTGTTATGATCTCATTCATTGATTCATACACACACACACACGCACACGCACACACACATATATAATTTACCATCTTTTAAACATTTTTGAATATTTATTTTGAGAGAGAGAGAGAGAGAGAGAGAGTGAGCGAGCAAGCAGGGGGAGGGGCAGAGAGAGAGCAGAGTGAGAATCCCACTCAGGCTCCAAGCTGTCTGCCCAGAGCCCATCGTGGGGCTTGATCTAGTGAACTGTGAGATCATGACCTGGGCCAAAATCGGGAGTCTGGGGCTTAACTAGCTGAAATTTCCAGGAGCCCTTTGTTCTTTTTAGAATTGAACTGCTTCACATTCTGTTATTTTCATGAATTCTTTTTTTCTTCCTTTTGACTCTGTTTTACATGATGCATTGGATTTGTCCTAGAAATGGGAAGCCAAACCATTTTTCTTAATTGCCTTAAAATACGGAGGGGCAGCTGTCTAGTTTTATTAATATTGTTTTTATAATTGGATTCCTGATAGTAAATCCACTTTTTGGCTTCAGCATCAATAACCAAACTGAACTGCAGATCAAACGGACTGTAGGAAACGCAGTATGGCTGCCGCAGAAATTTAGGTAAGGCGAGCACAACGTCACAACGCGAGGAAACAGCTGGAGCGCTGAATGCATCGCACGGGCATCAGGAGCACTCATCTGTTTCACATGTGACATGACGGAATAAATGAAGGAAGCTTCCATGTCCGCGCCTTCATTGCACATTGAAATTCATCCACCTTCTTAATTATCACTCCTTGAAAGTTCTTTTAGAGTATGAAGATGCTTCAAACCCATCCATGGCTTAATCGTAAAATGATTCACAATATCAAACATTGATTAAATGCCGAACCACTAATCAAAACACAAATAGAGTTTATCAGTAACAAATATGCTAATATTCCAGTATAATCATAAATTACAGAATAGCATTAAAGTTATACTATTTGGAAAGAATGGATGTGGCGTTTCTTTTGTAAGGCAGTCCCTAAATTGACTCCCTTAAATAATTCGATGAGTTCTCAAAATATTTTGAAAATGATGCAGACTGAAAACATGTATGAGGTTGTTCTCATGCTGGTCTGACAGACACCCATAAACCCCTTGTGGGGTCACCATCCAGGGAAATGTCCCTTTCTGTGGTCTTACTGTTGGCTCGTCTAGGCAGGTAGAGTTTGAGACAGAGTTAGAAGGGCCAGGGATCTGAGGTCATAGGAGGTGAGGGGACTGCAGTCTCAGAGGATTCATTGTGAAAGTGGAGCTCTGACAATCAACAGGAAATAGTGGGGAGCAGGGGCTGCGCATCATGGCTCCTGGCAAGGCAAGGGGGAAAGGAACCATCTACATTGTTGGAGGTCATGGCAGAGTATGAAAGTCCAGAAAACGTTGGTCCAAGAGAATAGAGGGATCAAGAAGTAAGAGGGTGAATCCCAAAGTAAGAGCCCCAGATTCTTACCTGAGGAAGAGAGAAGTTCAGAACAAGATCTGAAGCAGGGCACCTGGGTGGCTCAGTGGGTTAAGTGTCCGACTTTGGCTCAGGTCATGATCTCACAGTTCGTGGGTTCGAACCCTGCGTCGGGCTCTGTGCTGGAGCCTGTTTCAGATTCTGTATCTTCTTCTCTCTCTGACCCTTCCCTGCTTGTGCTCTCTCTCTCTCAGAAATAAATAAAGCATTAAAAAAATGTTTAAAAAAAGGAACAAGATCTGAAGCAAGTTTCCTCTCTTTGGAGGTGGCCCAAAGAGTGACCCAACCAAACCTGCCCAAGCACCTGTGAAAGCTGCTCTAGTTCCCCAATACCACGGATATGCTCTCATCCACTCTGAAGACCTCTGTGTGGCTACGTTGTTTCTGAGCAAATCTGCACCTCCCACAGCGGGATGGCGTGTCACACTGGATAGCATTAACGATCTCTGCTATGCCTCAGGGATCCCAAATAACTGCTTTCTCTGTGTTGTTTATATGGATTAAAATACCGAGTGAGAGGCTCTATATGCAATTCAGTGCCATACAAGAAGAAATGGGAAAGCTGAGATGCATCACGTTGTTACCTGGGAGTTGAATTTTGTATCCTTGGGACAATTTTTGGAACACCACGCACCCCCCAAAAGTTTGGTGACGTTGGCTTCCTACTGGCTTTGTAGCTAGGTAGTCCAATGTAGGCATGCGATGGACAGCTGAATCTGGTTTCTTATCTCAAAGACTGTCCTGGAATTACTGTTAGTCACATTGCCTCATCCAGATGTTTGCTCCCTTGCCTTAGAATGGCCTCGTGGCAGGGGGCAATTGGTCCTGAAAAGTAATGAAGATAAAATTGGTGATTTACATGTCAAGGGATATTCTGGGGCAGAAGATGGGCGCGTTTGAAGAATCTGGCCTGATTTCCTCTGACGGATGGTAAAGATTGAAGGTGTGGCCCTAAGTATAGTCTGTTCTGCTACCTATAATGCTTGCTTTGAAAATATGGATTTGTCCCAATATGATTGATATATTAGGGAAAATTTTGAATACAATACAGAATTTGCTTTTGCGTGATTTTGTCCATGAGCAATAACAGGTGATGAAGAAAACTGCACTCTGGAACTGAGTTGTGCAAGAACACACAAGACATAAACATGAGCGCCCCTCAGAATCTACCAGCTACCTTGGTTTCCTACCTGTGTTCTAAGCCAGGCTCCATCCCCCTGTAGAGTTAGAATTTTCCATCAAAGTTCAGACAAGTTTTCTTCTACCTCTTCATAAGAACTCAGAAGCTGCATCCCTTCAGTCCTCTACCTCAGCAAGTAAACTGCACCTTCTTTGCAAAGTAAAATATCATACTTACTGCAGGATTTATGTATCTCTCAACCATTTAATACACGCAAAACTCCACAATCACTCTTAATAGTTTCCTATTTTTTATGTCACTCATAAAGTTTTTGAATTGTTCCCTGACCTCATTTTCTCCATAAGCCTTGCACTTTCTATTGCATGATTTTTAAGGGACACATATGTCCGTGTAGGGCAGATCTGATGGGCCATTTGGTTTATTCACTAATATGACTGAGATGGATTGCAAAGGCTTGGAAAAGGTATGTGTGATTGCATCCCGGGAGTCTGGTAGAAGATTCCTCCCAGGCCATCATTCTTCTTGATGGTATAAATATAGATTTCTCAGTAGCCACAGAATGGGGATATTTTCCTAGCGGTACCACAAAGAAGGAGTGCCTGCAAAGCAATACAGACACAGGATGCAGGTGACGGAGGGTGATGGTTTGGGGTGTGAGGCCCTCATTGACAAGGAATGCTCTTCTGGGGCTAGCAGGTGCTCCGATCTGCTTTTTGCTGCTCCAAGGTGAACAAGAGCCCTGGCCAGGGCTGCAAGACGGACAAATTCCACATGCGTAGCGGGCACTTGGATAGCTGGGGGCCTTCGGAAATTAAAATGCAGGAGGGTTTAGAATTGGCTTTTTGGCTCTGTGATTTGGGAAGGTACTGCACCTGGCAGTGCGAGGCAAGCAGAGAGCCAGTAAATAAATCTGTTCTTGGCTGACTTGTGCATGTCCTTGAGATTCTGCCGGTTTGTGCTAATGGCTAATGGGAGGTTTGGCTCCCAAAAGAAAGTGCCACCAGCATCTTGTGAATTGATAGTGAGGGTTTGATGGAAAACAGCTCGTTCTCCAAAGTGATGCAGTGAGACTCCACAGAAATGATATTCAGACAGAGACGGTTCCACTGCAATCTTCCCTGTGGGCTTTGTAGTCTTGGCCTGCTCCTCCCAGGAGATATTCTCTACAGCAGAAACAGGTCACAGGCCTGAGTTGTTTAAGGCTGGCTTAACGTTAAGTTGGTATATATGAAACGTAATTCTTTTATCATTTATCTTTTGTTTATTTTTCTGCTTTACTGAGATACAATCAACATATAATACCGTGTAAGTTTAAGGTGGACCCTGTGATGATTGCAAAGCTTAACTCTCGCTAGACCTCTGACAGCTACTGAAAAATATCTGATTGTTGCATACCAGTTATTTGGAGCGGTGATTTCCAAAGTGTGTTTTGTGCAGATCAGGGTGTTTTGGAGGCATATCAAGCAAGAAGAGAAAGGAATGGGAGGGAGAGGAAGGTGTTAGGCATAAAGACCTACCCCCACCGCCCGCCCTTCAAGGTAAGCAGATTCACCTTTATGTTTTGTAATTGAGATTTGTTATTGGTTGAATCATGTCCCTCCCCNTAAATGTGACCTTATTTGAAAATAGGGTCTTTGCAGATGATTAAAGTGAATCCTTGGAATGATCCGTAATGCAATATGACTGGTGCTTTTATAAAAAGGGGAAATTTGGATACAGAGACAGATGCACACGGGGAGGTTTCTATCTGAAGATGAAGGTAGAGATGGGTACCTCTATGAGCCAAGGTATGCCAAAGACAACCAGCTAACACCAGAAGTCAGGAGAGAGGCGTATAACACATTCTCCCTCACAGCCCTCAGAAGGAAACAACCTTGCTGATGTCTTGATTTTGAACTTGTAGCTTCCAGAAACGTGAGACAATAAATTTTGGTTGTATAAGCCACCCAGTTTATGGTACTTTGTTATAACAGCCCTAGGAAACTATGACATGATTCTTGGTGAAATTTCTTGGAAAATGAAAAGCACAGAGAGTTCTCAGGTTAAACTTATTTGGAAATTACTGAGTTAGACAGCGATGGGCCAAGTAGAGAACTCTGGGCACTTCCAATACTAAGAATCACACCATTCAAGGGACACGAGACCATGAGGCCTCTTAGTGCCAAGATTCTACCAAAGCAAAGTCAAATGCATATATCCTGACGTGGGTACCTAATTGGTGTTTTCATAGTGGGGCTTGTATTGTATAGCTTGTAAGAGTTGTGAGAAGAAAAATAAAAATGTCCACCCAACATCAGATTATGCAAAAGCATGATGTAATCATGAGCAGCAGATGCTGAACGGTTTAATGTATATTCACAATGGTCATAATAAATTCAAAATAGGGTCTTTGTTTTTCATGACTATGACTGACTAGTTACGTGTTTTAGGAATCTCTGTTTGGTATAAATAGTGCTTCACCTGTGTGAATGCAGCCAGCCAGGAGTCAATGTGAAGGTATTGATTTAGGATAATGACTTTATTTAACAGCTGGTACTCATTGCACAGATGTGCATCCTTGCTTCTGTTCTCAACAAGGAGGAGAGACAGTTGATGGGCAGATGGGGCCCTACTGTACATTTCTTTCATGAATTCTCCATGGGATGCCATCTTTGACTGATCATGAATACACATACCTGGCAGAAGATCAATAGCTCAGGCAGATGGGTAGAAGGCAGGCAGGCCTTTGGTTTAAAAAGTGTAAATACATTTGTGTGTTGGAGATTCCTGTGTTCGGAGTGGTGCACGTTTTGTGTTACTTTGTACTCCTGTATCTGTGCTTGCTGCTGGAAGTGATAGTGAAAGCACCAGAAGCTAGACTTGGCTTTCAATGGTTTCAAGTGATTCTGGACAAGCCCCTGGATCCCTGGAATTATGAGTTTGTGAGAGACGAGGTAGTATTTCAGAGTGAATATCTTTGGTGACATTCAAAATTATGAGTGAGCCCAGAACCTCTTGTGGCACTGACCAGAGACTGAGGTTGTCTTTGCATGTTGGGTTTGTGTGTTGTCACCCAGCCAAAGGAATTTCTCAATGATCGCTAGTGCTCTATGTTTGTGAATATCAGTTGAATAATGGTTTATGTCCTTATTGACCAAAGCAGCACTTTGAGGATCCCCAGGGAATGAGGTTTACAACTCTGTCATGTGCGCCCCAACAACCGTCTTGGGTACCCACAGTGACATCATCACTGGCCAGGGCACACGTTTATGCTGAGCCCAGAAGAGGTCTTGGAATTCTACACACAGCTATCTAGGCATTTTTGCTACCAATAGACGCATTGCCACGCAAGATGAAACCTATTTGCCTTGTCTATATTAGGCCCTGAGTAGGCATTTGGCATAATACCTACTGCCTGCCCTAAAACGAAGCCAGACTGGTGGCCCAATGTCCCCATACAGGAAAAATCAGCTGGGTGGAAGCACCTAGATTCATGCCTTGAGGATCTGGATTGAGGACTGTCTACCTATCGGCAGTGAGCCATATGCGAGAGCACAAGTCATCTTGGACAGCCAACTGTCCTAGTCATCACCTGCAACTCAAAGTCAAGTATTTGGCCTCAGACCACTCTGCACCAGACAGAGAAATCCATCTGACAGTACTGAGATGTAGACTAGTAGATTCTAGACCTCCGTTCTGCAGGCAAGTAAATGTAGGCCAGCACCACTGACTGTCCCCAGGGCTTGCTCAAACATCCTAGTCTGACTAGGAACTTGTTTAGTAGGAATAAGCAAGAGTAAATCCATCACAGTGAATTAAGGACTCCCTCTGCTAGATCTCTTAGCCCTGTGGGGCTGGACCATGTTCTCACCAGGGCTATGGGCCAAGCTGTTGATCACTTGTGAGTGTAAATTACCTGTATTGTTAAAGTAGAAACAAGGGAAGAAAGGTAGATTGGCACTTAATGGAGTCTAGCACTTTGTGGATACGATTTTATTAATCTTCTCAAGAGCCCCATAAGGCAGATAATTTTATTTCATTTCATAGATAAGGGAAGTGAAGCTCGGGGGGCTGTGTATGCTTCTGAGGTCACGGATGGGAAGCAGCAGAAGTGAGACCACCATTAGGTCTGACCAGAGCTCCCCGTCACTCATTGTGGCATCTGCTTCTACCACACCGCTGGCCTATGCCAGGAAAGAAGTCACATCTTTCGCATAACATTAATTTATTTCTTGCAAAATGGAAAAAGCTTATTGTTATTTTAGGTCTCTACTCCACAGCTAGCATTTAAACACTGATTGATGACACACTATGGGCCACCTATCCAAGCTCACGGTCTGCCGTTTGTAATACCCCTGACATTTCTGAGGCCATCTCTCTTTCTCCCCTCAACATACAGACAAGTCTGATTCCGTGATTCAAAATGGAGAGGCAAAATGGCAACAAATGTCAAGTGTAACAGTGATTCTTTCAGACAGAGCACCAAGAGAGCAAAGCTATTAAAAGTTTCATTCTCTTTGCCCTTCCATTTACTGGGCTGCAACCTCTATGCTACTAAAATCAGCGCCACTGGAAGTAATATCGAGCACCACTACCTGGGACGTAGTTGTTCTTGCAAATGTGCATCTACGTTGAGCAGGACCGACAAATAGCTTGTTTAGTATTGGTAATTAGTAGGAAAGATCTAGTAAGTCCTGTGTTATTACTTATAAACAGAGGGGCAGAAATAGGGAAAAAAAGAGCTCATTCTCTTTAAAGGAATTTAAACTTTATGTATACTTCTTTGATTTGGGTTGAATATAAACAGATTCTTCCCAATAATTATTATTTTACTTAAGGGAAGGGTAGAGAAAAAGTTAACTGGAGTCAGAAAGTCTTGCTATTTAAAAGGAACCAAACTTCCTTTTGACTTGGAGAAAAGCATGAAAATTGTACTTTCATAGACAAATTTGACATATGATTGGCATCATCATTTTATAAACGATATGTCCTGACACATAATAAAATCATGTCGATTAATGATTGCATTTATGCTAAGAACCATAGCATAAGGCTGATACCATCTTAAAAATTTTGACTCAAATCTAGTTTTGACTCAAAAATATGTAACTCAAATCAACTTTTCACTTTTAAAAGTAGAAGAGCTGAACCACTTGTCATATTTCTAATGCTTTGGATAAATCTTACCCTGGTTGTCTGGTCACTGATTTCTAAGGAAATTCATTTGTCAGAACCCTTTCAGTTCATGCCTCCCTGTTACACATTTATCATTTACTGCACTGAAAGCTCACAGGCTTTCTCTCCTGGCCCTTTACACATCGCTTCAGAGTGTTTGATCTTTCTTCTTCTTTGATAGCTGTATGATCACATATGGATTTTAAAAACTCAAGAACTGAGATTTTTCCGTCTACTGGGTTACGATCAGGTCTTGGAAATCTGACATTCTGAATTCACTCTATATCTTCTAAGTGGATTGGAGACCCTGGTTAGTTGTGTGTTGATAAGAATATTATTTTAATCAAAGAGAGTAACAGGACAGAAAACAGGCTGAATGTTATCGTCAGAAAAATAAATTAAGTATGGTAGCATTTTGGGGTGTGTAGTGAACAAAAGCTGTCTTTTCCTTGGGTGACTCTTTTTTTAAAAACATACTGTTCAGTCTTTGCTTAAATAATGCCCGTTTCCTCTTCCTCCCAGTCCCGCCTGCTATAGACTACTATGCTTGATTCGCACATATGTCTGTGTAGCCTATTATGTGACTGTCTGTTTGAAACTTTCTTGTCTCTGATTTTATCTCCCGTCTTCTTCGGTAACTGTGATAAGCAAAGGTAATAAATACAAATGTTACATCATTTACTTAGAAAGTGTTCGATCCTGACCCGATGCACTTTCATCATTCACTCTGTCTCCGTCCAGTACTTTTCCAGCACGGGACCCAGACTCAGGCCCCTGAGGAATGCCGAGCGCAGTAAGTCTTGAATTTCTTTCATGGAACATCTTCTCTGGGGAAGGTGTGCTGGGTGCTGGCAGAGGGGGACTAAACACAGAGAAAAGAGTCAGCTCTGTTGGCTGTAGGATTGTTTCTATCACTGAAGCCTAAAGTCTAAGCAGATCTATATTATGAGGAATATTTATAAAACAGGTAAAGAGAGAATTGAAAATATGGAGTCACTAAAGGCATCCCTAACGTTGGACATCTGCCTTTATATTAACTAAAACAAACAAACAAATAAATAAATAACAGCAACAAACCAAACCAAACACCTAGCACATGACAAAAGACTCCTTTTTCAATTTCTTTTTTTTTTGTTTTTTTTTAAATATTTTTCTTTATTTCTAGGAGAGACAGAGAGAGACAGCGTGAGCAGGGGAGGGTCAGAGAGAGAGGGAGTCACAGACTGAAACAGGCTCCAGGCTCCGAGCTGGCAGTCAGCACAGAGCCCGACGCGGGGCTCGAACCCACGAACCGCGAGATCATGACCCAAGCGAAAGTCGGACGCTTAACCGACTAAGCCACCCAGGCGCCCCTCCTTTTTCAATTTCTAATCGTATCCAAATATGTTCTAGGTCTCTGAGCAGCTATTCCTCAATGATTTATGATCATGTACAGTGTACTTGGTGGGTAAAGCAGGCATTATTTCATGTAAGTTTCCTTTCAGATGTGGAACGTTGAAGGTTGAGTGGTGCTGGAGGGCCTAATGTACTGTAGGAGTGGAGCAGTGTTTCCCTGCTGGGTAATGACAGTGTCAGTCATGGACCTTGGGGGCCACTGTGATTCCTCAGTTGCCCAAGCCTGATACTTCCGTCTCCTGACACACAGGCACTGATGAGTATCTACGAGAACGCCAAATGGGGATAGTCACCAATAAGGAACATGCTCCTTTCACCAGTAACTCTTGGTCATTTTTGTCTTTTGCCTCTATCTTCCTTTCCCCTGGACGTCAATTCTAAGCCTCAGCATTTAGTACTGAACAAAGTGAGACAGAACAAGAAAACAAAGGTCTCCGGTTCAGGCCTGGCTACGAACACCTGATAATACTGAAGTCGGAGGGAAATGAAACAGGATTTGGCAATGCACTGAGGCACTTTTCTATGAAACAAATAGCCCCCTACCCTATTCTTGGATTAAAAATTAATATTTTATAGGGGGCCTGCGTGGCTCAGTCAGTTGAGCATCTGACTTCAGCTCAGGTCATGATCTCATGGTTCTTGAGTTCGAGTCTGGCGTCAAGCTCTGTGCCTACAGCTTGGAGCTGCTTCAGATTCTGTGTCTCCCTCTCTCTCTGTCCCTCCCCCACTCACTCTGTCTCTCTCACTGTCTCAAAAAAATAAATAAACATTAAAAAAATTAAAAAAAAAAATAAACATCTTCCTTTAGGCTGCGGTCATATGTTGTTGTGAGCGCTAACCTAAAGCTTAAGTAAGTCTCCCAAGGGTGAGCCGTTAATCCGAATTTTTCTGAAAGGGATCTGGAACCCCTGCTACCCCCGGAAGTATATCGTTGCTGGACATGAGAACCGACAGTTTCTACAGAGTTCTTTTGTTCTGTGGATGCATTCCCTTCCTATTTAGGTTTACAGTCAATGACCCTGGAGGGCTCCCCCATAGGCCTTCTATAAATAATGGAATCCTTTCTTTTAAAAGCTCAAGGCAGAGATGCAAATAAGTTGAGCTGGAAAAAAATCTTTCAGGCCCCAAACGCCCTGTCATATCGGCCAGGCCAAGGATACGTGTGTTTGGGGCACTTGAAATCATATTTCAGGTCGTGCCCCGGCAGTCAGTGTTATACACTGTGAGTCTGGCATACAAATAGCTTTTTGTTGTGAAGTTGCAAAGTGCCTCGAATCATTTCTTAGAGGTTTTAGGACGTTTCCCATAAAGTTTTGGACTCCTGACAACTAATGAGATCGTCCGGGAGCTTTCTCACTTCCTCAATGGGGTTTTGTTGGTGTGGACACAGGTCTTGAATTTG
>NW_027527932.1:4259480-4310015 GCF_008692635.1 Crocuta crocuta
TGGCCTGAGCCCACCTCTTACAGGGAAGCTCCTTTCAGAAGGAGGCACAGATCAGAGACAAACCCTGAAAAAAAACCCTGTTTGTTTCCTATTGCTGCTGTAGAAAATTATCAGGAATGTAGGCACTTAAAGCAACACAAATTGATTATCTTACACTTCGGAAGTCAGAAGTCCCTGCGCGTCTTTCTGGGGGGTGTACAGGAGAATCCCTTTCCTTGCCTCCTCCGGCTTCTGGACGCAGCCTCAGGCCCTTGCCCCAGGCCCCCTTGCATCCTCAAAGCCAGCAAGGGCAGGTTGAATTCTGAAGTCTCCTGTCTCCAATTTACTTTTCTACCCTCACCCCCCCTTCCGTTTTTAAATGCCTTCACGATTGCATGGGGCTTATTTGCAGAATCTAGGACAATTTCCTCACTCATCTCAAGGTTCTTAATCTTATTCACATCTGCAAAGTGGCACATAAGGTAACGTTTTAACAGGTATGTCTGTGGATTAAGACATACATATCTTGGGGGGCCATAGGCTCCCTACCGCGGATGTCTGGTTGCAGTAGATGTGTGAACTCTCTAGTTGCCTCTTCAGTTTGAAAGCTGCTGGGGGAAATGCGAGAGAGTAACACAAGAAAGCATATGCACAGTGGTCCCCAAGGTGCTATAATGATGAGATGCTATTTATACCTGTTCAGGTGATTGCCTTCACTAAGTCATATATTCACTACATGTACTTTTTCTTTTATGTGGGTTGAGTTACCAACTTTTTAGCATAAAAACTGGGGACTGAAAAGGTATGTGCTATTATGTTAAAATGGTTGGAGAAATCACCCCAGTAGTATTTGCCTTACTTAGAATTCTAAAATTTATTTGTGGAACTTCTTTCGTCCTGGAAGGTAAATCAGCTACGGGACAGCAAAGCTACCATCAATCTGACTCTCCTAGGCAATCTGGCTCTCCAGAGGTCTCCTCAAAGAAATGTTTTTAACACTAAAAATGTAGAAAGCGGGGTCAAAGGACAGGAGCCAGAAGAAAGAAAGTCTTACTTTCCCTTTCACTACGTTTTCTGACCATTCAGATTTAAATAAAGCACATCTGAGAGAAAAGCTAAAAAACACATTTGACAATGAAAAATTAATTTGTTAGAAAGTCTGGTAGATATGTCTATGGTTGGACTGAAGAGATTATGTTAAACAATGGTATATGCATTATAAACTCTAAGTATGTAACCAGGTCACTGAATAAGCCAACATCCCTTTGAGATCTCTTTTCTGTGTGAAATTAGCAATCGAAGGATATTGCGGGTGGGGGAGGATGGATGCCAGAAACTTCCCTCCCCCCCAGTGATTAACAGTAAGACTTGCCTTATATTTACAAAAGCCATTCATTCATTCATTCATTCATTCACAAATACTTATTGAATGTCTACTAAGAGCAATGCTATGGAGGGAGGAATGTATGTGGATGTAGATATATGAGAATAAAGTGCAGCCTTATTTTCCACGCAGTGTATAATCTAAAGAGAAAATGCTGCAACTTGTGTGTGATTCCCGGGTGCAGTGAAGACATTTCATTATGTCTTTGATTTTCTACAATTTGAAACCCACTTCTGATTTCATTTACTTGACCCATACCAAATCATCCCAAGGAAGTCTCTTAAAAAGATTTATTTCCTTTTATTACAATTCTAAAGGCCTAAAACATCACCACTTCAGATATGAATATTTTCTGCTTTTTCTATTTATTTGCAAGTGACTTAAAAAATATATATTTATTTATTTTGAGAGGTGGGGGAGGGGCAGAGAGAGAATCCCAAGCAGCCTCCACACTGTCATGTAGAGCCATACGAACTGGGGCTCCATCTTACCAGCTGTGAGATCATGACCTGAGCTGAAATCAACAGTCAGACACTTAACCCAGTGAGCCACCCAGGCACCCCTGCAAGAGACTTTTTAAGAAACTCAAATACATTTGATAGAGTCACAAGATCATATATCTCTCTCTGTGGTGGTGTCAAAGTCTATTTTCTTAATATAGACAAAGAATCCTAAAATCTTTAAATAGGATAGTCTGTCAAGCTTAGCATATTTTAGGTTGGTTTAAAAAAAAAGAACATTGAAGAGTCTGCAAAACCAAGGGAGATAAAGTTAGTGTAGACAATTCTTTTTTTTTTTTTTAATGTTTTATTTATTTCTAGGAGAGAGAGAGAGACAGCATGAACAGGGGAGGGTCAGAGAGGGAGTCACAGACTGAAACAGGCTCCAGGCTCCGAGCGAGCTGGCAGTCAGCACAGAGCCCGACGCGGGGCTCGAACCCACGAATCGCAAGATCATGACCTAAGCGAAAGTCGGACGCTTACCCGACTAAGCCACCCAGGCGCCCCAGTGTAGACAAATAATTCTTGCTATTAAGCCTTTTGAAGAAGGAAAGGCATAGAGACAAAAACGGTATGACATATAGACTGCTTCTCTGTTGTATTTCTGCTTCAGAAACAGGGAGACGGAGCAGATATGTTTTAGAAGGGGGATGGAATTATGCCAGAAACATCTATACTCTGTGCTGCTCAGGTGTGGAGCTAAATCCCTACAACCCTGTACTAAAGAGCAAGGAGAAACCTCTGATACACACTGAAATGTCTCCCTTCGTTATCCCAAGCTAAGAAAGTTAATAAAAAGCCACTCATTTCCTTCCTGTTAGAAGAGCCCAAGTAATCCCGGTGACCCCAGGGATACAAATATCATTATCTGATTCAAGCTGCAAAGACTTCAACAGATAGTTATAATTCACTGGAATGACTAGAAATTAGTGTCTCAAATGCTAGGGAGTTTGTTTCTTTGGTTATAATCACTGATTAGTTTGTGTAAATTAAAATAAAAATACGCGATGGTTTTTCTAGCTCTTATACCTAATAATTGTATCCTATAAATGAAGAATCTTCCATATGTATCATTGTACCAACAACCAAATCCCTCTTCTGCTAGTTCTGAAGAATGGATCCTCTCTGTTTAAAACTTATGGAGACCATTCTTGAGAGAGAACAACATTTACTCATTGAAGACGATGGCGATGATGAAATAATTTGAATTCTCCTAGCTACTTTCACCTGTTTGCAGCTTCCATTTCTTATTAAGTTTCCTCTAAATCCACAGATCTCTTTCCAAATGTCCCTGCTGTCTCTGCTAGTGTTTAGAGAAGCACTCCGAACAGTGCCTTCCCCACACATTTTGATACCATCACCCACTTTTAAATCCTAGGATTTAACTGCTTCCTCCATCTACATTCTATATCCCTAACAACTTTTCGAGAGTCAAGAGGGCTTATCCTTAACTTTTATCGCCCTCATTAGCTCTTAGATGTACTCTGCACATTGTAGACATTTAATAAACACAAACTACACAGCCAAAGAAATTTTAAAGATTAAATTCAAGGATTCCCCTTGACGGGGGAACATATTGGATGATGTTCAAGGTAAATTGCTTTTGTAATTTCAAATTGTTTTTGGCACAAGAGACAAAGTAAATTAGTTCAGTGTCTTCTGTTTCTCATTAACCCCAAAGCTTGCTGAATTTGGAAAAATAATGTGAATATTATTTGATAGTACATCACATTTTGTAAAATATAGCTACTCTGAGAGTTATTCTAAATCAGTAGGCAGATTGGAAAGCACAAAATTCTGAGCTACAGACTTCAAACAGAAATACCATTCTCTGGTTGCCAAAAATGCCACTGTGTATGAGTACTGTAACACAACGCCACCCACATCGGCTTTATATTCAGAATAAAACATTTTCCACCGGACAACGAAAACTCTAAAGAACAATGAAACTCTAACAAAGATAACTCTAAAATCTTACTGTGATTTTCAGACACGGGGAGGGGCTTTGTTCCATTCCCTGATCCTGACTGTGGGAGTCTTTCTTCTGCATCTCTATTATCAAGTACGCACAGTCCAGTTCAGCAGTCACGATCATTATTAAATCATTGTCACCAATTTTAAAATATCACGAAGTAACGTTTTAACCTGAAATGGGGACAGTGTTACCCTCCCTATTTCATGAAGATATACAGAATCAGTCAACTTCCCACATCTTAAGTAAGTTGCAAGTTTGTGAGGACAAAAAGAAGATAGCATTCATTAAAAATAAATGCCAGTTCATTATACACAATGTCATTTACAAGGTCCTAAGTCTGGAGAAGCTGGCTACTCCTTGCTAATGTTTTCTTAAAAAACAAATTGTGGGACCTCCCAGGAATGTCAAACAGAGGCTAGACTTGTGAGTCTGGTCTTTTCTGTGAGTGAATTTAACAGAAATTGCATTTACTCCCTTTAGTGATAAATATGCCTATCACTTCAACTTTCCAAGCAAGCTTGTTTTTTGTTTATTAAAAGGTTTAGGTTTCACTCTCTGCTGGACTCTTCAGACAGATGTTTGTGTCTTTAGCTCCCTGAATTGGCTAAATGCTGCTTAAGTTCCCCCGCTGGCCCCTGAGTCCTGTTTCTTACTTATGTCTGGACATTGCTTCATGCCAGGCTTCTCCCCACGGACCTTACAATGAAGATGTGGAAGCCATCAGAGCCAAAGCATATGAGGTAGACCCAGGGAGAGGTCTCTGTCCCAGCTCCGTGGGTGAGCTGGCTCTGGACGTTTCTCACTGCCTGAACCATGCTGGTAACTTTGTTTCTTTTCTGATCTCACTGCTGTCAGAAAATTCCTTGCAATTCCGGGTAACTGACAAGAGCAGCTGCTGCTTTGTCTTCTAGTTTTACCAAAGGGGAATCTTTTAATTTTTTAAGAAATTCTTTTTCTAGTTATATTAAGAAGTAATTGACATATAACACCATGTGAGTTCTATATATTGCGCACTGATCACCATAATATGTTTAGTTGACATCTATCAGCTAATATAGATACAACAAGAAGGAAAGAAAAACATTTTCTCCTTGTAGTGACTCTTAGGATTTACTCTCTTAGCAACTTTTGTATGTATCGTCCAGCAGCTTTCATGTTGTACATTGCATCCCTAGTGCTTATTTATCTTATCACTGGAAGTTTATACATTTTGACTACCTTCCTCCCCACCCCCCCCCATCTAAAAGGGAATCTAGAAGAGACTTAGAGAAGGCCAGACTGACTTCATACAATTCAAACTCCTAAAACTTGTGGATAAAGATTAGGTTATATTTAAAAATTTTGCTGCATTTTCTTATAATTTACCACTATAGGGTATTGTGCATTATATTAGAAATCTAAAACAAACAGGTATCTCATATTAAAACATTTATTCCAGACATGGGGATTGAACGGGAATTTTATACCTTGTTTTCTAGCACAATGTTTTTAGTAATGTGACTACTTTTATAGTTGTGTTCACAGCTATTTTTATGGTTGTATCAAGCTATTGAAGTGAGCCTACATACAAAAGATAAGAAAAAAATGTGGTAAAGGAGACTCTAAGGAGTAAAGGAATTAATTTAATTTCAGAAGGATTTAAGGAAAATTACATTAATCAAGCTTTTTTATGTGCAGGGATCTATATGTAGTATGTTCACATTTATTATTTGATTATTTAATCCCTTAGTTAATGTTATTTACTGTTTACATCAACCCTTCAGTTTAATATTAAAACTCAAATTTAATTCTAGTACATTCACTTTACTTTCTCGAATACAGAGGGGATATTTTTGGATTTGATTATTTCTTAGAGGGCGAAATCAGTAATAATTAAATATAAATCTTAGACACTGCTTGATAAGTAATCACCAAAAGGTCATTTAAAGGACATTTGAATATGTTGTGCTAGATGACTTATAGCCACGGCAAAGCGGAAACAAAAACAAACAACAAGAAAAATATTGGTTTTTGTGAAGGTTTATCTAGAAAGTTTCCATGTTCTGTTGTGAATCTTAGATCTTTTCCATTTCTGCCTTTTGGAGCTTACTTTGAGCACCTTGAAGTTTCAAAATATGTCTCTTTCATTTCATGATGGAAGGAGGGAAGAGATCTTCCAGGAGTCTACTTTAGGCACAAATAGTTTTAATGAACAAATAAATTAGTAGCTAAAAATATAGGTGGTTATAGTTTCTTAAATAGTTTTTTTAAAAAAATATATATGAAAGCACTATTTTAAGATACAGAAGAAAAAGCAAAAAAAAATTAGCTTTGTTATCTTGCCTCTATATTGTCATTCTTTTTTTTTTTTTAATTTCTAGGAGAGAGAGAGACAGCGTGAGCAGGGGAGGGTCAGAGAGAGAGGGAGTCACAGACTGAAACAGGCTCCAGGCTCTGAGCTGACAGCACAGAGCCCGACGCGGGGCTCGAACCCGCGAACCGCGAGATCATGACCTAAGCGAAAGTCGGTCGCTTAACCGACTAAGCCACCCAGGCGCCCCTATATTGTCATTCTTAATTAATTTGTCCAATACCATAAAAATCACAGGACTTACACACCTTATTAATACAACGTGGCTATTCAATAAATGCCGGTGTTCCTACTCATTCTGTGCAATACACCTTTTCTTACTATCTCTTGTTTTTATATCCACATAGAATCTGTGCTCTGCTGAGCTCTATTTTGTCTTTTAGAACAAGAGTACTTCAAGGACCTCTCTATCTGGTTTGTTTGTAGTAAATTTCTTTTCTTCATTGAATTTATCTTTTCTGGTAGTGACATGGGACATCACCTCCCTGGTCCAACTGTTTCCAATTCATCTTTTAAGAGTGTCTGAGGGGCGCCTGGGTGGCGCAGTCAGTTAAGTGTCCGACTTCAGCTCAGGTCATGATCTTGTGGTTCGTGGGTTTGAGCCCCGTGTCGGGCTCTGTGCTGACTGCCAGCTCAGAGCCTGGAGCTGCTTCAGATTCTGTGTCTCCCTCTCTCACTGACCCTCCTCCGTTCATGCTGTCTCTCTCTCTCAGAAATAAATAAAACATTAAAAAAATTAAAAAAAAAGAGTGTCTGAAACGCTAGGGGCCAAACATTAGGGTGCACAATAATCATATGGGCAGCTTGTTAAAAATGTGGTTTTCTGAATCCCTACTTTAAGAAATTCTTATTCAGTAGGTTTGGTGAGAGATGGAGGGGGGTAGTTTTTTCACAGAACTGCAACAATTTTGATGCAGGTTGTTGAGGCTGACACACTAATTCTCTGCAATAAGGCAGCAACTCATGACTCTGAGGACTACTTTTTGGGAAGAAATCCTTCAGTCATCTATCACTATATAATAGACCAGCCAACAGTTAGGAGCCCAAAACAACCATAGTAATTAATTTTGCCCATGAATCTGCAAGATGGGCAGAACTGGATAATGCCTTACTCGGCCAACCTGATGTCAGCTGAGGTGGTTTGCTTGGAGCTGGAGACCTATTTCCAACATGGCTCACTCATATGATTGGCACGTTGTTGCTGGCTGTCGGCTGGAAGGTCAGCCAGAAGGCTGCTAGTTAAGAGCTTTGATTTCTTTCCACGTGGGATTGTGCATGGGGCTGCTCGGGCTTCCTCACAACATGGTGACGGTGTTCTAAGAGTAAGCGTTTCAAGAGGAAGTATGGAGGAGCTTCTGATGTCTTCAGACCCAGCCCCAGAAACTGGCATGGAGTCATCCTCTCTGTATTCCATTTGTCAAAGCAGTGAGAGAGCCCTCTCAGATTCAAGGAGAGGGGACGTAGACCCCCACTTCTCAATGAGATGTGTCGAAGAAGTTTTGACTATTTTTAGTCTGTCACAGTAACTTGATAATTTCAGACCATCAACACTAAAAGGGAATTTAGAGGTAATTTAGTCTACTGGCTTCCAAGTGAAAGATGGATGATGAGGCACTGGAGTACAAAGAGAAAATACTAGAACTCTATTATATTTTTCTCATTAATTATTTTGGTATTTATCATATAACAGAATGGACTCTTGTGCTTTCGGTGTATAGTTTTATAAATTTTAATACCTGTACAGTTTTGTATAGCCACCACTGTAACCAGGGTATAGAACGGTTTTATCACCTCAAAAACCTCTCTAGCCTTTTATAATCACACATTTACCCTGCCTGTAACTGCTGGCAAACAGTGATGAATTTTCCATGCCAACAGTTCTGTCCTTTCAAGAATGTCAAATAAATGAAATAACAGAGTATGTTACCTTTTGAGACTGGCTTCTCACAGTGTTTTTGAGATTCATTTATGTAGTTGCATTTATCAATACTTCATTCTTTTTATTACCGAGTAGCATTGCATCGTATGAATGTCGAGGCTGGCTTTTGTATTCACCCATCAAAGGACATCTGGGTTGGCTCCAGCTTCCAGCTCTCATAAATAAAGCTGCTATGAACATTCGTGCATGGAACTTCATTATGTTTTAACTCAGAGTTTAAAAATATATACTTGTGAAGTGTGTTTTAAGATGTCAATAATACAGTGATACAGTGACGCACGTCTATAATTTACATGTAAGCTGTGTATGAGTTCTCATTAAGTCAATGATAAGGGTATGTGATCAAAAAGTTTGGAGAGTTGCTAATGCTAATGACTGAAGCTGTGTGATGAATACCTGAGCTTGGTTATACTGTACCTTCTACTTTTATTTGCTTTAAAATTTGCATACTATACATTTTTAGAAGGTGTATAGGTCTCTGTCTGGCGCACCCCACTTGCGTGATGGGTACAGCGCTGAGACTTGAGGGTTCTCCTGGCCACAGGTGCAAATGGAAAGACACACCAGCGCTTCTGCCTCTTCCCGATGAAGCCAATTTAGGTGAAATGAAAAATTACATAAATATTTTAAGTTAACTATCTGTATGCTCACATCACAGCATTTGGTAACCACATAGAAAAATTGGTGGATACTTAAAAAAATCACATTATGGGAACCAATCAAGGTCAGAAACGCTGTTCTTGTTTGATCTTTGTTCTTTTTCCTCCCGGGCACGCTAGATGTGTGTACTGCAGAGAAAACAAATTACTAGGCTTGTGAGAACTCAAAGTCCTCACTCTCTCTGCCTGGTGTGTAAAGAGATCCTATTTCTTCTTAGCCATTTGTTACTAATGTCAGCACCCAAGAGAAAAACAATGCATAAAAACTTCAGCATGGTTATACTTCTGCAACAATGATGCAAAGAAATTTAATTTGTAAGAAACCAACATGTGCCAAGTTGCTACTTCCTACATTGTCATTGGCCCCTTGGTTTGGGCTGAGAAATTGTTTTATTTATTATTGTTGTTATGTATTTATCTACTATTTCCTCTGTGAAAGAAAATTAAAGTACCCGAGCTGGCTTCGCTCGGCTAAAACCTGCCAGCTGATAGAATTTTTTTCCATCCCACACTCTTAGACATTGACGGCCCATCAGAGATAAAGAGGAAAGACTGACATCATGGATATAAAGTTGTATTCACACCAGCCAAGGAACCTAAATCTGAAACAAGTGACTACAGTTCATTACAATTCAGCGTGTCTCAGCTATTTACATCCTCGCTTCCTCTGCTTTCCCAGCTACAGTATGAGGAGAGCATTGTATTTCCAATAAATAATGTATAATTAATCAGCATTTCCAAAAGCATAGTACCCTTCACATATAATTGTCTTCCATCTACCAAAACGGCAGGTACTAATGAGATCGGGATTTTGTCTTGGAGCAAGGAGTTACTGCTACTCGGCAATTGTGGAGTGCTTAGGGAATGGAACTCAATTTCTCTTGGTTCATCCATTTAAAGTCTACCTTGTTACAAAGGAATGAATAGAATTCTTCTAGATGGGAAATATTATTTAACAAAGTTAGAGACAAGGGATGCTTGCTCTAAGGAAATTTTAATATGTACCACCTTAGAGAACTTCATCATTCTGCATTAGGGAGGCTGTTCAACATGATGGCATCAGAAGATCCTGAACCCACACAAAAACCTACGGCTACATGTGAAATAGTTCCCTTTGCCAAAGGCCTGAACAATTGCTGACCATCTCTTCCACAATAGGAAAGAGCCACACCGGGGGTGGAAGAGGCAGTGACATGGTCGGGCCAAACCCTACACCCCCAGGGCAGGGATGTACAGTTGGGAAGAATGTCACAAAGCCAGAGTTTCTCCCTGAGAAGTGAGGGGTTTGTGCCCTACGTCAGGCACTCCTACCCTTGGGAACTGAATCAGAGAGACGAGCTCCCAAAATGTCTGGCTTTGAAAACCAAGGGGACTTTGGTCAAGGAGAACCACAGGGCTATAGGGAATGGAAATTCCAGTCTCTCTTTTTAAAAAAATTTTTAACATTTATTTATTATTGACAGAGAGAGACAGAGCGTGAGCATGGGGAGGGGCAGAGAGAAAGAGAGACACAGAATCCAAAGCAGGCTCCAGGCTCTGAGCTGTCAGCAGAGAGACCGAAGCGGGGCTCAAACCCATGAACCGTGAGATCATGACCTGAGCCGAAGTCGAATGCTTAACTGACTGAGCCACCCAGGTGCCCCTGGAAATTCTACTCTTAAGGTGCCTGCATGCAGACTCACTTGCCTGGGACCCAGCATCAAAACAGCACTTTGAAAAGTGCCTAGACCATATATGAAGACTCAAGTGCTAATCTTAAAGCATCTGCAAGAGGGCAAGAGCCTATTAGGACTCTCTTTGGGGATGCGCGTGGGTGCCATTTTTGCATTCTCACCTTCAGTGCAGGCCCCCGGTTCCACCAGGGCCAGGCAGCTGAGCACCCTACCCCTGCGGCCCTGCCGGAGCTGGAGGCCACGTGCACGTCCCACAGCGATGCCCTGTGGCTGCCTGGCTCTGGTGGCCAAGAAGGACTACAGGTCTGAAATAAGTGGAGAGGCGGTTCTTGGCGTTCTTCAGTATCGCCACACATCTGGAAGCTATGGAAGTGCTCTCAGGGAATGTAGGCCAAGGGAGGCCATCTTTACACTCTTTCTTTGGTTTCACTAAAGGTCCCCAGTATTTCCCGAAAAGGAGCTTATACACTCATTTGGAGCCCTGAGTTTTGCAACTATCACCCAGCAGACAACACCAGATTGCCTTGTCTGGGGGCCAACAGGGTTTATGCTCTCTCAGGACTGTATATATTTCAACACATTGAAAGTTGCTGCCTGAGAGGTTAGCTTCCAATCACTCTAAAACTAGGGGCTAGTCCTTTGTCCTGGAGCACTCATGGCACTTGGCATTCCTTCAACAATGAGGACCTACCAAAAATAAAGTTTTAAAAATTTATAAACCTCTGTGATTAAAGAGGTTTGAGAAAAAGCAAGGAGCTAGGGCAGGATTAAAAATAAGGTTTATCCCTTACAAGAAGTCACTCCTTCAAGACTGGGAGAGAGAGCTGTTTCACCTAACACATGGAAACAAGCACAGAGAGTCAAGCAAAATGAGGGAAAAAAGGAATATGTTCCAAATGAAAGCCAAGATAAAATACCAGAAAAAAAAAAACCCACTTTAATGAAATGGAGATAAGTAATTTACCTGATAAAGAGTTCAAAGTCATGAAGATACTCACCAAACTTGGGATAATGGTGGGTGCACACAGTGAGAATTTTGACAAAGAGACAGAAAACCTAAGAAAGTACCAAATAGAAGGCACAAGACTGAAGGATACAATAAGTAAAGTGTGAAATACACTAAAGGGATTCGATAGCAGACTAGATGAAGCATTAAAAAGAATACGTGGTCTGGAAAACAGGGCAGTGGAACTTACCCAAACAGAGCAGTGCAAACAAAAAGGAATTTTAAAAAGTGAAGACAGCTTACAGGACAACACCAAGTGGAATGACATTTGCATTATAGGGTTCCCAGCAGAAGGAGAGGGAGAAAGGGGCAGAAAGACTATTTGAAGAAATAATGGCTAAAAACTCCCTTAACCTAAGGAAGGACAAAGATATTAAGATCCAGGAAGCCCAGAAAGTTCCAAAGAGATGAATTTAAAGAGACCCACAATGATCACATCATAATTAAAATGTCAAGAGTTAAAGAAAGACTCTTAGGAGCAGTAGGAGAAAACAATTTGTTCCGTACAAAGGAGCACCCATCACAGTATCAGCAGATCTGACAGTAGATACTTTGAAGTCCAGAAGGGAGGAGCATGATAGGTTCAAAGTGGTGAAGTCAAAAATCCCCTCCAACCAAGAATACTCTACCCATCATGATTATATTTCAGAACTGAAGGAGAAATAAAGAACTTCCTAGTCAAACAATAGCTAAAGGAGGTCATCGCCATTAAACTGGATCTGCAAGAAATGTTAAAGGGACTTCTTAAAGCAAAAAAGAAAGGACCCTTCATAGTCAGAAGAAAACACAGGAGTAAAAACTCACTAGTAAAGGTAAATATATAGTAAAGTTAGTGGCTTAACCACATGTTAAAGTTAATACGAAGGTTAAAAGGCAACAGTAGTAAAAACAACTATAACTACAGTAATTAGTTAAGGGATACATAAAAAGATGCAAAATGTGGCATCAAAAACATAAAATTGTGGTGGAGGGGTAGAAAAAATGTATAGCTTTAGGATGCATTCAAACTAACTTGCTATCAAATTAAAATAGACATACATGCCACATGGTGACCATAAAGCAAAATCCTGTAGCAGATGCACAAAAGATTATGAGAAAGGAGTTGAAGCATAATGTTTCAGAAAGTCATCAAATCACAAAGAGACCAAGAAAAGAAGACAGAAACAGAGAGGAACAGCAAAACAGCCAGGTTTTAAACAGTGAACAAAGTGACAATAAGGACAACCTGCCAATAATTATTTTAAATTTAAATGGGCTAAATTCTCCAATCAAAAGCGTGACTGATTGGATTGAAAAAACCCAAACCCCTTCAATAGGCTGCCTGTAGAAGACTCACTTCAGATGTAAATACACAGAGACTAAAAGTGAAAGAATGGAAAAAATTAGTTTCATGCTAATGGAAACTAAAAGGAAGCTAGGGCAACAATACTTACATCAAATAGACTTTAGGGGCAGCTGGGTGGCTCAGTTGCTTAGGCGCCCAACTTTGGCTCAGGTCATGATCTCAGGGTTAGTGGGCTTGAGCCCTGCATCAGGCTCCGTGCTGACAGCTCAGGGCCTGGAGCTGCTTCAGACTCTGTGTCTCTGTCTCTCTCTGCTCCTCCTCTTTGCATTCTCTCTCTCTCTCTCTCTCTCTCATAAACAAACATTAAAAAAACAAAAAGGTAACTCACAAACATGTGGAGATTAAGCAATATGATACTGAACAAACAATGGGTCAACAAAGAAATCAAAGGAGAAATAAAAAAATATCTTGAGAGAATAAAAATAGAAATATAACATATGAAAATGTATGTGATGCAGCAAAAGCAGCTCACAGAGGGATGTTTATAGTGATATACATCTACCTCAAGAAACAAAAAAAATCTCAAGTAAACAATCTAACCTTATACTTAAGGAACTAGAAGAAGAAAAATAAATGAAGCCCAAAGTTAGTAGGAGGAAGGAAATAATAAAGATCGGAGCAGAAATAAATGAAATAGAGACAATAAAGACAATAGAAAATGTCAATAAAACTGAGATGTGGTTTTTTGAAAAGATAAACAAAACTGACAAGACTTTAGCTAGACTTGCTAAGAAGAAAAAAAGAGAGAGCTCAAATCAATAAAATAAAAAATGAAAGAGAAGTTACAATTGATACTGAAGACATACAAAGGATCATAAAAGACCACTGTGACCATTATATGCCACCAAATTTGACAACCTAGAAAAAAATGGTTACACTCCTTGAAATATATATACAATCTTCCAAGATGGAATCATAAAGAAATACAAAATCTAAAAAGACCAATTGCTAGTAAGGAGATGAATCAGTCATCAAAAAAGTCTCAACAAACATAACTCCAGATGCTTCACTGGAGAATGCTACCAAACTTTCAAAGAAGGTTAACACCTATCTTTTTTAAGATTTTCCAAAAATTCAAGAAGGGAACACTCTGAAACTCATTTTATAATGAGACCAGCATTACCTTGATACCAAACCAGACAAGGACACCACACACACACACACACACACACACACACACACACGCTACAGGCCAACATTTCTGATGAACATAGATACAAAAATCCTCAGAAAATTTTAGCAAACCAAATTTAACTATATTAAAAGGATCATACACCATGATCAAGTGAGATTTATTTATTCTAGGGATGCAAGGTTGTTTCAACATCTGCAAATCAATTAACATGATACATCACATTAACCAAATGAAGAATAAAAGTTCATATGATCATCTCAATAAATACACAAAAGCACTTGACAAAATTCAACATCCATTAATGATAAAAACTTTCAACAAAGGGAGTATAGACAGAATGTACTGCAATATAATAAAAACCATATATGACACTAACATCATACTCAACATTGAAAGGCTGGAAGCTTTTCACCAAGATCAAGAACAAGACAAGGAGTTTTACTCTTATCACTGGTTTTTAACCTAGTATTGGAAATCTGAGCTAGAGCAATTAGCAGGAAAAAGAAAGAAAAGTCATCTAAATTGAAAAGGAAAAATGTAAAACTGTCACTATTTGAGGATGACATGACATGATTTCATATATACAAAGTCCTAAAGACATCATCAAAAAACTGTTAAAACTAATAAATAAATTGATTAAAGTTGCAGTGTACAAGATCAATATGTAAAAAACCTTTTGTATTTTTATAAACTAACAATGAACTATCAGAAATAGAAATTAATTGGGGCGCCTGAGTCGCTCAGTCAGTTAAGCATCTGACTTTGGTTCAGGTCATGATCTCATGGTTTGTGAGTTCGAGCCCCAGTTGGGATCCTCTGTCCTCCTCTCTTTCTGCCTTGCCCCAGCTTGTGCTCTTTCTCTGTTTCTCAAAACGAAACATTAAAAAAAACAAAGAGAAATTAAGAAAACAATCCCATTTATAATAGCCTCAAAAAGAATAAAATACCTAGGAACAAATTTAATCAAGAAGGCAAAGCTACATTGAACACTATACTGATGAAAGAAACTGAAGATGACAAATAAATGGGAAGAAACTTCATACTCCCATGGATTGGAAGAATTAATATTGTTAAAATGTCTACAGTTTCTAAAGCAATCTACAGACTGAATGCTATCTCTTATCAAAACTCTAGTAACAATTTTCACAGAAATAGAACAAACAATCTTAAAACTTGCGTGCAGCCACAAAAGATCCCAGATGGCTAGCTAGAGCTATTTTGAGAAAGAAGAATAAAGCAAGAGGCATCATGCTCCCTGATTTCAAATTAGGTCAGAAAGCAATAATAATTAAAACAGTATGGTATTGGCATAAAAACATACACATGAAACATTGGAACAGAATAGGGAGCCCAGAATAAAACAACACACATATCGTCCATTAGTCTACAACAAAAGATTTAAGATTATACAAAGGGGAAAGGATGGTCTCTTCAATAAATGGTGTTAGGAAAACTGTACAACTACATGCAAAAGAATAAACAAGGACCACTATCTTATACTATACATGGAAATTAACTCAAAATGGATTAAAGGCTTGAATGTAAGAACGGAACCATAAAACTTCTAGAAGAAAACATGGGCTTTTTGACATTGGTTTTGGCGGTATTTTTTGAATCTGACTCCGAAGGTAATGCCAACAAAAGCAAAAATAAAGAGATGGGACCAAGTCAAACTAGAAAGCTTCTGCATAGTGAAGGGAACCATCATAAAATAAAAAGGCAACTTACCAAATGGAAGAAGTCATTTGCAAATCATATATCTGCTAAGGGGTTAATATCTAAAATATATACAGAACTCGTACAACTCAACAACAACAACAACAACCACAAACTCCAAAGCAAGCAATAAGATTTAACAAACGGGCAAGGTAGACATTCGTCCAGAGAAGACACACAGATGGCCAATAGGCATAGAAAAAGATGCTCAACATCACTCATCACAAGGGAAATGCAAATCAAAACCACAATGTGATACTGCCTTACACCTGTCAGAATGGCTATTATCAAAAGGACAAGAAATAAGAAGCATTGGCAAGGATGTGGAGAAAAGGAAACCCTTGTACACTGTTGGTGGAAATGTAAATTGGTATAGCCACTCTGGAAAACATTACAGAGAGTGCTCAAAAAATGACAAATACAAGTACCATATGATTTAGCAATTTCAATATCTAGCAGATATTTATCTCAAGAAAATGAAAACACTAATTCAAAAACGTGTATCAACTCTTATGTTCATTGTAGCATTATTTATGATTGTCATGATATGGAAACAACCATTCATGGATGAATGGATAAAGAAGTTTTGGTAGAGAGATATGTACAATTGAATATTACTCAGCCATGAAAACAATGAAATCTTGCCATTGGTGATGATATGGATGGGCCTTGAGGGCAAGTAAAATAAGTCAGACAGAGAAAGACAAAGACTATATGATTTCACTTATATGTGAAGTCCCAAACCGAAGCAAACAAACAAAACAAAGCAAAATGAAACTCATAGATACAGAGAAGAGACTGGTAGTTGCTAGAAAGGAGGGGGGTTGGGAGGTAGGCAAAATGGGTGAGGGGGATCCAGAGTACAGTCTTTGAGTTATAAAATAAGTCCAGGGGATGTAATATGTAGCATGGTGACTATTGTCAATAATATTCTATTACAAATTTGAAAGATGCTAAGAGAGTATATCTTAAAAGTCCCATCACAAGAAAGTTTTTTGTAAGTCTGTGTAGTAATGGATGGTATCTAGATTTATGGTGGTGGTCATTTTGCAATGTATACAAATGTTAAATCATGTTGTACACTTGAGACTACTATAATGTTGTATATCATTCGTACTTAAAAAAAAAAAGAATTCAGTCAAATGAGTGGACTAACGGCCTACACAACTTGAAAATAATGCTTCTGAATTAAAAAGAATAGAGCATTCAGTAGAACATGCTGATCATTGAATGTGGTTTTGTCTGCTATTGTAACGAATAGTGTTATTAAACAAGTTTAAATGAATAAAAGTTTCTTCACTTTATTTTTTGGACTACATTTTTAAGTTTACACATATGATATATGTATACCCACTTGCTAGAGATAAGTAAACTCTTATTGTAAATATGCCCTGAAGCCCTCAAATAGCTCTCAAGTTCTTTTCAATGATCTATTGTTCTCTTAAGTTAGGAAATGAGACTAAAGTTAAACAGATCCTTGAAGTGTAGGGTCTATTTAGGCAATTCCAGCATGATGATTAGAGACGAACACATAGGGGGTGAGAATTGATGGCACAGAGATAATTGGGGAGGGAGAGGCCTGAACTCGGGGCATGCATTTTGATATCAAGTGTAGCATTTGTTATAAATCACCCTCAAGGATGTTACTGTTATGGCATGTAAGGTAAATATCTTCACTGGTTTTCAAGGCATGGCTGTAAGTGTCCCTCATCCCTTCCTCTAGACCTCTCTGTGACTGATGGGACTGCCTGAAACTGACCAGCAGCCAGAGGCCGTACACTCGTGATATGGCCGTTTCACCCTCTGTGGTGGGGCCAAGAAGTGGCCTACCTCTGACACCTCACACTTTATTGCCATATGATTTTCAAACCCGGCTACAGGTCAGAATTACCTGGGGAGCTCCTCATATGTAGCTCTCTGGACTTTACACCCAGTCAATGAAGACTCAGGAATCTTTCTAAAACACTCTTGGGTAAATTTGATTGTTAGTCTTTGGAGAACCATGTTCCATTCAGTTTGTTTAACGGGTTCAAATGGAGGCATGGAGGTATGGAGCTAGGTACCAAGACAACACGTGCGTGCGTGGGCATGCACACACACACATTGTCATAAATAATTACACTACAGGTTCATTTAATCTCGTGGGTTTTATCTCATGATAGTGCCCTGGGCACTTTTGGAGGCAGCCTATAGATGTTACAAAGGTAACAAAAGTATTCCCAGTTTCTCCATCATAGCTCAGTTAGATACACACATTGTATTATGGTTTTTCTCCAACCTTCTGGTGAATCTGTAATAAGAGACACTTATGATCGTCACTTAAATATATATCTAGTAACACTGAGCAATGTATGGGACTTGATAAAGTTTACTTATTATTTTGGAGAAAATTCTACTTCCTAACATGTACTTCAATGTTTCCTTAAATTTGCTAACACCAAGACTCATGAATTGTTCCATTCATTGGAGGAGAGAGTGTAAGGCAGGGGATGGTCATCTATGGACTTGGTTCTAAGCTTAAATCTTTACTTTGCCAGCTGGAAGACCGTTGAAAGTCATGATATTCTTTATTGATTTTTTTCCCCCATTTTGGATCATCTGAAAGTCTCTCTGAGCTCTATATTCTGTGATAATAATCGTTTATTAAATCATCACTAGTGTAGATTTGGCCACTGCCCTGCTGGTGTTTACTGTTTAGGCAGAATGACATGACACCTCCATGAAATGATAGGTGACAGGCAGCATAAGAAGAATCTGGGATTGTGCAGAGCCGCCTTCTTCAAGATCATAGGGTGGGTTGATAAGAGAAGGCTTGTGATAGGTGGTTAGAACTGGGCCAGGGCCATAGAGAAGAGGATTTAAAAAGGCAAAAAAAAAAAAAAAAAAAAAAAGAGTGGAGAGGGCATTCCAGGTCAAATGGGAAGTCTCGAAGTTGGAATATACATGCACTGAGCTCAAGCTTTCCATTCCCCATGGAAGACAGACCGAATCTCCCCATGAAGTAAAACTCCCTCTTCTGCATTCCCAAAGCTCATTGCGATGACCTTTATAATAGTACTTATCACTATTTTTCCAATATTTTTTTTCTCTTAGACTGCAGGATCATTTTCCATTTACCTTTGCGTTGCCAAGACCCAGCAGACATCTTGTAGCCAATAGATTGACATTAATGGATAGGGGAAACAATAAAATAAGGGAGGTAGGACTGGTGTGATGAGTGTCATCGTACATCACGCAGGACCCCGTGGGGACCAAGTCCTCATCTCCCAGCTATTGGGAGTGTTGATGGTTGATGGTGGTCTACCCAATCACTCTCTAGGAATTGGTCTCAGCTGAAGGTCAGGTCCTATATCTGTCTCACTGTAGGTCAGGTCCCCGACCCACAAAGGGTCCATATCCAATGGCTGGCCAATGCAAGACCATGAAACCCAAGTCTCTTCCCCTCAAAGCGAACAATTTTGAAGGGCTGTCACAGTGCAGGAGCTCCCTGTGGGACTGCTTGATGTCTTTGTTGAGTCTGCATTGCACTCAACCCTCCCATCTGTTCAGCCCTTCTTCCTTCACCTCCTCCTGGTGTTCATCCTAAGGGCACACGCCATTAAATTTCTGGTATGCAAATTTCTACCTCAGAGTCTGTTGCTCACAGAATTCAATCTAAGACAGCTGGTGTGGGGATCTAATTTTGGATACTATAGAGGATAAGGTTGGAACGACCCTGCTTGAGCCCAAATGACACCTTCATGAGAATCAAAAGGGGTTGCCCTTGCTCATCTGTCAGAAAATTGTTGACCTAAATATACAAACCTACAGTGATTGTGAAGGTGGAAGGCACTCCCATAGTTAATCAGTGCTTTACAATTGAGCTACACAATAGAAATTGGCAGTCTTGAAGTGGAAAGACAGATTTATGCCAGATTATGAGGGCTTTCCTAATCAATCCGTGGATTTTATCTTCTCAGTACTACCTCTCATTTTTGCTGACATTCCAGGGCCTTACTAGCTTTTAAACCAAATTTAAGTGATGATTCTTTTCTGATGCTATAAGCAAATTTGCCGTCAGTCCATAACATCCTTGAAATATATCCCTGCAAGTTTCTCAGTTCAGTGTTATGTGCAATTTACCTGTACTTAGCATTACAGTCAAAGTTGGGGGTGAGGTGGGAACAACCTATAGTTTCCTTTGTATCTGTACGTTTCGCTCACTTGGAAACATCTTCAGCAGAAGGGAAAGTCTCCTAAACATGGTCCCTGAGACTTCTCAGGCTAAATATTACACAGTAAAGTGAATACTTGGTCCAAGGATGGCAAGTCTAGTATAACACCAGTACCTTCACGCGTCTGTGCAAAAAATGAAAGCTGAGAACCATTTCCCAAATTTGGTTCCAGTGTAAGTATTCCTTAAATTCCCCCAGAATAATTAATTGAGGCATATGGGTATTCTAGAATACTTTTCTTATAATACTAAATCACACAAAACTAGCATGTATGTTATGGACAAGCCACATTATTAAGGTCAGATGCTTTAAAGATTGATTCGCATAGAATCTACCTTTAATGCTTTCATTAAAACCCTCTTGTCGTACTAAAACATCTTTCAACCACTTTCTATTTTTGTGTTTTTATCAATAGAATTTTCCTTTTGATGCTTTTACTCAGAATCCTTCAAATATTCTGCCCCATTCCAGTGAGAGGAAATAAATTATTCCTTACCATCAAGAAGATAAAATCAGTAATAGAACAACCACTATAAATCAGTTGGTACCTTTTTCTTTGACAATATGCTTCATTTTGATAACAGAAGGATTTGGCCACCTTGCTCAACCCAATTTAAACTTCACACAGGGTCATAAACTAGTGACAAGATTTTCACAGTTGCATTCTGCAGGGAATTTTTTTCCAGCCCTAATCTGTAGCTTTGGTCATCAGCCTCTGTATACTGGATTTTTTGATAGGCAGGCTATAGATGCATTGCATCAAAAGGTACAGCTTTGTTGGGTTCCTTTTGAAATGTGCAGCAAATAAGAAATTTATGATTATCCTAAGATTCCCTTTTGAATGACATGAACTCAAAGACCTGGCATAGTGGATTACTTAGGAATCACCCAACCACTGTGTTCCCCAAATGAGATGAATATGGAACTTCAAGAAGTGTATTTTTTAGTAAGTGTATGTATTACTTATAATCTCAACTAATATTTAAGTTCATATGCTGAAAATGTGGATTAGAATATGTAGGTATATGTCCTTCACTTTAATATATGATTTAGAAATTCATGACCACTTCAAAAAATAATGACATGCTTCAAAATGTGATAGGAAGCAGTATTATCTCCACCGATTCTGTTTTTTGCTCAAAAAGTCCTCCTTATTCTTACATTGGTGGAAAACACCAGCCAGTAATCAACTGCTCTCTCTCCTGTTAAGGTTATAGTCTCTCTGGACAGAAACTTTAGTAAAGCTGAACTTGGGTATGAGGACAGGACTTCAGTCTAGTGAAAGAGGAAATAAAAAATAAATAGACAAAAGAGAAAATTAAACCCATTACTGCCCTGTCTCCATGATGTGAAGTGTAAAACTTTGCCACAGATTATCACCTGTTTGGCAGTTACATATTTGAGAGTGGACTTTGGAAGTAAAAAATAACAGGAAATGTTTACTATCAATAAAGAGGAGAAAGACATTCTACCAGGCAATAATTGGTGTAATTCTTAGCTCAACTGCCATTTTAGAGAAACCAAAAGCTCACACTCTGTAGCTAATTATTACAAAAGATGATTTAGGCTTTGAATTTTGCAGGTGTCTCAGGATAAAATGTGATCAGCATTAATTAAAATACTCCTGCTTGTAATTATGCCTATGACAGGTTCAGGAGAACAAAAACTACCATGAAACAAATGCTGCAAAAATAATTAAACAAAAGTAAAGGCTCTGTAGAGTCAGATTGCTTCAAATCATTTACCTAAATATGCACATTCACGTTTATGTTTGTTTACTCAGCGTTTTTCCTTCATGGACTGTTACAGCTCCCTAATATGGTATTCTTCCATAATCAAGCTTTTCCTCAAATCTCACCGATCCCATGAAGCTTTTCTGAAATTGATGACGTTTTCTTACTGTTATCCTCTTCACCTCTGCCCATTGCTTTTTATTTATTTTTTATTGTTTTAAATTTTATTTTAGAGAGAGGGAAGAGTGCGCGCGAACAGGGGAAAGGCACAGAAGGAAAGCTATATTAAGCAGGATCCACGCTCAGGGTGAAGCCTGGCTCGGGGCTCAATCCCATGACCCTGGGATCATGCACTGAGCCCAAATCAAGAGTCAGACACTCAACTGACTGAGCCACCCACGTGCCCCTGCCTATTGCTTTTTAACCCGCAGCTCCTTCACTCACCCATTTTTCTTGTGTGTTCACCATAGTTCTGCCTTTGATCTTGTCTTCTTGTTCTATGTGTTTTTCCTGGGCGTACCTTTTACTGGAACAAAAGTGTAGTTATAAACTAAGCTCGAGTCCTAAATTGTCATCCTCGTCTCCACCTGGATGTCCTGTAAACCTTCAAAGTAAACAAGTCTAATACTGTCCTCAAGTCTTCCCTTCCCAAACATACGCTAAGCTCCGTATTCCAACACTGGCTAGTGATTTCATAACTGAGTCATTCTTCCTGTCTCCTCTTCCACGGAGCTTTCAATCCTTATTAAATCTGTCTCAGACAAAGCATTTTCTTCCACTCCTAATGCCATAGTATAGTTCAGGCTTGCATCATCTCTTGTCTGGACCATTTCAGAAGTTTCCTCTTTTGATGTTCCCATTGCCAGATCATTCCCGCATTATTGCGCATTCCACATTGCTATCTGAGATACCGACAAAACAAATACAACTCTGTTATTCTCTGATTTCAAACCTGCATTAGTTCTCTTTTGCTTATACGATTAAATACAAGTTTGTAAGTTAGGAAACATTTGGTGGTTAGCAAATGCCCTTAGCCATATGGTTACTATCTTGCAGCCTCATATTCTCACCCACCTACATTGCTTCCCAGACTACCTTGGCTCTAGTCCAGCCAATATTTCCCTAACGTAGGCTTTTAAAATTTTTCTCCTCAATACTCTTTTCTTTGCCTGGAATGACTTTTCTTTTCTTCCTTCACCTAGCAGGGTTTAAAAACAAACTTTGTTTACTGAGACTGTTTGAAGCTTACTTTTGAAATTACTTTTCATTTTGTGCAAATCTTTGAGTAGAAAGTTTTAAAACCCTATCAGCTCGTTCTCAGAGTCAAAAGTATGGGCTTACAATTTCAGAGCTGATAAAAAAAATCATTCCTAAGTCCAATAACAATGGAGACAAAGAGATTCCCCCCCCCCAGCATTTTTCTCTGGAAAAAAAAATTGTCATCTTCTTCCAGCCCATAGATGAAACACGGAGGGCTCCAATAAATTCTTATTCTCCCTGATGCCCATGGCTGATACTTATTTGGAATACAGAAGACTGTGACCCAGAAAAAAAATGTTACTACAGTGACTGAAAAATTAATCAATGCTGTCTATGATTCAGAATAAATTAAAAGGAAAATTAGGTGTTAAATGTTCTGAAGCTGTTATGTAAAATGTTGATGATTAAGGAATATATTTTACTTTTCATTATGGAAATTCCCAAACATTGAATTAGCACGAGGAGAACAGTATAAATGAATTTCCATTCACCAATGAACCAACTTCAAGAGTTGCCAACTTTGCCAAGCTTGTGTCACCTATCACCCACAATTTTATTTTCTGGAGTAATTTAAGGTAAAATTGCAGTCATTAAAATATTTTATTTGTGAATGCTTTGGTTTGTAACTCTGACATAAAAGATTATTATAAACCTAATAACAAATCATTATATTACCTAACAAAATTAGCAAGAATTTCTTAACTACCATTATTAACACATTATACTTTTATCCATATCAATTTATTATTAAATCACTATTAACAATTCCTTACTAACTCATCTAATCTGTTTCTATATTATTATCTCACAATTGACTTTTTACAGCTGTTCAAATGAGGTCTATATATTATATTTGGTTGATATGTTTCTTAAGCATCTTTTAATCTATATCAATTCGTCCAATTCCCTTTTTGTTTATATCATCTATTTGTTGAAGTGTTAGGCCATTGAACCTATAGGATTTGTCATATTCTGAAAAATCTCTACTTATTCTTTATGACTGAACCCATATGTTCTCTCTGGGATGCTGTCACTGACTCCCAAACACAGATTTTTCCAACCTCTGAGTTCTTGCAGCACTAAGTGCATGCAATCATCAGGTTGTTGTACAGTTGTTCACATGTTTTTCTTTTTCTTTAAAAAATTTTTTTAAGTTTATTCATTTTGAGAGAGAGAGAGACAGACAGAGTGTGAGCAGGGGAGGGGCAGAGAGAGAGAGGGAGATGCAGAATCCAAAGCAGGCTCCAGGCTCTGAGCTGTTAGCACAGAGCCTGATGCGGAGCTTGAACTCACAAACCGCGAGATCATGACCTGAGCCGAAGTCGGATGCTTAACCAACTGAGCCACCCAGGCGCCCCTCTTTTTCAATAGGCCTTTGAACACAGGAACATTATTTTATTCATCTCTATATTCCCAAAGCTTAAAGTCCAACATGACACATAAATACTGCTTCATAGCTTTTTGCTAAGTGCATGAGGAAATAAACAAATAAGGTAGAAGACAGATCATACTTGAAGAACGGAGTTGGCATAGAAATATGATCATTAGAAACAAAGGCATAGTAAAATTCAGTTAATACTTTCCATACTTTATAGGGTGTATCAATTGTTCCTACCCCAAACTGCCTAGTTCTTGCATAAAAAAAATGATTAAAAAAAAAAAAGTCTACCATTTGTATGGTTTTATAATCCTAGGGTTTGTTTTTTTTTGACTTTTTATTTTGAAAAGACTTTTTATTTTTATTTTTGGCTTTTTATTTTGAAAAGACTTTTTATTTTTATTTATATTATAGTTATATAGGAAAATGCAAAAATAGTACACTGAGTCCTGGGGATTCTACATCTGGTTTCTTCCCACTGTAACGTCATATGCAACTGCTGTAAATATCAAAATAGGTAATGCCGTTAATTATTATAGAATTTTTTCCAGTTTTCTCCAGTTTTTACATGAACTTGTCATGTTTGTGTATTTGTGTGTATGTGTGTAAAATCTATGTAATCTAATAGAACCCTAGTTTTGATGAAAGATTTACCTCTAAGTTAAAATTACTTGAATCATAAAGTCACACAGAAAAAATAAGTATTCGTTCTAGTTCAGATTTTGGTACCGTTGGTGCAGTTCAATCCTGGTCTGCCTCCTCTGTTCAAATATACAACAATAAAATATAAAAAGAGAGAATAAAAAAGATATTTATGGGTTCTTTGGAACCCATAAATAAAGTATATGCAAACTCAGCAATAGGAAAGAAATAACAACGGCAAAAGAAGAGGAAATCTCAGGCAGTCTCTGGTGCAGGCCGTGGCTATGAGGATTTCGCTCTCTAGAGATAAATGTGGAGGCCGACTTTCCACAAATTTCCCAAGACAAGTGCACTGAAGTTTCTCCCTTTTACAGCTGAAGCTGGGGTCTGGGTAAGGACTTGCTGTCTGAAGGTGTCGCTTCACAGGAAGCTCCCAAAGGCTCTGGGTGGTGAGAGAACAAACACTCATGTACAAAATAAGAACCAATCAAGCTGCTTGCTGCTCGTGTCTGGAGCTGTGATATCCTCAGCATCGGAGGGGGAGAGTGTTGAGATTCAATCTAAGATCTCACCTTCAACTGAAAGCCTAGAGTCAGTGATGGGGGTAGGGACGGGAGCAGCTGACCAAAGGCTGGACCTGGAGAGGGTGAATTTAGAAGAAAGACGGAAAAATAAAAACTTCTCACTCAAAATGTATTCACTCAATGAAAATTCTAGAATATATGGATAGCTTCCTCTTAGCAAGATGGACGACAAAACAGCAATTGGAAAGTGAATTTATTTCAGATTCTTAAAAAACTACGAGCCTAACAAAATCTTTAAATCATGAATGCTTAAGATACTCAAAAAGGAAATTCTAAAAAACCCACTGAAAAAGAAGAAAAATTTCTAAAATATAATCATGCAGAGATAAAGGAAGAGTAGTTAGATTAGGGAAAAAACTACTACAGATTAAAAAAAAAAAAGAGCCCAGCCATTAAAATAACTATCAATAAATGAGATTATTTCTACATTGCAAGAAGGGGAGAAAAGGGAAGGAGGGAAAGAGGGAGAGAGAGAGAAAGAGAGTTAAGACACATACAAGATAGAATAAAAGCTCCAAAACGCATCTGGTAGTGGTTCTAGAAAAAGAGATTAGAATGAATAAGAAATAAATAATATTTGAAGAGATAATGGGAATATTTACATCACTGAAGAAAAATGAGTTGTCATATCAAAATTCTACTCTAAGTATTGATCAAAGCAAATAAAAATAAATCGAGACTTAGATACACTGAAGATGAAGAATCTTAAAAGCCCTCAGAGGAAAAATGAAAAACTACCTACAAAGTAATTAGACTTATAGCATATTTCTTATTACCAAATACTGATATCATAGGCAGTAAAAAATGGCTTAAAACTGTTTAGAAAACAATGTTCAGACCAGAATCTGTAAAACTTTATACTGAAATATTTTCAACCTATCCAAAAGTAGAGTCAACCTAAAATTGTATATTCAGCACAACATGCATACAAGAATGAACACAAAGAAAAATGTTTTTGAACATAGAAGGACTAAGGAAATTCACCACCCAAGACCCTCACTTCATAAAGGCTGTGCTTCAGCAAGAAGAAAAATGGACTCCAAGAGAAGATGTAAGTTTTAAGGAAAGGTGATGAACACAAAACTGATATGTCAATAATTTTAGTCAACTATGTAAAAAAAAGACAAAACTTGTATGTGTATTTGAAACGGGTAAAACTAAAACTCTAGGGAAAAATAACAATATGGAGGACACTCATTCCATGACTAAAGTGTGACACGATCTTTTTTTAAATTTTATTTTAATGTTTTTATTTATTTCTGAGAGAGAGAGAAAGAGAGAGCGAGCAGGGAAGGGTCAGAGAGAGAGGGAGATACAGAATCTGAAACAGGCTCCAGGCTCTGAGCTGTCAGCACAGAGCCCAACACGGGGCTCAAACCCACACACCGTGAGATCATGACCTGAGCCGAAGTCGGACGCTTAACCGACTGAGCCACCCAGGCGCCCCAACACGATCTTATTATTCAAGGAGGAGGATGGATATATTGAATACATTTAGACTGTTAAAAATACATATTCGATATACATGTTAAACATTAAGGGCAATAAAAAGCATGTGGTTTGCAAAGGAAAAAATAAAATGTTCCCTTTTGCATAGTATATAATTGAATATACTAACAATGAACATGTTGGAAATCGAAATTTGAAAACATAATACATTTACTCCAAAGAAAATTAAATACTTAGGTATAAACCTAATGCACGTGGGATCTGTATGCTGCAAATTACAAAATGCTGACAAAAGAAATCAAAGCAGCTCTAAATAAATGAAGGGACACGCTATGTTCATACAGATATGCCATTGGAAGTCTCAACAAGGAATGATATAATTTCTCCCCAAACTGATCTATAGATTTAATGCTATTCCTACCAGGATCCTACCAATGGTTCTGCAAACATAGACAAACCTATCCTAAAAATTAGATAGAAATGCACAGGCCCCAGAATAGGTAACATAAACCTGAAAAAGAATAAGATCAGAAGAATCACTCTACCCTATATTCAGTTCTCCTATATATATAGCTATAATAAAGACAGTGTGGTACTGAAGGAGAGATTGATACAGTGGAACAGGATAGAAAATCCAGAAACATGTGCCCAACTGGTTTTTCACCAAGGTGCTAAAGCAGTTCAATAGAGGGAGGTAGGCTTTGTATGCATGCTCCAAGCTGCAGCTACTGGACACATGCGAAAAATGAACCTTGACCTAAGTCTCATCCCTTGTTAAAAAATTAGCTCACCATGAATTATGGACTCTAATGTAAAATGTAAAACTATGAAACATTTGACAAAAGCACAGGAAAAAGTCTTTAGAGTGTATGGCTAGGCAAAAGCTTCTTACACTTGACATCAAATGTATGACCCATAAAAGGAAAGATTGACACATTGGATCTCATGAACATTAAAAGCTCTGCTCTGTGAAAGACCCTGTTAAGAGGATTATAAAATACTGTTTTGGATCGGGAGAAAATATTTGCAAGCCACATATTCAACGAAGAAGCAGGACCTAGAATACATAATGAACTGTCAAAATTCAACAGTAAAAAAGCAAAGAACCAATTAAAAATGGCCAAAAGACATGAACAGACATTTTACTGAAGAAGATATATAGATGATAAATATGCACTCGGCAAAATTATCCAACATCGTTAGTTATCATAAAAAGACACGCCAAGTAAAATCACAGTGAGATCTCATCACATGTCCATAAGAATAGCTAAAATAACAATAGTGACAACTGGGAATGCTGGTGAGGAAACTGAGAAACTAGATCATATACACATCGTTGGTGGGGGTGTACGATGATGCAGTCACCCTGGAAGACAGTTCGGTAGCCTCATTGAAAACTACGTATGCAACTACTATACAACCTAGCATTTATACTCACAAGGATTTGTCCCAAACAAATGACAATTTATGTTTATAACAAAAACCTGTACACATATGTTTGTAACAGCTTCATCTATAATAGCCAAAAACTGCAAACAATTCAGGGGTCTTTCCACAGGCAGGTGGTTAAGCAAACTGTGGTACACCCTTATCAAAGAATACTACCAGGAAAGCAAGAAAAAAGAGTAATTGTTATATGCAACCACTTGGATGAATCTACAGGGAGTGATGCCCTGTGGAAAAGAGCCAATCCCAAACCTCTACAGACTGTATATGTCCATTTACATAACATTTTTGGAATAACAATATAGAAATGGAGAATAGACTAGGGATTTCCAGAGATCAAGGATGACGTGGAGGAGACTGGTAAGAGCAGAGGAAAAGGGCATGGGTTATAATAGAAAGAATCCTTGTGACGGAATTGTTCTATATCTTGACTATAACAATGTAAGTACATCAATACCCTGGTTGCGAAATACTGTATTATAGTTTGCAAGATACAGCTGCCATTGGGGAAAACCAGGTAAGGGTATACAGGCTCTCTCTTGATAACTTCTTACAACCATGTGTAAATCTATATTCAGAATGAAACATTTAGGGGTGCCTGGGTGGCTCAATCAGTTAAGCATCCGACTCTTGATTTCAGTTCAGGTCATGATTGTGAGATTGAGACCCATGTTGGCTCCACTGGCGCCTGCTTAAGATTCTTTCTCCCTCTCCCTCTGCCCCTTCCCCACGCGCATGCATCAACATGCATGTTGTCTCTTTCTCTCTCAAAAAATAAAACAAAATAAAACATTTAATTTAAAAAAGTAAAAAAAAAAAAAACCTTAAGGGTAATCTTTAATGGAAGAAAATATTTGTGCAGTTTCCAAGTGAGCAGTAAATACATATGCTCATACGTACATGCATACGTGCACAAACACACAAGACCAAGAATATTTAAGACTATGGATTTAACAGAATTAGGAAAGGAGAAAATGAAAGCAAAAATAAATATCTACCTACTCATATACATACATGTATACCTATATGCATACACATATACTATGGTGAATAAAAACATAAAACGAAAAGGTCGAAGTTTGTCTAATAAATAAGAATGTGTTCAGTTCACATATTAAGAGGCAGATGTCTCCTTCAGACTTTATATTTTATAGAAGAAAGCCTACATGACTTGTGGTGTTCTCAAAGCAAATTGGATACAGCGGCTGGAGTGAAACCCAGGGCCCCTAATTCCCATGCTCGTATGCTATAAATAAAAAAAAGTTTTACCCCCGAAATGACCTACTCCACCAAATATATCCCATTAGACTTGCTGGCATGCCTTGTGATATCCTCAAATCATAAAAGAAGTGGAATGTGCCTGAAAACTGAATTACATTTTTCTCCAGAGTGAAGACTCTTCTGTATTTCAAAGGTCATTTATTTTTCAATTTTGCCATTTTTCAATTTCTCAACATGTGGCTCAGGGAACCTACCCTGAATCTAAAACTCATGAGCATGATTACTCAAGCAGCTGAGTTCCACCTTTCAGCTCACAAAAACAGAGTTGCTTCCCCAGCCCTGAGGGTCAGGTCAGGGGTTTCTGAGCCTTGAATTTAGGGGCCTAACCTCCACCTTGGGCCCCGTGAGGAAGACAAAATCATAAATTATGTGATCATTAAATGAGAGTGACCAAGGGCTCTGTATCTTAATTCATATTATTCTATTTCCTTTTAGGGTCATAAAAATAAATGAAGGATACAAAGTAATATTATTAATTCTAGAGGCAACTATACCGGTTTGGAATTAGACGACCCGCGTTTGCATTCATCAATGCCATTTCTTAGCTGTGTGATCAAGAATAAATTATTTGGCCAAGTTGGCCTTGGTTTCTTCATCTATAAAATGCTCAGCTATTAAAATGTCCTGACTATGAGCCTCAGTGAGATGAGAAAGCCTCTGGCCTTCAACAGGCATTTAAATTTGAATTAAAAAGAATGTGAATTATTTTGAAAAGACTTCAGTGTGGCAGTAGTGGAACTATTTAATTACTCTAAAATTGTTTTCCCATGAAAATTTCAAGTCAAATATTTTCTTCATACATACATATTTCTGGGAATGCTTCCCCAGCTAGTGTGATTAATACCACCGGACAGTTACAGTGAAGGCCAGAAGACGTAGTGCTGAGGGTAACAGCTGTCGGCCGGGAGTAACAGAATGAAGCTCAGATCAAGACATTCAGACGAACAAAGCCAAAGTTCACTGCTCACGACAACTCCAGAACAGAGGGATTGACACCATTAGAGTAACAGTGACCAAAGATATGGACAAGCATGTGAAAACATCAAAATAAACAGTTGCTATAAAATAAGATAAGTTGTGGGCATTAGAACTAAGATGGACCTAAAATACTGGACCAGATGAGACAGGGATGATCGGAATCAAAATGTAAAGGATTTCATGTCCTTAGTGTGCTCAGAAAGGAAGACGAATATATAAGTTGTTTAGACTTTTAAATCAAGTAGGTGTATAAAACTTTAAGGATAACTATGGAAAGATCAGAAATGCATATTACCTAGCAGGAAAGAAACGAAGAGAATAAAGGAAACTGATGAATCTCACCGAAAGCAGGGAAGGAGAAGGTAAGAAGCAAGGTAAAATCAAGGTGAATAGAAGACACAAAACAAGAAATTTTAAAAATCTATAGGGGCGCCTGGGTGGCTTAGTCGGTTGAGCGTCCGACTTTCGCTTAGGTCATGATCTCGCGGTTCGTGGGTTCGAGCCCCGCGTCGGGCTCTGTGCTGACTGTCAGCTCAGAGCCTGGAGCCTATTTCAGAGTCTGTGTCTCCCTCTCTCTCTGACCTTCCCCTGCTCACGCTCTCTCTCTCTCTCTCTCCTAGAAATAAATAAAAATATTAAAAAAAAAGAAATTTTAAAAATCTATAATCTTATGTAATTTCATATCCATTAGTTAGATAAGAACATGAGGGATAGGATAACTCATCAGCTTTAGGGTAATGGCTACTTTTGAGGGATTGCATCCCAAATAGTGGTTGGGCCACTCCCTCTGGTCGATACATTTCCTTCATGTCTCCTTTCACCAATTTTGGGACTCTTCCCACTTCTAAATTCTCAATTACGAAGTGTGCTAGTTTTCTAGGGATGTTAAAACAGAAGACGATACAGAACAACTTCAACAGCTGTAGAATTGTCTCACGGTTCTCAGAGAGGCTTGCGTTCGGGATTAAGGCACCTGGAGGGTCATACTTCCTCTGGCGTCACTATGGAAGGTTCTGTTCCAGGCCTTTCTGCTACCTTCCGGTGGTTCCTTGGCTTGAGGCAACTTAACTCTAGTTTTCACGTGATATTCTTCCTGTGTCCAGCTTTGCCTCCAAACTTCCCCTTTTTATAATCGCACTATGACATGAGATTAGGGGCCCGCACCATCCAGTTTGATCCTATCTCAACAGTTGTAACTGCACAAACTTGTTTCCAAATAAGGTCACATTTGGAGGTACTGTTGGTTAAGACTTCAATGCACGAGGTTTTGGAGGACACAAGACAGCCCATAACACTACGGTTTCTATAACTTATTGAGACCCTGTGATTCATTTTTTAATTTTTTTCACCTATTCCTTTGTTCATTTATTGATTTAACCAATATTTGTTGAAGCTCACCATATGTCAGAGAGGCGTTCTGCCAGGCATTAGAAGAGACAAAGACTGAGGGCAAAGGGGCTCGCTGTCTGTCAGGAGACACAGGTATACAGTGGAAGAGACCCTTCCTTACAAGTTTACAAAGGATGGCCCATTTTTCCCAAGACTGTTTTTTTTTTAAACTGGTCACGATCTGATGGATTTTGATAGAACCGTTAGTCTAATTAACATGTCTACAGATTTATTAGAAGTGCTGTTACTAAATTTATTTGTGACCAAGATGTCTATTACATTGATTTTCGCCATTAACTGTATTTTCCTGAACTTTGGGTAGGGAAGAGGGCTCATGTATTTAAGTTTCAGGGTCTGGAAAATCCAGTTACTATGCTATTACTTAGCTATGAAAATGATTCCTGCTAAAGAAAAAGGACTGTGATAAAAAGAGCATGAAACCTTCTCAAGAGGGAACCTTCTCTGAAACAAAAGGTTCTGCCCTTTCCAGAGAAGAGGTTAAAGAGCGAGTCAAATGAAAATACAGAAGAAATGGGGCACCTGGGTGGCTCAGTCGGTTAAGCATCCAACTTCGGCTAGGGTCATGATCTCGCAGTTGGTGGGTTGGAGCCCCGCGTCGGGATCTGTGCTGACAGCTCGGAGCCTGGAGCTGCTTCGGATTCTGTGTCTCCCCCTCTCTCTGACCCTCCCCTGCTCGTGTTCTGTCTGTCTATCTGTCTGTCTGTCTCTCTCTCAAAAATAAACAGTAAACATTTTTTTAGGGGGGGTAAAATTTTTTTAAAAAAATGCAAAAGAAACAACAGGCAGAAGATATTTTCATCCAACTCCTGCTACATCCAGCAGCATTTTTAGTCTCTACACAAATTGCACTGGAGAGCACTCAATGCCCTCCTTAAACAACCCCAAGTGACCGTATAAACTCTTCCTTTGCTGGGAGAACCAGCACATGGGGGTAAAGTCACACTGAAGTGCTAATGGACTTTTAGAATGAGAGCCTCTCCAGCACGATGCCTTTAAATTCTTGTTAGGTTCAGTGTGCGTGTGTTTGTGCGCACACGCATGTGTGAAATAAAAACCAGTTTTCTCTCATATTAAAAATTATGCACTGGGTGTTATGTGGAAACTAATTTGACAATAAACTATTTGTAAAAAAAACAAAAAAAAAAACAAAAAAAAATTATGCTTCCTTTCTAGTAAATTCAATTACACAGTGCTTAGTAACCTGCATATACTCGTTCCTCTGTACAAGACCGGCTGGGACCAGGGCCCCGGCTCAACTGATCCTTTGAGGTGTAAACACTAAGAGAAAATTCTCTGCAAGCCCAGATCTCTGGATACGTGTAGGCACCATTGGCCTACGTGTGTGGAATTCAGGTTGGCTGCCTGCATATAGTTAAGTGCTGAGAGCATCATATGGGTGTTTGCGCAGCCTAGTCATCTCATCAAACTGAGCAGCTCTGTCCACTTTGCGTCCACCGCAAGCTTTAAAATCACCGGTCACATCTAACATGCTGAGCCGCAAACTAAAGGTGGAGAATTAAAGGCAGTCATACTATTGCCCAAACTGATACACTTTTGGAAATGGTCTTTGAATTTTTTAAAAAAAATTTCAATGTTTTACTTATTTCTGAGAGAGAGAGACAGAGAGAAAGACAGAGACAGAGAGACAGCATGAGCAGAGGAGGGTCAGAGAGAGAGGGAGACACAGAATCAGAAGCGGTTCCAGGCTCTGAGCTGTCAGCACAGAGCCCGATGCAGGGCTTGAACCTATGAACTGTGAGATCATGACCTGAGCTGAAGTCAGACATTTAACCGACTGAGCCACCCAGGCGCCCCAGAAATGGTCTTTGAAAAAGTCAGAGGCTTACATGTGATCTGGGCATTTGGTGGATTTATAAAGAATCATAAGTTTCAAGGTGAGGGTCATTTTTACACTACACATATATATATTTTTTGAACTAATGAACATTCACAATGTTTCAAGCTACTAGGTACATTATCTAGTTAAATTTTTTGAAAATGAAGCATTAATAATTTACTATTTTCCTTTCATTGCATTTTAGGGTTGAAAGAGACTAAGAGAAGTTAAGGAATTTTTAGCTGAAGGTTCTCTAGCTAGTGAATTCTGCCACCTAATTCTAAAATGGTTGGGTACCTTTTCCACTACATAATATTGCTTTAAAATCTCTGTTTCCAGGACTTTTCAACTCGAGGTCCACAGAGGTCCTAGAGGTGTGGAGATGGAGTTCAGGGGCCCATGACTCGGATGGGAAAACATTACATCTTCCTTGTCACTCACCTTGAACTGAATTTTAGCACTTGTTTCCATTATAAATGTCAGCAACAAACTTTAGAGGTCTTGTTTCTGTTTGGTTGTATTCTTATGAGGGAGGTAAAGGACAGGAATAAGCACTGAATATTGGGCAGGGAACAGCAAGAGGGTCCCCTCCTTGGTGACAGGAATCCAGGTTATACAGGTTTGTAGACTTTAAATAAGTGGGGCTCACCCAGGCCTAAGAATCAAAATTATCATTAGAGTTTGTTACATATACAAGTCCCTGGACCTTGCTGTCCATAAGTTCTGAGATAGCTTGTCTTGAGGTAAGTTTTGGTCATCTGCACCGTGATATACTTACGCAGAAGGTACGCAGTCAGTGCCCTGAAGGCGGTGGGTGGGTGCATAATTATATAACAAACAGGAAGGAAAAACAGACAGTGAAACGAACCGCAGGACCAAGGGACAGTGAAACTACTGACCCCAGCTAAGCGTCTATGAGGTCACACTGGCTTTCTCCATCTCTCCCCATGCGGTTCCCGTGTTGGGGACCTGCCTTTAATTCTGGGAGACAAATTGTTGACAGTGCCTTAGAGATGTGGGCAACTATCAGGAAGTCTTCCTGACGATAAATAAAACCATGTAGGACATGCATAGGAAAGAAACTGAGGCTCAATTTTAAAAGACTTCCAGTTCCCTTGCTCACCACCTGTCAATCTCCCTTCCCAACCTCTCGCTTCAGCACACACCTTAACAGATGTAAGAACAGTATTTTGGGTAGGTTTGGCAGGGGTGGGGGGTCTATGGATTTTCCCGAGTAGCTTCAGGGTTGAGGACTGTTTTCTAAGTACTGTTACTGAGTTCCATTTTTGCCTGATGGCATTTTATTTATTAAGAGTGTTTATTAGTGACAGCTGAATGGATTTTTCTTGTACTTATATACCACATAGGAAGTGAAAAAGGAATTTTCTATGACATTTGTCTCGTGCTCTCTTCGATATTTATTGGAGCCAGACTAGAATCTACACATGTTAAAAATAACCACCTCATTATGGGACCATTTATTGCTAGTCAAGCCACCTTACTTCCTGAAGAGAAATAACATGCTACGTGCACGAAGGCTACTAATGGTGGCAAAAAAAAAAAAAAAAAGAAAAGACATAAGAGCAGATGAAAAGGGAGCAAAGTGGTTGCCAGCATTGCAGACCGCTTGTTTTCCTAGTAGCTGCTGGTGTGGTCAGAAAGGCTTTTTTATCCTAAAAACCAGAAAGCAGATATTCAAGTATGTCTACTATAGGGAGGTGAAAAAAATGGCTGTCAATGATGGCTTATACACTCAGAAGGATTCACTTAATATAACAGGACATCAAGCTGCTGCTTCTTAACTAGTGATGTCTTGCCCTCCCGTGGGCCCAAACTCCAGCAATGTCAAGGATGATGAGGATTATGGGTATTCTGGGTAATCATATTAAGGATGCCTTCTTAGATATTCTTGAAGCTAAAAGCAAAATGTTGGAGAGTAGATCCTCTCAGACCTCGGGAACGGAGTCAGGGAGTCTCACCCTGGCCTCACTGGGGGACGCGACCAGTGCTGCCCAGGCTCCTTAGGCCTGCCTGCCACATCCTCTTCTGGGGAAGTGTCCCCACCCACACTTCCTTCCACTGAGCAGCCATGTACTTCCTATGGTCACAAATAACTGACTGGAGGGGGTAGTGGACTCAAAAAGGGCCATCTGACTTATAAACAGGCGTAACGCCAAAAGATGAGCTAGACCAGTGAGATTCATCCCCTCGGAATTTCAAAACATGGGTGTGTCATCAGGAGAAAGCAGAGGCCAAAGGGTTATGGTTTGGAGGAGGGCCGGGGTGCCCTGTCTATGGTAAGTTAAAGTCACGAAGGAGAAGAAACAGTGAGTAGAACAGGGAAATCAATCGACAGAGAAGGAAAAGAGGAATAGAGCAGCAGAAAGAACTGCAAGGCCAAGGTGAGGGCCACGTGGGATTATCTCTTCATTTTCCACGATGCTCAGCTCACTCTAGTTCTTGTTCTCGGGCTCCTGGGAGAGACGTGCTTGCTTCCCCTCAGTAAACCATCCTTCACCTGAGAAACATTAAGCGGGACTCCTTTGCTCACAAGCAAACGTGTTAGGTTAGACAAGTTCACTTCAAAATGCCAAGCTCAAGGCTTCACAGACGGGGGTTAGAAGTCTGAATCTCTGAATTCCAGTAGTTGACACTTTTGACCTATAAATTGTCAATTTCATTTGGTCCAACCTGACACGGTGTGTATGACCCTGGGCCTGCATAGAGAAGGGGGCTCAGCTTTTTAACTCCTCCACCTTCCACTCATTTTCCTATTGAATTTTAGGCTTAGCTAAGAAATTACACTTCTCTGAACCATGCTTTTTATATCTCCATAAATTCATTTATGCTATTCCCTCTGCCTGGAATGCTATTCCCTAGCTTTTCTACCTGTAAACTCTTCTCATCTTTTTTTCTTTTAAATTCAAGAACAATTAACATACAGTGTTATTTAAGTTTCAGGGAAACAATATAGAGATTCAACAATTCCATATATCACTCAGTGTCCATCATAAAGTGTACTCTTTTGAAAACTTTTTTTAATGTTTATTTATTTATTTTGAGAGAGGGAGAGAGCTGTGAAGGAGCAGAGAGAGAAAGGGAGAGAGAGAATCCTAAGCAGGCTCTGCATGGTCAGCACAGAACCTAATGCAGGCCTTGATCTCACCAACTATGAGATCATGATCTGAGCTGAAATCAAGAATCAGACCTTTAACTGACTGAGTCACCCAGGTGTCCTCATAAGTGTACTCCCAATCCCCTTCACATATTTCATCAACTCCCCATCCACCTCTCCTCTGGTGGCAACCACCCATCTGTTCTCTATATTTAAGCATCTATTGTTTTGTTTGTCTCTTTTTTTCTTTGTTTTTGTTCCTGAAATTCTATATATGACTAAAATAAAATATCCTATGATATTTGTCTTTCTTTAACTTATTTCACTTAGCATTACACCCTCTAGCTCCAACCATGTTATCGCAAATGGTAAGATTTCATTCTTTTTGATGGCTGAGTAATATTCCCATATATATATATATATATATATATATACATCACATCTTCTTTATCTATTCATCCATTGATGGACACTGGGGCTGCTTCCACATCTTAGCTATTGTAGATAATGCTGCAATAAACATAGGAGTGTATACACTATTCATCATTTAAGACATTTTAATGGTGGCTCATCCGTGAAAATGTCCTTAATTTTGCCAGATTTCGTAGATCCCTTCCTCGTTCCGTTTTTCCTTGATACCTAGTGCTTTAACTTCACATTAGCAAGTTCCACACAACACTATTCTTACATGTTGAAAGTCTGTCTAGAAGGCTACCCCAAAGTCCATGAGGTCCTTTAGAGAGCAATGACCACCTTTTCTTCTTTCCATCTCTGATACAATCCAATACTAAGTAAATGTGTGATTTCAATTAAACTACGATACCTGGAAGTTTGGAAGATGATCACAAACAATTCAAAAATCAAAAGGCACTCCTCATGTGTTAACAATGCATATATCATACCCTACAACTTACGTGTAGAATGAAATAACCTTGGAAAAAGAACTATATTCCAATATTCTAAAATTTTAGGCACCAGATACACTTGCGTCCAATATTTCCACCCAAATAATTGTGGAACATGCTACTTGAATTATAAGCAAGAAAAGAAATAGTCTGGCTTTTGGAAGTAACAGCTCAATTTCCTTGTATGTGCACCCTTCTGTTGGGAGTTTGAAAATAATTTAAATTAACCTCCTAATTTATTCTGAAAACCATTCAAAATACTGGTTTGGAGTCGACTCTGTGGGTAAAATAGAAGACCTGTTAAGGAATCATTCAGAGTCAAAATTAAGACAGTGGCTATGGAGCTGGAGAAAGAAAAAGGGAGAGAAACTAAGGAGTATTCACAGTAAAGCCACCAAGTTTTCATATATATAGGTCAATATATACTCAATGATATTTACTTTCAAAGCCTTTTGGTAAGGTAATGCTGTCATTTTTCCTGGAATTTGCTTTATGAATACAGACAATAGTTTTTCATGACTATCATTATGTGAGTGAAAGGTAAAACACCTACTTAGAATGAACTAATTCTCACATGTGAGGAATGGCCGTTTACACTGTTGGAAGTTCCATTCAGAGAAGATGTCACAATTTGCACTGCAATTGCTAGTGAACTGGGGATATATGAAAGTACCAAGAATTATTTCTTTGGATGTAGCCTTGTTTATCCATTTCCTAGAAAGTCAGACATTCATTGACAACAAAGTACTGGAATCAATCAGGATATATGTGGAGTTCATCCTAACGGACCTAGACCATGTAATATGTCAGTCCGTGCACTGATGAATTTCTTTTTTCTAGCCCTTGAGGTAGAGTCAAAGGAAATTCAACAATACTTTAAGTTACATGGAGGTTTATGATTCTCAAAACAACCTGAGTTGTTGGTTAGTATGCTTGAGAAACCCTCCATAACAACACAATTTTAAAGTTTAGTTTAAATTGTGCACTGGTTCTCAATTCAGTACCAAGTGATTTGCAAAAATTATCCACCTCGTTGCTCAGGTCAGAAGATTTGCTGTCATGATTGATTCCTTTCTTTTCTTTTTCTTCTCCACATCCACAAACATTAAGATAGGCTCATCCTACACTTTAAGTGGTCTTTTCATCCCCACTACCATGTGGAAGAGAGTAAAAACAGACACCGTATGTGGCAGCTGCTCTCATCAAGAGATGGGATCTATTTCTCTATCCTTTGGACGTAGGTGGGTTTGGTGACTTACTTTCACCAATAGAATGTTACCCAAGTGAGGTTTGAGGCATTCTAAGGCTGGGACTCCCGGAAAAATCTTGGAACCCTGTGACTCCAGGAAAAGATGTTCCATTTAATCCTCACAGTCACATAATTATGGAATTGTAACTACATAATTGTATGGGGGCGCCTGGGTGGCTCTGTCGGTTAAGTGTCTAACTTTGGCTTGGGTCATGATCTCATGGCTTGTGGGTTTGAGTCCCACATCAGACTCNAATCAAGAATCAGACCTTTAACTGACTGAGTCACCCAGGTGTCCTCATAAGTGTACTCCCAATCCCCTTCACATATTTCATCAACTCCCCATCCACCTCTCCTCTGGTGGCAACCACCCATCTGTTCTCTATATTTAAGCATCTATTGTTTTGTTTGTCTCTTTTTTTCTTTGTTTTTGTTCCTGAAATTCTATATATGACTAAAATAAAATATCCTATGATATTTGTCTTTCTTTAACTTATTTCACTTAGCATTACACCCTCTAGCTCCAACCATGTTATCGCAAATGGTAAGATTTCATTCTTTTTGATGGCTGAGTAATATTCCCATATATATATATATATATANTTTGTTTCGGATTCTGTGTTTCCCTCTCTCTCTGCCCCTCCCCCACTTGTGCTATCTGAAAAATAAACACAAAAAATTTTTTAAAAATTTGAATCTTCAAATTCATAAGTAAGTCCCAAGCTTGCACTTCAACCGTCAATAGAAATACACCCACGCGCGCGCGCGCGTACACACACACACACAGACAATGAACCCACTGCTCAATGCCTACTGATACTCATTATCACACCAACACAGTAAGAGAAACAAAGGGTGTGCTGATGTGCAGTTTTGAGAAGGTATCATAACTTTTTCAAATAAGAGGGTGGTGGTATTTATTCATTGTTTTCCTATGTTCTGGCTCCAAAGTTCATAATTAGGTATTATGCTTAGCCACTATAGATTTATGACTTTTTCAAATAAGAGGATGGTAGTATTTATTCATTGAGGTTTCCTTTTTTAGTTACAAATAAAGTTCACAATTAAACATGACGCTTAGTTATTGTAGATATTGATTTCTTTCTCTACTATCCTCTCTTATTTTTGATTGTTTTCTTTGTTATATCAATAGCTGTTTTGATCTTTTTATTTTGGGGCTTTTATTATTCGCTGCCTAAATCTTTTGGGGAGTAAACAGGATATGAAAAGATCTGCAAACGATAAGCAATGTATTTTTATTTTTGGTTATTTGACACGTACGGCATACAGAACTGGAAATGGAATAGGTTTATCACTTAAGTAATGTCATACGTTTTGAAGAAAGAACGAGCTTATCTCTTCGAAGCCACAGTGGAAGCATAACATTATGCAACATAACCAGACACAGAATCATCTCAAGGAAAGTGTGTTTCCCCGCGCCCCCCCTTTCCTTTCTCCCCTTTTATTCTCGCATTTAGTCTCTTCATAAAGAATTGATCCTTAGTCCCAACCGTTCAGGGTTGAATCTGCTAATCCGCGAGTTCCGTATTGTCCTACGTCAGGTCAGGCTAGAGAGCAGCTGTGGGTTTGATGGCTCACCCACTGAAGCATATGCTCACAATTGCCCCCCTAGGAGCTTGCCTCCAACAACCGCATTCACAGGGTTCAAATATGCAAAGCTTGGGCCAGCTTCTGACATATTAAGAAGTAACCAAATCATCAGGGTTTCATACTTCACTGGCACTGGGCAGGTTATAGACCTTTTTCAAAGGGTAAAAGCTTATGCTGCTTTCTTTAGTTCAGCAATAAATATTTATAGGATTACCAGCCCATTGTAAATGGGATAACCAAATGCATTCTAATGCAAAACTGCGGGCTGCTTATCTAGCTGTTTGACAGAATGCAATTACACAACCAATTCTCTTTTTTGTGCCCTTCTGTTACTGCTCCAGGGATCACCTAGGATAGACACACTCGAGGCGTTTCTTGCAACTTTTCCAAGCATTCTCTGTTAACAGGGTTAGCTACGTCAGCGATCTCAGTAAGTACCAGGGTAAACATTATTCTGCTACTGTCCTGATATAAAAAATGATTTTTTTTTACTACAACAGAAAATCTCACTTAAAATCATCTACAGCTAATTAATTATGTCTTTGTTCCCAGATGAGGCAGTGCCTTCAAAGATCTATGTATGATAATATTATGTGCAATGCCTGCCGTTTATGTGACTTTCTTTATAGGAGTTCCATACATCTTGTGAATCTTGAGCTAATTTATTATTAGGGGCATTTTGGTGCTTGTGACATCACTATCAGCTAAAATGTATTGAATGCATATTCTGTGCCAATCACTGTGCGTAGCTCCTTGCACGTATAATCTCTAAGCCCTGCAATAACCCAGAAAAAAGACACCATTGCTCTTTATAGAGGAAGGAAGAGGACTTCTATGTTTACACAGGACGCCAGAGCTAGAATTTCAATCCAACTAGGTGTCCCTCTGCCACTGATGAAAAACTGATGTGATGAGGATTGAATTGATTCCCATAGGATCCAGATGCCAAAATTATGTATCCATTTTTTTCAAAAGTCAACTGTATTGTATGTATGTATGTATGTATGTATTTACATCCAAGTCAGTTAGCATACAGTGCTATAATGATTTCAGGAGTAGATTCCAGTGATTCATCCCCTATGTATGACACCCAGTGCTCACCCCAACAAGTGCCTTCCTTAATGCTCCCTGTCCATTTCTTCCCCACCCCCACCCACAACTCCTCCAGCAACCCTCCGTTTGTTCTCTATATTTAAGAGTCTCTTATGTTTTGTCCTTTTCTCTGTTTTTCTATTATTTTTGCTTCCCTTCCACTATGTTCATCTGTTTTGGATCTTCAGTTCCTCAAATGAGTAAAAACATGATATTTGTCTTTCTTTGACTGGCTAATTTTGCTTAGCGTAATACCTTCTAGTTCCATCCACATAGTTGCAAATGTCAAGATTTCATTCTTTTTGATTGGCGAGTAATTCTCCACTGTATATATATACCACATCTTCTTTATCCATTCATCCATCGATGGACATTTGGGCTCTTTCCATACTTTGGCTATTGTCGATAGTGCTGCTATGAACCTTGGGGTGCACGCACCCCTTTGAAACAGCACACCTGTATCAATCGGATAAATACCCAAGTAGTACAATTGCTCAGTCATAGGTCAGTTCTACCTTTAATTTTTTGAGGAACCCCCATAATGTTTTGCAGAATGGCTGTACCAGTTTGCATTCCCACCAGCAGTGCAAAAGAGATCCTCTTTCTCTGCATCCTCACCAACATCTGTTGTTGCCTAAGTTGTTCATTTTAGCCACTTTGACTTGTGAGAGGTGGTATCTCACTGTAGTTTTAATCTGTATTTCCCTGATGATGAGTGATGTTGAGCATTCTTTCATGTGTCTGTTATCCATCTGGATGTCTTCTCTGGAGAAGCGTCTATTCATGTCTTTTGCCCATTTCTTCACTGGATTATTATTATTTTTTTGGGTGTTGAGTTTGAGAAGTTCTTTATAGATTTTGAATACTAACCCTTTATCTGATATGTCATTTGCAAATAGATTATGTATCTTTAAATAATTAATTCAACATACATTCTTCTATATGAGTATATGACTAGTAAAGCAGGACTCAGCCACTCTCTGTGATTGTATTTGACAGCACCGCCCTGGGAAGCAGGTAGCAATCTCCTGGGAGTATTGGGATGAGCCAGAGTTTTACTGGAAAATTCTAATCACATCTCAGCTGCTGCTCCCCCAGTATACAAAAATGGAAGGTACTTTAAAGATATTCAAAGGTGGGATAAAAACAGTTCAGTACTATACTGTTAAATGCAATTGTTCTTAATGTTTTATTGATTCCAAAAACATTTATTCATAATAGCAGGATGTTTAATTATGATTTGCATGTGTAGTGTAAGCAGCTCTGCAAAACCGCTTGAATTTATAGCTTCTGTATCTATTCCCTACGTTTACTTTGGAGGGACTAAAGTTTCTCTAGTGATTCAGCCGCTTTCACTACTGGGGGCTATGGAGGTAGGAATGAGAGAGACAGCCTGCCTGCAGAAGGAAAACATTGCCTACTGTTTGCCACTTAATTCAGCACTGGCCCCTGGCTGTCTGGCTGTGAGGGTGCCTAACTTGAGTAGCAGGGATTAGAAGGCCCACCGGATTGCCTATCTAAACAAGCCATGCTCTTCCATCGGATTTATGAGGAATAAAGCTGGTATTCTGATTTCCAGGTCTGTCTCTGAATCCTTTGTCCTGCTTTATTTTGCTTTTTGTTTTTGTTTTTGTTTTGCCTTGTTTTTTGGGGGGGTTTGTTTTATTTCTTTTTCTGCCTGGTTTTAAATTCAGAAAGAAAAAAGAGGAGCGATATTTTGTCTCATAAAAGTTCTCCAAAAGATCGTAATATCTCTATTCACTACACTATTAATTTTCGCAGAAAAAAAAACAAGCCTGGATTTTTGGAGGTTAAGTCACCTTGTGTTTCTGGGATAAATCCCCTTTGGTCACAGTGTATAATACTTGTGTAAAACAATGCCTTTATTGAGGTAGAATTCACATAGCATACAATCGATCCGTTTATAAAGTGTACAATTAAGTGAATTTTAGTCTATTCCCGTAGCTGTGCGACTATCACCATGATCTAATTTTAGGATATTCACACCATTTCGAAAAGAAACCCGTGCTTATGAATCATGAACGATCACGTCCCAGCCCTCCCTTGTTTTGTGTCCCCTCGTCACCCCCGGCCTCAGGTGGCCATGAATCCACCTTATGTCTCTACAGATTTGCCTCTTATGGACATTTATTGTAAATGGAATCATATAATAATGTGATCTTTTGTGACGGGCTTTACTTTAGCATAATGTTTTTGAGGTTCATCCATGTTGCTGCACGTATCAATACTTCATTCCTTTATGTTGCTACATAAGCATGGAAGTCATCACTCGATGGATATTATGATTGCTTCTGTTTTTTTATTATAAATAAAATTGCTATGAACATTTGTGTACACGTTTTTACGCAGATGAATGTTTTCATTTTGCTTGGATAGGTATATACCCACGGAAGGAAATTGTTGGTTTATACGGAAACTCTATATTTTATCTTCTGAGGGACTGTTAGGCTATTTTCCAAAGCAACTGTACATTTTGCATCTCTACCAGCAGATTTCTCTCACTTTCACCACTATTTGATATTGCCTATCTTTTTATTATAACCATATTAGTGGGTACAAAGGGACTATCTCCTTGTGGTTTTCATTTAAAAATAGTACTTTTTATACTTTACTGGATTAAGTATCCCAATCTCTGATGAAGGATTTATGTGTCTACATTCACAAGAGATACTGGTCTGTAGTTTTCTTATAATTTTTTGTGTGTGGTTTTAGTGTCTTCACAGTAGACTAATAGCTGAGCACTATTCTTTCCTTTTGTATTTTCTGAAAAAGTTTGTGAAGGATTGCTATTATATATTTTTAAAATATTTGATTGAGTTCACCAATGAAGCTCTCTGGGTTTAGGCCATTGTTTTTTGGGCAATTTTTAATTACTAATTCATTTTATTTATTTCCTCATGGTTGCCTATTCAGATCGTATAAACTCTTTTTGAGTTAGTTTTGGTAATTTGTCCATTTTATGTCAGTTATCTAAATTGTTTCCATCAGTTGTTCATAATATTCTCCTGTAATCCTTTTAATTTCTGTAAGGTCAATAGGGATGTCCCTTCTTTCATTTCTGATTTTGGTCATTGATACTTTTTTTCATTTTTTTCCTGGCTAATCCTGCCAAAAGTTTATCAGTTTTGTAGATCTTCTGAAAGTGCCAAACTTTGGTTAGTTTGATTTGCTCATTATTTTTCTATTTTTATTTTATTATTTATGCTTCAATCTTTGTTACTGCCTTATTTTTGTTTGCTTAGGGTGGTTTGCTCTTTGTAATCTAGTCTAAGTTGATCACTAAGATTTTTATTTGGAAGTGTTCATCATCTGTGAACACCATAAGTGTTCACTTATAGGTATAACTTTCCCTCTAATAACTGTTGGCTGTGTTCCATAAGTTTCATTATATTGCTTTTGTTTCCATTCAGGCCAATTTTCTTATGGTCAGAGAACATATTTCGAATAACTTCAATTCTTTTAAATTTACTGAGACTTGTTTTATGACCTAACATATGGTCTATCTTGAAGAATGTTCCATGTGCTCTTTTTTTTCTTTAATGTTTTACTTTTTTCTGAGAGAAAAAGAGAGAGAGAGAGAGAGAGTGAGCAGGGGAAGGTCAGAGAGAGAGGGAGACATAGAATCTGAAGCAGGCTCCAGGCTCTGGGCTAGCTATCAGCACACAGCTCGACGTGGGGCTCAGACCCATGAACCGTGAGATCATGACCTGAGCCGAAGTCGGACACTTAACCGACTGAGGCACTCAGGTGCCCCCCCATGTGCTCTTGAAAAGAATGTGTAGTCTGGGGCACCTGGGTGCCTGAGTCAGTTAAGCGTCGGACCTTGGCTCAAGTCATGGGCTCACAGTTCGTAAGTTCCAGCCCCATGTTGAGCTGTGTTGACAGCTCAGAGCCTTGCTTCAGATTCTGTGTCTCCCTCTCTCTCTGTTCCTCCCCGGCTCACTCTCTGTCTCTCTCTCAAATATAAATAAAGAATAAAAAAAAAAAAGAAAAGAATGTGTAGTCTGTTAGTAAGCAAAGTGTTCTATAAATATCAGGTCAGTTTGATTGCTAGTATTGTGCAGATCTTCCAGATCCTCATTTTTGAGTAGGGTATTGTAATATCCAACTATACTTTTAAATTTTCTATTTATCCTTCACATATGTCTTTTGGGTTCTGTTATTAGGTGTATATATATTGGCATATGATCTTCTTTATCATTATAAATTCCTTCATCTATATCTCTTTTCTTAAAGTCTATTTTTTCTTATATTAATTTTAGCTCTATTATTATTACTATTTGTTTTTTAAATATTTTTATTTATTTCTAGGAGAGAGAGAGACAGAGTGAGCAGGGGAGGGGCAGATAGAAAGGAGTCACAGACTGAAACAGGCTCCAGGCTCTGGGCCCGACGCGGGGCTCGAACCCACGAACCGCGAGATCATGACGTAAGCGAAAGTCGGACGCTTAACCGACTAAGCCACCCAGGCGCCCCTGGGTGGAATATCTTTTTCTGAATAGAAATATCTTGAATAGAATATCTTTTTCTGCCTTGTAACTTTCAAATAATTTGTGTTTTATAATCTAAAGTGTGTCCTTTGTAGACAGCATGCAGTTTGATCTTGCTCTTTAAACAAATCTATTCTGACAACCTCTGCCTTTTCATTAGAGGGTTTGTACCTTCACATAATTATTCATATGCTTAGATTTACATCTGTAATTTTTTCATTTCCTTTCCATATGTTTCATGTCTCTTTTTTTTCCTTTTTCCTTCTTAGGACTGTCTTTAGTATTAAATATTTTATTTGTTTATTTTTCTTATTGTATTGTCTAAATTTCTTTATTGGCTTTTTACTATATTTTAAAAGTAATATTCTTTGTTTTTTAAAAAGGATTCTAATACACATCTTTATTTATCATCATAGTCTAATCTTCAGGTTAATATTGGCTTAATTCTGGTTAACTATAGAAACTTTGCTTCAAAATTGTTCTATTTCATTTTCCTGTTTTCTGTTATTGTTATACATTACATGTATATATATTATAAACCCAACAATACAGTGTTAATATTGTTTTGTAGAATCTTACACCTTTTATTTTTTTTATCATTTATTTATTTAATTTTTTAAAAAGGTTATTTATTTTTGAGAGACAGACAGAGTGTGAGAGGGAGGGAGACAGAGAGAGAGAGAGAGGGAGACACAGAATCTGAAGCAGGCTCCCGGCTCTGAGCTGTCAGCAGTGAGCCTGGCGCGGGGCTAAAATTCATACAAACCACGAGATCATGACCTGAATTAAAACCAATAGCTGGATGCTTAAAGGGCTGAGCCACTCAGGTGTTCGCATTCTGGTTGTTTTCTATACTTATCCACATATTTACCATTTCTGGTGCTCATCATTTCTTCTTTTACTCTGGTGTTTTTTAGTTTCAGTCTGAAAATTTTTCTTTAATATTTCTTGTAAAAAGGCAAGTCTCTTAGCACGAAATTATGTTATTCTTTGTCTGGGAATGTCTTTATTTTACTTTCACTTTTCACCTTCATTTTGTGGGAAATAGAATTTCTGGTTGACCTTTTTTTATTTTGCTTTTATCACTTTAAATGCATTATATCGTTGTCTTTTAGCCTCCATTGCTTCTGATGAAAAGTCAGTTGTTGATTTTTACTGATTTTTTTTTTTTTTCTGAGCTCCAGAGCCATTGGTACAAACGTTTTATTGAAACTACACAGTACATGACATGAGATTGAGAGGCTACAGAAGTCCCCATGGGGGGGCTGGCCGGGGCGGCTTCGGCAGGCGACAGGAAGGCAGGGCGCGGCCAGCCCGCTGGTCGCAGTTCACTCATCATCTTGAGATCTGATGTTGAGCTTCTTCTGGATGTCTAGTTATTAAACGCGTGTCTGAGTGGTCTGTCTGCATTGGTGCTTTGAGGGTCGAGGGCTGGCGGGGGGCGGGGGGTGACCTGTGCGCGGCAGCTGTGTTTTCGCCAGGAGAGGAAAATTACACGCTGGTGGAGGAAAATGCCAGCATGTCCGCCANCCCATGGAGCATGGGTCACAGTTTCCTATTTCTTTGCATGTCTTATTTTTTGTTGTTGTTGAAAACTGGACATTTTAGATAACATATCATAGCAACTCTAGATGCTGCTTTTTATTCACCATAGGTTGCTAGTTTATTTTGTTTTATTGAAAAACAACTTGTCTGGGCTTAATCTTGTTGGTATGTAGTTTTGTATCTAAGGCTTTCTTTGCTTAGTTTAAAAAAAAGAAGTCCTATTATACTTTTTTTTTTTTTTATCCTGGGATCCTGAGTCACTACTATGTCTGCCTAGCCTAGTAGTTAATCGAGGATTCATGAGAGGTTTGCTTAAACATCTAATGCTAGTAAATCTATCCTCTGCTGATGCCTCTGTGTGGGGGTGGCAGAGTTTCACTCAAACTTTAGGTAATTTTCAAATCATCCCTGGCTTTTACTTACTTCCATGCCCTTCAAGTCTTTCTTTCATATGTGTGCAATCACCCAGGCGGCCAGGGATATTTGGAGAGCTTTGTGCCTGCTTGATTGTATCCTGCACATGTGCAGCCTCATGTACAATAAAATAATCAAAGGGCTGATATCTCATCACTTTTGCCATATAATGTAATGTATCATGGAATGGAGTCTCATCATCTCACCATATTCTTTCTGTTGGTTGGAAACAAGTCCCAGGTGCTACACACACTCCAGGAGAGGCAAATATATAAGAGCATAAATACTAAAAGGAGAAAATTATTGAGGGTCATGTTAGGATCCATCTATCATATGAAGAAAAGTCATTAGGAACCTCAGAGATTACCTATTTTGTGGTGAAAGGCTGGAAAGGTACAAATTAGGAGGATTTTCAGAGGATGACTGAATCTCTAAACGGTTTAAAAGAATCACCTTAACTTTTTCAATACACTAGGCCATTGACAATGAGATTTTAGAAATGTTGGATTTGATGGCATAGAGAAGGCTCATTGCACTGGGGGAAAGAGAAACTATAGAATGTGAAGATTCTTTTTTAAGTGGGAGGAAGCAGTGCAATGACTTATTGAAGGAAAAACAAGATAAGACGAAAGCTCGGGCTTTTAGATGATCTCTCTAAAACTTTCTTAGGTGGAGACTGTTTTGATCAACTCTTGTAGAAAAATTACCTTGTCAATTTGTTGGTGAATTTTTTTTTAGACTTAATTAACTGGATTGAGTAAACTGAATTAACTGAATGTTTTGGACATCATGTAGATAGACTTAATCTGGATATTGATATGAACTGAAGCAGGACAAATATGGATGTTGGAAGGGCACTGAAATGCTGTAGCACCAACTGGTATTTTGAATTAGATTCTTTACTACACAATTTATTACTTCTCAAGTTACTTGTCTTGATAATCAGGGCATATTATTTAGTCTACAAAACCTGGATGCTTTAATTAGTGCCTGGCGTGAACTTGTCTTATTTAAATTTTCCTGTAGGAAACTTATTTGCAATAAAAAGCTTTCCCTAGACAAGATAAAATTCCACCTCATCACTAGATTAAAATGTGGGGTTTGGGGGTTAGTGATGAAATCCCAGTTGAAATCAAATGAAATGAAAAAAGAGTCAGTTTTGGGCAGACAGATGTGTTTTTGTTTTCAAGAGTGTCAGTATCCTGAAATATAAGGAATTCCAGTTAAAAAGCCTTAATTTATCATGGATGCCCAAAACTTTGCAATGAATATGTTAGAATCACAGACAATAATAGTGTTTTAAACCATGACTCTATCTTGAAAGATGTAAATTCTATTTGATCATCAAAACAAGCATCAAAAGTTGAAACTTGACGTCTTCATGACATACTTAAATCGTAATCTGCAGTGTTCTACTTATTTTATTTTTGAACTTAAAAAGGGCATTAAATTTCTTGGTATTTTATTAAGGATACTAATGACAAAGAAGCTATCTTACCTACTGTTATGATTAGTCTGCCTTCACAAAGCCTGGTGGACCAGGTTATATTGGAATAGACTCTGTTGTTTGCCGAAAATTGACTCAGAACTGCCCTTCTCTTTTGCCAGCTGTCCTCTTCTCAGTGCCAAGTCCATGTCCATTACCCAAGATTGAGCCCAGGGCAGAAGAAAACATCCCTACTGGATGACTTTAACTTCTTCTTTCCAGGTCATACCTTATGGGGTGTAGAGAGCATCCTAGGTCCCAAAGAGAAGTCTATATTTTGCCTCTGGCTTCACAAGAAGAACATGGAGTCAGGTTTTGCATGAGGTATAAAAAGATGATGGCTCAAAAATCTGCAACTGGTCATAATGCAAATATAGGATCCTGTCTGTGATGTACTATGAGATAAGATACAATGGACACTAACCTTCCAGTAACAAACAGAAGAGCTGGATGTGAATGAAGGGTAGATACTCTGTGATACTCAGGAGGCAGAACTAGTGCCAATAGGTGGAAGTTTCAAGGTGATGGATTTTGAATCTGCAGACAATCATTTTTAACACTTAGAACAGCCCCATAATGGATGTGGCAGCCTAAAGGGATAATGAGCAGCACATTCAAGAACAGGCTGCATCACCATTTGTCAGGGAAGTCACAGACCAGCACTGTCCAATGGAAATATAATGTGAGCTGAATATGTGATTTGAAATCATCTAGTGGCCACATTAAAAAAAAAA